>NW_006408529.1:37794258-37848285 GCF_000296735.1 Chrysochloris asiatica | reverse complement strand
AGAAAAAGAGGAAGACCCCCAGCGAGATGGATTGGCAATGTGGCAGCATCAATGGGCTCAAGTGTGGCAACAATTGTGAGGTTGGCCCAGGACCAGGCAGTGTTTCATTTTGTTGTGCACAGGGTCACTATGAGTCGGTACCAACTCAATGGCACCTAACAACAACAACAAGTAATAAAAGTTATTTAAAGGTATTCTGAATGTTCTATGATATTTTGGAGTTCTGATGTGCTGCAGGATAACACACTGGAGTGCAAGATCCATTTGAACTGCAAGGTTGCCACTCCTCAGAAACCCTATACTGGGTCACTGTGAGTTGGAACCGACTTGATGGCACTTAACAACAATGGGTTCAAAAGACCCTAAATTCAAATGTACCTTATAGAGACCTCTTTGTTAAGTCTTAAACAAGACAAAGACAAATCATCAGCATGAGGCCATAATGGTGTTCAAATGATTCATGCCACGTGGCTAACTCTGAACCATGGGAAACAAGGGAACTTGTCACAAAGTCATGATTGTTGGCAGGTCAATGTTGCAGGCAGAACGAAGCAGAAAAGGGACTATGAGATATGTACACTACTGAAGATTAGAAAAACTGTTTACAGAACTAGTTCTGGGTTGAACCTAGGTTGAAGTATTACTCGTAACTGTGCAGCCCTAATACCCAACATCCATTAAATGTACATGCAAGCAAGTCCCCGTAGTAGAGATTTTCCCTCTCCGGGCTGACTCAGGGAATCATAGTTGCTATTGTTAAGTACTGTCGAGTTGGTTCCAACTCATAACAGCCTATATAGGGTTTCCAAGGAGCAACTGGTGAATTTGAACCACCAACCTTGCATTTCAAACAGACCTTGCAGTCCAGTGCTTATCCTACAGCGCCACACCAGAGGAATCACATTAGTCACTTTCAAACACACTGTCTGAGGGCAAAGTTTTTCAGGTTAATCATCAGAATGAACTTAATAAAGGCTGAATCTATGTAAAGACTCAAAACGGAGTTAGGGCTTCCACTGTAAATCATGTTGTTGGTGGTGGTGTTATTAGCTGCCATGGAGTTGGAGTCGGTTCGGACTCTTAGCAACCCTATGCACAACAGAACAAAAACCTTGTCTTCTGCAAACCAAGTGCTTAGAATTCAAGCTCCAATGCATAGGTCACCCCCATAAGCAACAAAGCTATTGTTTTTACAGCAACTGCTCTGAAACAACAAACAGGGGCAGCTGAAGGTGACCTCAGACCTGAAGGTGCATTGTTACAGCTCAAAGATTCTGGTTTTGTAAGGCAATTGAATGTGTTTAACCTTAAAACAGATGGCCTGAGCAGCAACACATCTGGTGAAGGTTTTTCTAGTTAATCAATTCAGAAACCGAAGTGCACGGCCAAGAAAAGATTAAGTCCCAAAACCCTTGAGAATTGAACCCTCTAGTGACCCGAATGGGCGTTGAAAAGCCTGGGTTTTTTATATTTTTGATGATTTTCTTTTCCCTACAGACAGATTCTCTTCTCATTCCCTTCTATTGCCCAGGGCATTCTTGGAGGTCGAATTGATACAAGCAGGCTAATGAACATTTGGTGGTTTGAAAGACATGAAGGCTGGCTACTTACCAAGAGATCTCAGAGAACTTTAGACTACACCACATAAAAGACATGGCAAATAGGAAAAATCAGTGGACTCCCAGAAACAATCACTAAGCAAAGCAGAGGACTGCTTCTTCCCAGGAAGTAGGAATTCTTGTTTGATTCAGAAATAAAGACTAATTTCAAATCAGTCCTGAGAGGTTCTCCTGGGGTCCTCTTAAGAAGACTGGTCCCTTAAAGGAGGCCTGAGAAAGGGGCATGAGCGCTTATTTTCCTCACATATTCAGTTCTTTTCTCTCTCAGAAAGGAAGCCTGAAGGCACTATTTAACATGACAAAAGACAGAAAAGTATTAGCTAATTACAGTCCTTGAGGGAGGTAGCTTTCCTGTCTCTGCTGCTTCAGTGGAGTGTGCATGGAGTCCTGGTGTAGCACTGTAGGAAAAGCACTGGACTGCTAACACCAAGGTTGGCAGTTCAAAGCCATCAGCCCTCCTCAGAAACCCTGTACAGGGTTGCTGAGTCAGAACAGACATGATGGCACTTAACAAGAACTGAGCCAATTCCACAACCCTTTTCAGGGCCTGCTTTCCAGCCTGCCCCCAGAAGGTAAGTCAGTTCTCTACTGCATGTATCTCAGAAATCACCATCTGGGCTAAAACAAGACAAAACTATGAGCCAAAGTATGCCACTCTAATCCTTCCACAATGTGCTTTTCCTTCTACTCTTGGGAAAGAAGGGGATGTTCTTGTTATGGTGGTATAGAAGGGTCCTGACCCTTCAAGAGGGTCCCTTTATTGACCAAGAATGATCAAGTAGGACAGGGTTTCACATGAGAAACAGATTTTAAGATTTACTGAGAGGAAAAGATCTGGCTAGAGGAGATAAGGAGGGTAGGGTCATAGTCTCCCTGAACAAAGACTCTGCTTGGGTTTTGAAAAAGTTTGGATGGGGAAATGATAATCATGCTTATTTGTAGGGATAAGCTAGATTTCTGAAAAGTGACCCATTTAGGAGGGGCTATGCTAATTGGGTGCATGTGTAGCATCTCTTCAAAATGCATTCCACCACAAAGGTTTCTGTGAGGGGCAGACAAAACTTATTCTGGGATGTCACGCTTGCATTACTTCAGTTAGAGTCCCTGTCCTCTGTCCCCAAGGAAAGGTCATTCTTCAAGGTGGGCAAAAACAGTTACCCTGTAAAACATTTTATAAGGAAATAAAATACAGAACTCTTATAGGTGGTCTGTTTACAGTAAACAGATTATAAAATGGGCAAGGACTTGAGATTAATGCTTTCACCTTCCAAAAGGCCTTCCTGTCTCAGGGAGACTTGGAAAGTAAAGTAGCAGATATTAGGGTTGGACCACAAGAGGATCTCAGCTGGGCCCATTATAGCTGCTCATGGGGGCTTTTCCATGGCATGGTGGATTACAAACTGAGCCACAAAGTCAGTAGTTCAAATCTACCAGTTGCTCTGCAGGAGGAAAGATGAGGCTTTCTGCTCCTGTAAAGATTTACAGCTTTGGAAACCCTATACAGGGTTACTATGAATTGCACACAACACTCATAGCCATCGCCATAGAGCTGTGGCATCGGAGAAGAATATTAAAATTACCATCAACTGCCCCAAACCACTAACAAACCTGTGCTGGAAGAAGTACAGCCAGAATACTCCTGAAAAGGCAGGATGGCAAGATTTCTCTCATATTTCGGACATGTTCTCAGGAGGGACCAATCTCTATGTTAGACCGGAAGAGAAGAGGAGTGGGAGAAGAACTCCAAAAGCACCATCCAATAGTAGGGCAAAGAAAACTTTAAACCATAAAACCAACCCAAAAACATTAGGGGATTTCCAAGGCTTGGAGTATGCACAAAGGCAATAGGACTTGTCCTGAGATGACCTGCAGTATATTATACAATCATTATAATATATTTGCATTGTACTTTTGATCCCCCTGGTGGGCAAACTGACTGAATTGTGGGTGAGGATATATGCAGTAGGCAAAAGATCATATAATCAAAGACTTCTGTCAATCATATGGAAACAACAAATGGACAGAATGGGAAGGTTGTAATCTGCCACAGAGATAAACAGATTAGAGTATGAAAAACCTAGGGTTTCACCCTTCCTCTGGTGCAAGTTCTCTATGAGAACTTTTTTAAAATAAAGCTTGTAAGCTTATTATACACTGTTTTCTTCATGCAAATCTTTCTCACAGAAAAGAAGAACCAAGCAACACACAGAAACCTGACACACAGGACATCATTTATGGTAAAGTGGAAGGTCAGCGAAAAACAGGAAGACTCCCAATGAAATGGATTGACCCAGTGGTTGCAACAATGAATTTAAACATACAATTTTCAGGATGACACAGGACTGTGCAGTGTTTGTTTTGTTGTGCATGGGGTCACACAACAAAACAGAGTTGGAACTGACTCAACAACACTTAACAACATTGGGCTACAGTTCTTAGAAATCATCCACCACTGAGAATCTATTCAATGAACATTTGCTGAGCGCGTATTATATATGTCCCAGATATTGGACCAGTTGTTGGAGATATAGTAAAAAGAAAAAAAACAAAGAAACCCCTTGTCCTCAAGACAAAGTCTTTGCTTTCCTAGTAATTCTTTCTAAGAGGACCTGAGTCTCCTCATTTTACTCCTCCCTAAGAGATTTCACACTCATGAAGAGTCCTGGTGTTTCAATGTAGGAAAGTTTAAACTGTAAGATCAATGGTTCAACCTCACTATACACTTCTCAGGAACCCTATACAGGGTCGATATGAGTCAGAACCAACTCAACAGCACTTACAACAACATTTCTTTACAGAAGCGTAGATGGAAATCTCTTCTTCTGTAACTTCTTCAAGCTTGGGTTTTGTATTGTACCTGACAGAGTAGAAGTCTCTCACTGAGGGTGCTAATGTTTTGTATGCCTCCAGGGCCTCTTCCTTTGGGATGGAAACCTTTCATAAAACTGCTTTGTTTGAAACTGCTGCAATCTTGAGGATACAAGCTTAACTAATAGATTGAATACATGGGTCAAAGATCAATAACTATGAAAGGTCTCAAAAAATGGTAAAACCCAGGTCTAGTGTTTTGTTTCTGTACATTCTGGCTCATCTGGCACTGGACTATCTTCCCTGCTGTAGGATATGTAAGGCCCTAAAACTGATTTAAAGTTGAGGTGTTAACATAAATGTAACAAGTGTTAGGCAGGATACATACTTAGCCTGTTCTGCCATCAAACAGTCTAACACTATTTGGTGGTCCATAACCATGCTGGCTAGAGAATAGGGTAAGAAGGAGTTTGACCAATTCAGATTGTTAATCCTGATGTCTGCCATCTTTGAATCAGGTATCACTGTCTCCACTTCTGTCTGTCCAAAGATTTGGTTGCTATTGTTTTGTAGCTTAAATTCTAAACTTAGACTCTAAGCACTTGGTTTGTGCAAGGCTACATTTTACAGTGGGAGCATATTCCATTTTGAGTCTTGACATAAAGTCTACTTCCACTGAGTTCTTTCTAATCATTAACTTGAAAGGTTAAAAGCTTTGGTCTCAGGTAGAGTGTGTTTGAAAGTGGATTACTATGACTAACCAGTCCAGGATTTGCCTGGGTTTGTCCTTAATGGAAATTGGGGTACTAGGGGCTCATGGGGATGAGTAATAACCTGACCCAGGTAGTCAGAGAACCCAAGAACCAATCCTGTGATTTTTTTCTAATCTGCAGTAGTGCAGGTATCCCAAAGGTATGGTCCCTTTCCCCCTTCCATAGTCTCACTTGTAACAGTGATGAATTGATCTGCCTCTAATCATAACTATATGATGAATTTCTTTTGCTTTCTATGTACTATAATTAACGTGGCCATGAATCCTTGGACACCATTATAGCCTCCTGTTGACAGTCTCTCTCTTCTGGATGATTTGTCTTTGTCTTGTCTATGTCCTATTTAAGAATTAATAAAGGGATACTTACAAAATGCATTTAAAAGTGGACTTTTTTATCCCTTGTTAAATGTTGTCAAATGCCATTGAGTCGGTTCCAACCCACAGTGACCCTGTATAGGGTTTCTAAGGAGTAGCTGATGAACTTGAACCACCCACCTTGAAGTTCAAACTACTTTGCAGTCCAGTGCATTAACCCACAGCACCACACCAACACTGCAAAAGGCATACCACACACAGACACAAATGCATACCACCCTTGTCTTTAGGAGGGAGATTAAGTTTATACCTGGTGTGTCGCTGTGAGTTAATGCACTGGACTGCAAAGTCAGCTTGAATTTCAAGGTCAGCAGTTCAAGCTCACCAGTTGCTCCTTGGAAACCCTGTACAGGGTCGCTATGAGTCAAAACTGACTCACTGGCACTTTAACAACAACAACAAGGCATCCACCTATATAATTTTTCCTACTCTGGTAGCATAGTGGTTACGAATTGGGCTGCTAATCTTATAGTCAGCAGTTCGAAACTATCAGCTGTTCCGCGGGAGAAAGATGACGCTTTCGGCTGTCATAAAGATTTACAGCCTCGGAAACCCTGCACAGGGCCGCTATGAGTCAGAACCGACTCCACGGCATATAACAACAACAACTACTCTGGTTAGTGTTCTGGTATAGCCACATTTCACAAATTCCTTTGATTTCTTGACTGCTGCTTCCATGAGCATTGATTGTAGATCCAAGCAAAATGAAGTCTTTGACTAAGTCTTTTATCCATGTATCACGATGTTTGTTATTTTTGGATACAGTGGTGAAGATTTTTGTTTTCTTTACATTGAGATGCAATCCATACCAAAGGCTGTGCTCTTTGATCTTCATCAGTAAATGTTTTAAGTCCTCTTCACATTCAGCAAGCAAGGTTGTATTATCTGCATATCACAAGTTGTTAATGAGTCTTCCTCCAATCCTGATACCACGTTTTTCTTCACAGAACCCAGCTTCTCAGATTATTTGCTCAGCATACAGGTTGAATAAGTATGGCGAAAGAATACAACCTTGCCATACACCTTTCTTAATTTTAAAACATTCAGTGTTCCCATTTTCTGTCAGAACAACTACCTCTTGGTCCAGGTACAGATTCCTCATGAGCACAATTAAATGTTCCGGAATACTCATACTTTGCAATATTGCCCATAGCTTGTCATGATCCACATAATCAAAAGCCTTTGCATAATCAATAAAGCACAGATAAACATCTTTCTAATATTCTCTGCTTTCAGCCAAGATCCATCGGACATCAGCAATGATATCCCTTGTTCCACGGCCTCTTCTGAATCTGGCTTGAACCTCTGGAAGTTCTCTGTCAATGTACGCTTGTAGCCATTTCTGTATTACCTTTAGTAAAACTTTACTCATATGGGATATCAAAGATATCCCTCTTGTCAAAATTGCCTACATTTGTGAGTCTCCACTTTATCCGGTATAGGCCTTCCCATGTGTGGAAAAGTGAACTCCTGCTTAGACAGCAGGAAGTTGACTCTAAACCTAATGTGAAGTGCCCTCAAGTCGGTTCCGACTCACAACCACCAGTATAGGGGTTCTGAGGAGTGGCTGGTGGGTTTGAACTGCCAACCTTGTGATTTGCAGTCAAGTGCTAATCCTAGCACCACACCAGGAGTCCACTAAAACCTAAAAGGAAAGGTAAAACTCTAAATTTAAAAAATTATCCCCAAAAAAATATATATCATGGGATCTCCAGCATTATTTCTATGACCAAAGTCATATTTTCCAACTATGTATCCTTCCTCTTCCCCCACTCCCAAGTTTCTACTTCCAATCATCAGTTATTATCGATGCATTCTGATTGCATGCCTGATCAATTTCTAACTGGAGGAGTTGATAGAAACTTTCAATTTCATTGTCACTGGCTTTAGTAGTTGGTGTATAAATTTGAATAACAGTATTAACAGGTTTTCTTTGTAGTAGCATAGATACTACCCTATCACAGACAGCATTGTGCTTCAAGATAGATCTCAAAATGTTCTTTTTGACAATGAATGTGATGCCATTTCTCTTCAGTTTATCCTTTTAGACACAATATGATTCTCTTATTCAAAATGTCCATTTTAGCTCACTAATGTCTAGTATATCATTATGCTTTCTATTTAATTTTTTACAACTTCCAATTTTCCTAAATTCATATTTTGTACGAATAAGTCATTGGTCTTGCAAAATTCTATCTGGCACCATTTCTGGCATCAAGGGCATATTGTTCAACTAATGATACTTCTTTTTTGCTTCTAACATTCTCCTTCAATCACCAGTAATTATTAATAAATCTTGACTGCAAGTTTGATCAATTTCAGACTGAAAAGGTTGATAGAACTCTTCAGTTTCAGTTTCATAATCTTTGGTTTTAATGGTTGGTGCATAAATTTGAATAGTTGTATTAAACTAATCTTCCTTGTAAATGTACTTCAACATAGATATTGAAATGTTCTTTATGATGATGATGGGACATCACTCCTCTTCAGTTTGCCATTCCCAGCATAGTAAACTGTATAACTGATTCACATGGTCCATTTCAGCTCACTAGGACATTGATTCACTAGTACATTCCATTTCATCTTGATGACTTCCAGTTTTCCCAGATTTATGCATTCCACATTCCAATTATAAATGGATGTTTGCAGCTGATTCTTCTCATTTTGAATAGTACTATATCAGTAAGTAAAGGTCCTGAAAACTTTTCTCCATCCACATTATTAAGGTTGGTTGAACTTTGAGGAGGCAGTTCTTTCCCGATCTTATTTTGAGCTCCTTTTAATGTGAGGGATTCAACTGTCAGCACTATGTTAGAGAGTGTTCCACTGGAAACTGTTCTCAGAAGCAGATCCCCAAGTCCTTCTTAGGCTGTCTTAGTCCTGAAACTCTGCTGAAACATGTCTACCACAGGTGAGACCACTGATCTATGAAATACTGGTGGTATAACTTCCAACATCATAGCCAACACACAAGCTACCACAGTACAAACTGACCAAGGAATGATGGCTAAATATAACACTAGAATTCAATAGACAGTTTGGGAACAAAAAGACAAACAAAATACAATAAATTCAGTACAAATAAAATACAATAAATTTCTTACAATTTAGTAAGAAAATGAAAGGAACAAAGATGTGGGAGCTTGTAAGCAGAAGAAAAATAGAGAAATAAGAAATCATCTAAAAACGTGTTATTTTTAATATCCCCAATATGAACATAAATTTCTCAACTGATTATATTCACCAAGTGTCCAGCACGGCAAATGAAAAAATACACTAAACCACAACATCATGAAAATTCAGAAGCCTGAAAATAAAGATCTTAAATGTTTCCAAAGACAAAGTAGTTTATTACATAGGATCAGTAATAACAATAGCTTCCAATTTATCAATAGCAATACTGGGGGCTAGAAAATAATAGAGAATTACCTTAGAAATGCTAAGGTAAAATATTTCTATCCTGGGGGGAAAAATAATGCAATTCTTTATGAAATAACTCACAACTTCCTCTAGAAGTTTCTGGAGGGTGTGCCTGACCAAATCAGAGAGTAAACTAAGGAAGACATGGTGATTCAATACACAAAAGATGCAAAGAAGATTTCCAGGATGATAGTGAGAAAACCAGTACTCAGAAGCTCAAAGGGACCAAAGTAATCCAAATTGGGGCAAATGAATTGAGGGCTACAAAAAGAATGCCAACAATAAAAAAAAAAAAGCAAAGGAAAAACTATTATGCCTGAATGCTTTGTGAAGAAATTTATCCTTCTGACAAATTTAATTTGGGGCTAAATTATTAGATAATAAAAAGTTAGAAAATTTAAAACAGGGGATATGCACTGGGATTTCAAAAGGTTTGTAGAAAAGTGCATTATCTTTTCATTACATTTTTCATTAATTATTTTTAAGTCTCTTATTTAATCCATATAAAATTAACAGCTGTATGAAAAATTCAATGAAATTATATGCATTTCAATGAAATGACATTGCATTCCATAACTCAGTTATTGGTCATTAGTGTCTAATGCATCAAATCTTTTCTTGAGAGCATCTCTAAATTCAGGTGGGATTAATTAAGGTCATCCTTTGGCTCCTGTGAACTTGATTCAATTTTCTTTAGCTTCAGACTGAACTTTATGGTTCTGCAAAGATCTAAAAGCTTTGGAAACCCTATACAGAATCCCTATGACCAAATCTGACTCTATGGCACTTTACAAAAATAACAGTTTTCTAAGCAAGACATGCAGTCATACCCCATATTTGCCCATGATGCTCTCCTGAAATTCTCTTCTCTCCTTTTGTCTAACTTCAAGACTCATTTTTCTATGAGATTTTTCTTCTACCACCTCTACACTTTCACTGTGCCTCTACCTTAGCAACTATACTATACTTGCTATTATTTGTCTACGTACTTGTTTCTCTTGCTACACACAGTGAATAGCAAAGTGGAGAGATCAAATTTTACCCATCTGTAAGCCTGACACAAAGCAACTGTTTAATAAATATCTGATGAATGAATAAAAGATTATACGACGAGTGGGATAAACTTATCAAACTTTCAGGTTAAACTGCCTGACCTGAAAATAAACCTTGGAGTGGCTGAGATTCACTGGTATTTAGTGTGCCTTTTTATTATTCCCAATAAACCCCAGAAACACACAAAAAATCATTAGGCAATTGTTACCAGTCAATTAATCATGAGGTTTTCAAAATAGGTTCTGTCCAGCTCATTAATCTTAATGATCAGATCAGAAGATAACAAGCAGCTTGTTCACAATGCTGCTGGGCCTCCCTGTTTTCTGCCTTCTTCCCTCTACCATCTCACCCCTCACAAACTCCCTTATTTATTTAAAACTCCTCCTCAGGAATGTCAAAGTAATCTTGGTGCATTTTCCATCAGTTTCAGTTACTAAAACAATTGTATTCTGTTTCTTAAAAGCTTTGTTCAATTTAAAATTTAAGTCTAATATTCAATTACATTTCTTCCTTTCCTCCACAGTTCCTGTGACTGAAAGTAAGGCAGAAGATATTGTGTGAGACATTGTTTGGTCTCATGTGTTTTCGATCTTGTACTTGCCCCTTTGATCTTGGGAAAGAAACAATAGAATTGCATCAAAAGAGAGAGAAAAAAAAATTGAAAATAAGCTTATTTCCTGACTTTCTACTTCCTGAGTTCCTCAGGCCCCCAAGAAAGCCCAGTATCATTCCAATGATTTTCCTTTTCATTAAACTAGTTTTCAACTGAATAATATATCACTGAGAAATGTAGTTCTCTGTATCAGAGTTACTAAACTTTTTATTTTTTAACTACTTGTAATAATATTGTCTTATAATTATAGTATGCAGAATATCATTTGTTTCTTGATGACTCAGGATCACCTACCATATTAAACAAATAATCCTTCTGTCTCTAGTTTTGCTGTCAACTGTCACTACCAGTCAGGGTATCTTTCTTAGAGTATGCCCTTTATTCTAATGTGTTACAAAGATTTCTTTTAAGAAATAGGTTCTTTAAACCAACTTCCTTAGCAGGCTCCCTTCTAACCTCCTCACTATCAAATCCCAATCCCTGACTCTGCAGTTTCCAAGCCAGATATCACCCTTCAAAACTACTTTTAATTACCTTCTTGCAATTCCTCCTCCATATTGAAACTGTCGACCACTCCCTCTTCATCTTCAACTACTAAGAGTTCACATACTGTAAGAGTCCTTTTCTTCGATAATCAATTAATTTACCTTGCATGAAGGGTCAGTCTCCCTTTCCAAGACACCATCTGACTGACTACATAAAACAAGGTCCTTTTTTCTTTTTCTTTTTTTTTTAATTTAAGGTTTTTATTGTGGATTGAGTGAAAGTTTACAGGGCACATCATCAGTTTCACATTCAACAATTCATATAACTTCTTTCATTACATTGATTATAATCCCCTCCATATACCATCAGTTAAAAGTATTTATCCACTTTAGCTTTTTTTAAAAAAACACACAAACAAAAAAACCCACTCAGGCATATATAATAAATTACATCTCCAAAGGGCACATTCTGCAAGTCTGCTCCTGGCCACTAGTTCTTAGTCCTTCTCTTCTTAGTTGATGAATCTAGAGTCCTCAGCCGCTCCCCCTCTTCATGCCCCCATCTCTGCCTCCATCTCTGGCGCTGCTGCATTTCTGGATAAGGTCCCGCACCTATTTGTGTGTTCCTCTCTTGATGGTCCTAGGTCAGTCCTCTGTTTCTGGACTGTAAGATCAACCACTCCCCTTTTTTGTTATTAAACCTCTACCTTTACAAGTGTGACAGTCGCAATTATTAGTCATGGTAACAGTTATTCACTATTGAATCTTAAGAATCGTATCCCCATCTAGACCCATCTAGACAAGATGATAGCTATTCAGTGGGGACTCTTTCTTTCCCTGCACACTCTTAAACTAAGCTCCCTTTTGAAACCTTGTAAGCCAGTCACTTCGTGCCTTTACTGCCCCTCATTTTAGATAGCCAATGTCTAAGTTGCCCCTCCCTATCTACCCTGTGCACAGAGCGGATAGCATTGATACTTGATTTGAAGACTCTTTCCCTCTCTGTTGGTATTTAGAGTAACTACCTGCTCTGAATATAAGTCAGGTTCATCATGAAGATGTATCTTCTGTACAGGGCTCTGGGTTATAGGGACCTAGGTATAGCTTGAAGAGGGTAAATAATACTAAAATCCTTGACTGCCTTATGAATATTAGTTTCCCTTGCCTATTATTGTAATATAGACACTTGAGTGGGGTAGAAAGGAATGTTGGGAAACATGATTAGAGAAAACTTGTAAGCCCGCCTTCAGCCTATAACTGATTGGAATACCTAAAAGGGGTTCTACAACTTGCCTAGTGAAATAGTCCTCATGCAAAGCCTTTACAGAGTATAGGACCTTAGGTGGAATCCTGAGTCCCATCCACAACCTTGTGAAGTGAAAACAAGGTCCTTTTGTCTCCATCTCACAGTCCAAACTTGATGCCACTTGCTCTGTTCATGTAACAGCTTTATTTCTCCTCCAAACAGCACACAACTAAGCCTGCTAAGCGTGTATTACTTTTTACCACAATGTTGTTTTTAAGCGCCAACAAGTCAGTTCCAACTTAGGACAACCCTCTGTACAACAAAACACTGTCCAATCCTGTGCTATCGTCACAATTGTTACTATGTTTGAGCCTATTGTTGCAACTGCTGAGGGTTTTACACTTTTTGTGTAAAAAAAGACCCATTTCGAACTGTGCACGCACAACAGTTATAGCCGGTTTGCGAAATGAGCGACTCCGATGATGATATCCCCCAACTTTCATCTCACATCTTAGCAGCCTTCCAGGAGTTTTGTACTGAGCAAAAGCAACAAACTGACCCAGGTGGAGATGATAAATATAACATTGGAATAATAGAAGAGGATTGGCAACTGAGCCAGTTTTGGTACAGTTCAGAAATGGCTCTCCAGCTTGCAGAGGAAGCAATTGCAGTTGCTGGAGAAGGTGGCAGGATAGCATGTGTGAGCGCCCCTAGTGTTCACCAGAAACTAAGGTAATTGCATAGAGAAGACTTGTCTGTATACCTCTTCGAATATGACAAAGGATTTGCCATCTACGGAGAAGACTTTATCTTCTACTATTATAATAACCCCCTGGACTTACCCCAGAAAATCATCGCTCACAGCTCTGACATTGTAGTAGCGGATCCTCCATATCTTTCTGAAGAATGTCTTCAAAAAATGGCAAAAACTGCCCAGTATCTGTCTCAGGGCAAGATTCTGCTGTGCACAGGCGCCATCATGGAAGAAGCAACAACATGACTTCTTGGAGTGAAAACGTGCAAGTTCATTCCCAAACACACCCGGAACCTGGCCAATGAGTTTCGCTGTTATGTGAATTATGATTCTGGGCTTGACAGTGAGAGCTAGCCCCTGACATACACTCGGATACAGTTTCTTTTTCCTCAGGAGATTGAAGAGCTATAATGCAGCCCCCAAAGTGGGACAACACCTGACCTACTTGTCAAAATAAAGCCCACAACATCTCAAAAAAAAAAAAAAAAAGACCCATTTCACTGAGGGTCTTACACTTTTTTGCTGACCTTCTAGCAAATATAATGTTCTTTTCCAGGACCTGGACCCTCCTGATAACATGTTTAATGTATGTGAGACGAAGTCTTGCCATTCTTGGACTTCTTCCAAAAAAGACTTGTTAGTTCATCTCCCTGTCCAGGGTTATATTCAATATTCTTTGGAAACACCATGATTCAAATGTATCAATTCTTCTTTGGTTTTACTTACTCATTATCCAGTTTTCACAGTCATGTGAGGTGAATGAAAATGCCATGGCTTGGGTCAAGTCCACCTTAGTCCTGAAAGTGACATCTTTTTAACACTTTAAAGAGATCTTTTGCATCACAGATGCCCAATTAAATACATAATTTGATTTCTCAACTACTGTTTCCATAGGTATTGATTATATAGAGAGGCCAAATGAATTCCTTGACAACTTCAATGTTTTCTCTGTTTATCCTGATATTGATTCATGGTCCATTTGTGAGGATTTTTGCTTTATTTATACTGAGATGCAATCCATACTGAAGGCTGTAGTTTTTGTTCTTCATTAGTAAGTATTTTAAGTTCTCTTCACTTTCAGCATGCAAGGTTGTATCATCTGCATATTGTTAAGGAGTCTTTCTCCAAATCTGATGTCATGTTCTTCTTCATGTATTTCAAATTCTCAGATTGACTCATACAAACTGAACAAGTATGGTGACATGCTATAACCCTGTTGCACATTTTTCCTTATTTGAAACCATGCAGTGTCTCCTTGTTCTTTTTGAATGCTTGTCTCTCAGTCTATTTACCACAATAACCCACTATTGCCGTCAAATCATTTCTGACTTATAGAAACTCTATAGGACAGAGTAGAATTGTTCTATAGGGTTTCCAAGGCTGTCAATGATTATGGAAGCCAACTGCCTCATCTTTCTCCCTCAGAGCATCCGGTGGATTCAAACCACCGACCTATGGGTAAACAGTCCAACACTTAGCCTCCAGAGCTCCTACAACCAGTATTGTTGTTAGGTACTGTCAAGTCATCTCCGACTCATAGCAAGCCTATGAACAACAGAATGAAACACTGATGGGTCCTGTACTGACTACAGTAGTTCTAACTATTATGTTTGAGCCCATTGTTGCTGCCACTGTGTTAGTCCATCTCTCTGACCCTCTACTTCCCAAGCATGATGCCATTCTCCAGGAACTTATCCCTCCTGACAATTTGTCCTACTAAGTCTTGGCATCCTCATTTCTAAGGCACATTCTGGCTGTACGTCTTCAAAGATAAATTTACTTATTCTTCTGGCAGTCTGTGGTACTTTCAGTATTCTTCTCTAACACCATAATTCAAATGCATTGATTCTTTCATGGACTTTCTTATTCACTGTCATTGTCCAATTTTCACATGCATATGAGATGACTGAAAATAACCATGGTTTGGGTCAGGCACACCTTAGTCCTTAAAATGGCATCTTTGCTCTCTAAAACTTGTAAGAGGTCCTTTGCAGCAGATTTGCCTAATAAAATGCTGCTTCCATGAGTGTTGATTGTGGATCCAAGAAAAAATAAGTCTTTGATAACTTTATTTTTTTCCCATCTACCATGATGTTATTTATTGGTCCAGTTGTGAAGATTTTAATTTTCTTTTTATTGAGATGCATTTACCACATTAAACATGCCAAATAGAAGTATAGCTGGATGTTCCTGGAGCACATTAAACCAAACTCATTGGAAATAGGCCAGACTCACTGTAACATGGCTCCTTGTTTTCTAAATGGATAATTGCAGGAAGTGAACAAGAGCTGAAACTAAACCAGAACCCTGAACTCCAAACAACCCCTAAAGTCTGCCCTCTTAGTGGGGTAGCAATTATCAGAACTTACATTCATTGTTTGTTGTGAAGTGCCGTCGAGTTGGTTCTGACCCATAGAGACCCTGTATAGGGTTTCCGAGGAGTGGCTGGTGAGCTTGAACCGCCGACCTTGCAGCTCAAATGACTTTGCAGTCTGGCGCATTAACCCACAGCACCACACCCAGGACTCCTTAGGACCCAAGAAAAACAGACAAGCACTAGAATGGTTGGAGAACTAGAGGAACATTTTACCCTGGTATCACCTTCCTATTATTCAATGATAATATGAAAGCAAGGCCAGTCTACTGGAGCCCTAAGTCCGTTACCACAACCATCCTCCCCTATTTCCAGCAGAGTCCGTGCACAAGCCTAACTTTCTGGTCAAGCTGATTTTCTGCTACCAAGCTATTAATTGAAACTAAACTGAAATCTATAATACTTTCTTGTGACCTCCTTGGTCACCTGTCTTAAATCTTGTGCCAACAATCTCTAGGTCAAAGTTGGCTCTTTAGAAGCTGACTGTAATTAACAACCAAAAGAAACAAACCTAAGTGTGGAGGACTGCTGCAATCTGAAACTGAGATATGCTAGTTTCCTGAAGCAAAAATTTTTGAGTCCCCAAGGCCAAATAAAGAGCCTCATTCACCTCAAATCCTCACTCTAAGTAATGCAAAGTAACCTGATAAGACCAGGTTCAAAGTTTTTGCATGCCATACTCTTGAAGTAAAAAATAATTACTCATTTTTTATTTCTAGGAGAAATATTTCATAGGTTAATTTTTATAGGCTAGTAGTTCAGAGATCTAAATGAGTGTATATAGAACCTTATTGTTGCAGATTGAATTTCCTGTTGGACTTTTCCCTTCAGATAAGGTTGGAAAAAATCATTGATATATGGACATGACACAATGATTTAAATGTATACATAGCCGACTCGATGGCACCTCACAATAACAACATACATAGCCACCTCTAAGTCATTCCTACTCATAGCAAACCTATTAAACAGAGTAAAACTTACCTGTAGGGTTTCCAAGCCTCTACTCTTTATGGATGCAGATTGCCACATCTGTCTCCTACCAAGCATCTGGTTGGTTAGAACCACCAACTTTTCAGAGAGCACTTACTTACTGTACCACCAAGACATCTAAAAGGAGAGGAAAAGGTAGATAAAAAAAAGAAAAAGAGGAGGCCCAGTATCTACCTGGGCCAGAGCTGATTACCCAATAAACAAGGTTCACATGGGCCCAATTGTGCCTTTCACCAACTGTAGTGATGAAATTGCTCACCACTGTTTAGCAAGTAAGCACAATTAAGACTGTGTGTATCTTGCTCAATGCAATCTGGTATATGCCGTGTTTACTGGTTAATCCACTCCTGACCTGAACACAGAAACGAGTTTAGAAGACATTGTACGAGTCCTTTCATTTGCCTGATTCTAGATTAAAGTGGGTTTGCAAGTAATTTCCTAATAGAGATCATATCCCAATTACCCAAGACTGTTTTTATACTTGGAGAATAAAACATTGTTCCACCTCCCAGCATCCTCTCAGCAAAGACTTACAGTAAAGCTTTGCAACATTTCTCTTCTGTCACTTTTAGTAAATATTCTACAGAAAAACTCATATGACATGCTGAAACCAAAGCCTTCCTTTGGTTTAAAATGGGGTGATAGACAAGACAGGAGTGAGGTGCCAAAATACCTGAGTAGGTAAAAACTGAAGACAGCTTTTTCAACTAACAATGACAGTAAGATTATGAAAAGAAGCATTTTTCAAGTGACTAGCTCTTTTTAACAAAATGCTCAGTGTAAAAAAATGTTAAACAGTTCAGAAATTAGCTTTGGGTATTTTCTTAAAATGATTCCCCCACAAACAAACTACACTATTTGTAAGGAAAAACAACAAAAGCTATTTTCAAGTGCTATTGTTATTGTTAGGTGCCATCGTTGGTTCCAATCGATAGCGACTGTGTATAAGGTTTCCTAGGAGTGGTTGGTGAGCTTGAACCACTGACCTTGTGGGTCAAACAACTTTGCAGTCCAATGCATTAACACACAGTGCCACATCAGGACTCCACTCAAGTGCTATGGTAGTGGTGGTGATGTGCCATGGAGTCAGTTCCGACTCATAGCGACCCTGTACAGGGTTTCCAAGGCTGTAAATCTTTACAGGAGCAGAAAGCCTCATCTTTCTCCTGCGGAACAGCTGGTAGTTTCGAACTACTGACCTTAAGGTTTGCAGCCCAACTCGTAACCATTACGCTACCAGAGGTCCTTACAAGTGCTATAGAACCCCAAAAATTTATATCTTAGAATTTCTAAATATCCTAATAGAAAATTCTCCTCATGTTTTGGCACTTGTATTTTTTGGAATGTTAAGCATACATTTATTTCAAAAGTGTGATGCATTCAGATTTTTATTTTTTAACTTCTTTCATAAGTCTTTTAGCAAAACATTCAGTCTCTCATAGCCCCTTGCTGGCTGACAGCTGAAGTATTTTGAGGCCGAGTGGAGACACTGCTTAGAAATGTTTTCTTAACTTTACAATTCAATTAATCCTAATAATAAATTTTCAAAAATCGTTCTTACACAGATGTAGCTAAAACTCAGGTAACCTAAACCGCACTCACATTGAATGTATATGAAGTATTGAAGAACCATTTATAACTCTTGTGCACTACAATAGGATTATTTATCTTAGATTTATTGTTTGGAGTTCAGCCTACAAAAGTCTGAAATATATGAAGGAGACTTATATGGATTTAAAGTAACTAAGACAGGTTGTAGATACTTGGGAGAGTTATTTACACCAAATAGGTAACTGTGGCTACTACTGGAGAGAGTGCTTTTATTGTGCTTTGTGTTTCGCATTTTGTTTTTGTAAACTTTTTATTGTGAATTGAGTAAAGGTTTACAGACAAAATCATCAGTTTTGCATTCAGTAAATTATATACCTCATTTCATCTTAATGATTGCAATCCCCTCCATGTTACAGCAGTTACCCACTTCCTCCCTGTGGTTATTTCCATTCCATCCTCCTTATCCCTTCTCAACTCTGTCCTTGGATAAATGTTGCCCTTTTGATCTCGAATGATTAGCCATTCCATGGTGAGCATGCCTTACTAGATAGTCCCCACTATATAGTTATCTACTGCTTCACTGAAAATTGAGTCAGGAGGGTGAGTTCCATTCCAGACCTGAAGGGTGGTCAAGGGCCATAGTCTTGGGTTTCGCTTTCTAACCAGTGAGCCTGGTCTTTTTTAAAAAAATAATTTTGAGGGGTTTTTCTACATTTTCTCCCACTCTATCCAGGACCTTCTAATGTGATTCCTTTCAGAGCAGGATGTCGTGATACCTGGACAACATCTAATTCTTCTGGTCTCAGAGTCATGGAGACTGATGTTCATGTGTTCCTCTAAGGCACTGGACTAATTGATTCCATCCTCAGTTTTCATCACTTTTCTTTCCTGTGCACATGGAGAAACCAATAGTTGTACCTTAGATGACCGCAACATGAGCTTTTAAGATCTCAGTCATTACTCACCAAAGTAGACTGTAGGGCATTGTCTTTATGGACTACGTTATCCCAATTAACCATGGTGTCCTCTGAAACTATATGGTCCCACACCTAGCAACTCATTGTCTCAACATGTGTGGTAATGTCTAGGAAGTTTTCATCATTTTGTCCCCTGTATTCTCCACCATGTTCATAGTGGTGTTTACAGCAAAGGTAAATACCTATGTATAAATGCTGTTGTTGTTGTTGTTGTTGTTGTTGTTGTTGCTGTTAAGTGCCATTGAATCAGTTTCGACCATAACCACCCTATGTAGGGTTTCCAAGGAGTGGCTGGTGAGCTTAAACTGCCAACCTTGCAGTTCAAACCAACTTTGCAGTTCAGCACATTAACCCACAGCGTCACATCAGGACTCCTATGTAGAAATATCCTCTATCAAATTTTTAAATATTTGTGAATCTAATTTCACTCTCCCTTCCATACCCACTTACACTGTGTATCCATGCATGTATCTACCTATAGAACATTATTGTTTCAGGGTTCTTTATACAACGGTATTTACCTCTATCCCCTTTAACCCTTGCATTCCTTATTTTGTTTAATTTTGATGTTGATTGGTTGGTTGGTTATGTGCTGTGGAGTCGGAACCGACTCATAGAGACCCTGTACAGGGTTTCCAAGGCTGTGTATCTTTACGGGAGCAGAACACCTCATCTTTCTCCCGCGGAACAGCTGGTAGTTTCGAACTGCTGGCCTTGTGGTCCACAGCCCGATTTGAAACCACTATGTAGAACACCCTCTTTCTTTTGCACAGGGGAACATTCATATTTTTATTAAGCCATTAAAGTTTTTTGTGTTCATTTTTTACATACACTGCAAACGTCCTAGAAAAAAATTTTCAGATTAAACCATTTATCCAGGGACTTCTGGTGTGGCGCTGTGAATCAGCACTGGACTGTAAACCACAAGACTAGCAGTTCAAACCCACCAGGTGCTCTTCAGAAACCCTATACAGGGTCACTATGAGTCAGAACCAATTCAGTGGCACTTAACAACAAATGCTTCAAGTTTTACCGAGGGTGGGTTTGGGGGAAAACCCTTCATAATCCTCTCTCCTTTTTATCAACTTGTAGGAGAAGACTTCATGTTTGTATTTGAGCCTGCATATGTGTAGCTCTATCCCCGATGTCTGCCTCAACTGAAGTCATCTCTAAATGCGGCATATTTTGCTTCTCTTTATTTAGTGTTAGAAAACAATTCTATTGTTATCCTCCTAAAAGGTTTCATTTAGATGTTGTTAAGTGCCATCGAGTCAGTTCCGACCCATAGCGACCCTGTACCAGGTTTCTGAGGCTGTAAATCTTTACAGGAGTAGAAAGCCTCATCTTTCTCCCATGGAGCAGCTGGTAGTTTCGAACTGCTGACCTTGTGGTTCACAGCCCAATTCATAACAACTATGCTACCAGAGCTCAATATTCAAAGGAAAGCACCAGTTCCATCAACATTCTCTGGCCCTGGGACTTCATAGTCACGTTGTTATGAAGTGTTATCAAGTCAGTTCCCACTCTGAATGATGCTGTGTATATCAGAACAAAACATCAGAACAAAACACTGTGCAGTCCTGAGCCATCTTCCCAATGGTTGCTATGTTTGAGCCCATTGTTTCAGCCATTGTGTCAATTCAGCTCTTTGAGGGGGCACTTCTTCTTTTTCACTGATCCTCTACCTCCTCAAGCAATGATGTCATTTTTTCAGGGACTGGTTCCTCCTAAGAACGTACTCCCAGCACATAAGACAAAGTCTTGCCATTTTTGCTTCTAAGGAACATTCTGTTTCCATTCCAACACAGATTTGTTCATTCTTCTGGCAGTTCATTCAATATTCTTAGCCAACACTATAATTCAAAGTATCAATTCTTTATTTATTGTCCAGCTTTCACATGCATATGTTGTTGTTAAGTGTTGCCTAGTCAGTTCCTATTCTTAGCAACCCTATGTACAACAGAACAAAACACTGCCTGTTTATGTATCATCCTCATAATTGCTACATTTGAGCTCATTGCTGCTGTGACTGTGTCAATTCATCTTGTTGGGTGTCTTTTTCTTTGCAGCTGACCTTCTGCTTTACCAAGCATGGCATTCTTCTCCAGGGGCTGGTCCCTTCTGATAAAAAAATCTCACCATCCTAGCTTCTAAGAGGCATTCTGGCTGTACTTCTTCAGTGCAGATGTTTATTCTTCTGGCATTCCATGGTACTTCTAATATTCTTTTTCAACACCATAATTCAAATGCATCGATTTTTCTTCTGTCTGCCTTATTCACTGTCCAACTTTCACATGCATATGAGACTATTGGAAATACCATGTCTTGGGTCAGATGCATTTTAGTCCTCCAATGGCTATCTTTGATCTTTAAAGAGGTTCTGTGTACCCTGCCTAAAACTGAAACTCAAAGGGAACACATGAGCAGGGATGTAAGCTTGTTGGTAACCACATTGGTCTACTGGTGAGTGGAAGAGTGGGAAAGGCAGCAATGAAGAAATGGACTGAGTTCAACCATGTTCCATAGACTCCCATTGATCTGGAGATGAGAGAGAGGATGAAAGGCTGGTTGGTCCAAAGTGTGCTGAGACCTTGAGGACGCCTGTGACCATGGACAAGGATACAGCCACAGAGGACTAGAGTTGAGAGTGAAGCACCTTACTGATATGAAGTGAGGAGAGATGCACAAGTACACCCAAACTTACAGCTAGTTCCCCTTTGACATAGCCCAATGGCTTGATAATCAGAACTCAACTAGAAGAAGATTAAAGAAAAATAAAAAATTTTTAAATAAAGGAAACAAGGATAAATTGCTACGATTTGATGAACTTGACGCTATGTAGGGTTTCCGAGGAGCAGCTAGTGGGTTTGAACTTCCAACCTTGCAGTTCAACCGACCTTGTGGTCTAGTGCTTTATCCTATAGCACTAGAACTCCATTTCTGCACAATATGTAAGACCACTTGGCAATGGACAACAGCAGCATTATAGCCCCTTTCTGGGATCTCCCTGAATGGCAATGATGAGAGGAATTCCTCCCAGTAAACAGAATTTCAAGCAACGCACCTAGTTGTTCATTTTGCTTGAAAGAAGCTATGGCTAGATATGCAACTGTACACTGATTCATGGACTGTGACCAATGGTTTGGCTGGATGGTCAGGGACTTGAAAGGAGAATGATTGGAAAATCAGTGACAAGAAGGTATGGGGAAGAGGTTATGTGGATAACTTCTCTGAATGGGCCGAAAAAGTAAACGTATTTGAGTCTCCTATAAATGCTCACCAAAGGGTGACCTTGGCAGAGGAAGATCCTAACAATCAAGTGGATAGGATGATGTGTTCTGTGAATACCAGCCAGCCTCTTTCCCTAGCCACCCCTTGTCCTTTGAGCTCATGAATAAAGTAGTCATGGTAACAAGATGGATGTTATGCATGGGCTCAGCAACACAGATTTCTAATCATCAAAACCAACTTGGCTATAGCCACTGCTGAGTGCCCAATCTTCCAGCAGCAAAGACCAACACTGAGCACCTAATATGGTGCCACTCCTAGTGATGATCAGACAGCAATTGGGGACAGATTGATTATGTTGGACTACTTCCATCCTGGAAAGGACATTGTTTTGTTCTTATGAAATAGATATGGATTTGCCTTCCCTGCATGCAATGCCTTCTGCACCATCATGTAGCCCACACAATAATGTCTTGGGTCCAGGAACTAACTTCACAGGAAGTTAGGTGTAGCAATAGGACTATGCTCATAGAATTTGCTGGTTTTACCATGTTCTCCATCATTCGGAAGCAGCTGGCTTAATAGAACTATGGAATGGCCTTCTGAAAAGCAACAGCTCCACCTAGGTGGCAGTACCTTACAGGATTGGGGCAATGTTCTCTGGGATGCTGTCTATGCTCTAAACCAGCATCCAATATGACGCTATTTCTCCCACTGCCAGGATTCATGGGTCCAGGAATCTAGAGTAGAAATGAAAATGGCACCACTCACTAAGACCACTAGTGACACCTTGACCAATTTTTTCTTCCTCTCCCCATGACCCCATGCTTTATGGGTATACAGGTCTTAGTTCTAAAGGGAAGACTGCTCTCATCAAGAACTACAATACTGGCTCCAAATACTTCTGGGTTAACAGGGAATAAAGGGGACTAACAGGGTGTGATTGGTCCTGGCTACCAATGGGAAACGGATTGACATTATGTAATGGGGATGAAAAGTATGTTTGCAATCCATGAAAGTCCTTAGGATGCTTTTTAGTACTACCATGCCTTGTGATTAAAGTCAAAGGAAAAATAGCAACCCAATTCTAACATGACTACTAATAACCTGTACCTTCAAGAATGAAGATTTGGATCTTTCCACCGGTAAAGAACCATGACCAGGTTGCTTGCTGAGGGCAAAGCAAATATGGAATCGGTTGTGGATGAAGGCAATACTGAAAATCAATTTCCACTACATGACTAGATGCAAAAACAAGGACTATAATTTTAGTATTTCTTCCTTGTTTTGTTATGTGTATGTGTGTGTGTATGCTTCAAAAAGTTCATGGTAAAATGGAGTTTTTTTTCACAATTTTTTAAGCCTTCAGTTGTTAGGTAACATTGAGTCATTTCTGACCCATAGTGACACTTTGTACAACAGAAAAAAACACTACCTGGTCCTACCGCATCCTCACAATTGCTGCTATACTTGAGCCCATTGCTGCTGCCAAAATGCCAATCCATCTCACTAGGAGTCTCCCTTTTTTTTGCTGACATTCTACTTTACCAAGCATGATGTCCTTCTGCAGGGACTGGTCCCTCCTGATGTATGAGAGACAAAGTCTAGTCATCTTTGCCTCTAAGGAGTATCCTGGTTGTACTGCTTCCAACATAGATTGGTTTGTTCTTCTGGCAGTCCACAGTACTTTTTACATTCTTATCAGAACTCAAATACATCAAATCTTCCATGGGCTTTCTTATTCATTGTCCAACTTTCACATGCATATAAGGCTACTGAAAGAAAATACCATGGCTTGGGTCAGGCACACTTTCTTTCTCGAAGTGACATCCTTGCTCTTTAACACTTTAAAGAGATCTTGTGCTGCAGATTTGCCTAATGCAATACATTGTTTGGTTTCATGACTAGCTGTTTCCATGAGTGTTGATGGTGGATTCAAGCAAAATGAAGTTTTTGACAGCTTTAACCTTTTTTCTATTTATCATGGCATTATTTATTGCTCCACTGGTGAGGATTTTTGTTTGCTTTACACTGAGGTGCAACCCATACTGAAGGCTGTGGTCTTTGGTCTTCATCAGTATTGTAAATTTCTTCGCTTTCAGCAAGCAAGGTTGTATCATCTGCATATTGCAGGTTGTTAATGAGTCTTTCTCTAATCATAATGCCACATTCTTCTTCATATAATTCAGCTTCTCTGATTATTTGCACAGCATACAGAATGAATAAGTATGATGAAAAAATAAAACCCTGGTGTACACCTTTCCTAGTTTTAAACCATTCAGTGTTTCCTTGTTCTGGATATACAACTTTCCTAGTTTTAAACCATTCAGTGTTTCCTTGTTCTGTTCAAATGATTGTCTCTTGGTCTATGAACAGGTTCCTCATGAGCACAATTTTAAGTGTGCTAGAATACTTATTCTCCTCAATGTTATCCATGGCTTGTCATGATCCACACAATCTAAAATCTTTGCATAGTCAATAAAGCACAGGTAAACAGCTTTCTAGTATTCTCTGCTTTCAGTCAAGATCCATCTGACGTCAGCAATGATATCCATGGTTCTCATCTGAATCCATCTTAAAACTTTGGCAGTTCCTGTCAATGTACCATTGCAGGCATTTTTAAATTATCTTTAGCAAAATTTTAGTTGCATGTAATATGAATGATATTGTCCAATGATTTCTGCATTCCATTGGGTCACCTCTCTTTGGAATGGGCACAAATACATATCTCTTCCAATCAGTTGGCCAGGTGGCTGTTTTCCAAATTTATTGCTTTAAATGAGTGAGTGTCTCCAGTGCTGCCTCTGTTGAAATATTTCCATTTTCATTTCATCAATTCCAGGAACCTTGCTCTTCGCCAATGCTTTCAGTGTACCTTTGATTTCTTCCTTCAGTACCATTGACTCTTGATCATATGCTCTCTCTTGAAAGGTTTAACCTCAGCCATTTCTTTTGGGTACAGTGACTTTGTATTCTTTCCATTGTCTTTTGATGGTTTCTGTATCATTAAATAATTTACCCAAAGAATCCTTCAGTATTTCAAGTCGAGACTTGGATTTTTTTACTCAGTTCTTTCAACTTGAGAAATGGTGAGCATGTTCTCTCCTTCTGGTGTTCTAACTCCAGGACTTAGCATATTTCCTTATAAATTTGAGTTTATCTTCTCGAGCTATCCTTTGAAACTTTCTGTTCAGCTCTTTTACCTCCCCCCATTTCTTCCATTTGCTTTAGCATCTCTACACTGATGAGCAAGTTTCAGAGTCTCTTCTGCCATCCATTGTGGTCTTTTCTTTCTTCCTTGTCTTCTTAATGACCTTTTGCTTTCTAGTATATATATATAAACAAAAACAAACAAACAAAAAGCACTTTGTTTTCTTTCCTGCCTTATTGCTTTACTTATTATAAAATGTAAGATGTAAATAAGATAAATGTGTTTTGGGTTGTACACATGTTAGTTGTATCATTTCATGCAAAAAAAAAAAAAAATTTAAATGGCACCAATCATCTATCTCTCCAACAGTCCTCTCTACTAGGTTCAATAATTCACTTCAGTGGCCTCACAGAACTCAGACACCATATTCACAGTTATGGGGTTTATTAGGAAAAGTTAACAATTGCAATTCAGGGTCTGAAATGTTCAGGGCACAGGTTCCTAGTTATAACAACCTCTGCTCAGCTGTGCCCACAGGCAGGTCTCTGCCAATATTACAAAGATCTTTTAGAGTTGTTGACAAATGCATTTATCATCAGTTCTAAAAGAGCTTCGTATCCATAAGTATGGAAAGGATACAGCCCTGACTCACACCTTTCCTGACTTTAAACCACACAATATCTTCTTGTTCTGTCTAAACAACTGCCTCTTGGTACAGGTTCTGCATGTATGATGTTCTTGATGTCATCCCACCATTCCTCTAGTCTTCGGTGTCTAACACATCAACTCTGTAATCAAAATGGTCTCTAAATTCAAGGTAATATTTTGGCTCTTGTGGACCTGTTTGAATTTTCTTCAGCTTCAACCTAAATTAACATATGAGCAACTAATGGTCCATTCCACACTATGCTTTTGGCCTTGTGTTGGCCATTGTCTCTTCCCATAAATGTAGTCAATTTGATTCCTGCACATTCTTTCTAGCATGGTACATGTGAATATTCTCTGTTAAGTTGGAAAAGGATATTTGTAACGAAGAGGTCATTGGTCTTGAAAAATTCTATTCTGTGATCTCCATTGACATTTTTATCACAAAGTCCATATTTTCCAAATACCAATACTTCTTTTTTGTCTACAACTTGCACATTCCAGTCACCAGTAATTATCAAAGCATCTTGATTGCATGTTTGATAGATTTCAGACTGCAGAAGTCAGTAGAAATCTTCAATTCTTCATCATTGACTTTATGGGTTTCTGTGTAAATTTAAATAATGATCATACTAACTGGTCTTTCCTATAAGTATATGGATATTACCCTATCATAGATAGCATTGTACTTCAAGACAGAACTTGAAATGTTTTGGATTTTTAATGATGTGATGTCAATTCTCTTCAATCTGTCATTCCCAGCATAGTAAACACTATGATTATCTTATTCCAAGTGGCCAATATCAGTCCATTTCAGCTCACTAATACCTAAAATATCAATCTTTTTAAGTTTCATTTTGTCTTTGATAACTTCCAACTTTTCTAGATTTATACTTTGTACATTTCATGTTCCTGTTAGTAACCTGTGTCTTCTCGTTTTAAGTCATGTTACATCAGTAAATGAAAATCACATCAGCAAATGAAGGTCATGAAAACTTTCCTCCTAAAACATTATTAAGTCAAATCTACTTTGAGGAGGAAGTCCTTTCTCATTTGTATTTTGAATACCTTCCAACCTACGGGGCTTATCTTCTACGTTTATACCACAGAAGCATAAACAAAATCAAGATAAATGAAAAGATTAAAATTGTCAAAGATTTCATTTTATTTGGATCCACAATTGGCATGGAAGAAGGAGTCCTGATGTGGCGCTGTGGGATAATGCACTGGAGCACAAAATTGGTTTGAACTACAAGGTTGACGGTTCAAATTCACCAGCACTCCTTGGAAGCCCTATACAGGGTCACTATGAGTCAGCACCAACTCAAAGGCACTTAACAACAATCAGAAAGGAGCCCTGGTAGAGTAGTGAGTTACACACTGGTCTGCTAACTGCAAGGTTGGCAGTTTGAATCCACCAGCCACTCCATGGGAGAAAGATGCGTCACTTGCAACTTGCTATTCGAGGAGATGAAGAGTTGGACTCCCTTATCAAGGCTACAATTGCTGGTGGTTTGAATCCACAGTTTGAATCCACACATCCACTAATCTCTGATTGGGAAGGAAGGACAACAGAAGACTAAAAGATGTCTGGATTCCTTATTGTCTCAGGACTCTAAATACTCTAACAGCTGTCCAGTGTTGGTGATTCCAGTGGACTGTATCTCTGTGAAAAAAAAAACACCCACAATTTTGCCTTTTTGTAATTCTATTTGAGCAAGTTGGAAGTTTAATTAGCTTTCCAACCAACCAAATCTCTGCGTTCGAATCTTAACCATATTTAAGTGTTACTGTGGCTTCAAAGACGCTATTGACTCTGAAGTAGTGGGTTTTGAGTTGACTGTTTTTAAAAAACTGTTTGGATTTTAATTGTGATGCAGAAGTTATAGTAACAAACATTTTGTTTTGTACAGACATTATTTCCACTCTGGTGGATAAACTCAATAAAGGTCATATACACCCCAACCACCCCAAAAAAAAGGAGAGTCAGGTGACCTGTGCTGGCAATTAGACAGGTGCAGCCATCTTGAGCTTTTGTGAGCAGCTTCAGAGACAAGAAAGCATATCAACATTGCAGAAACACACATGTGGCTCACAGAGACAAAGGTGTGATTTTTAACCTTGTTCCCCACACTCCGCTGGTGACCAGAAGCAAGGTTGGCCCACACTCATGTACAACCCTAGGGAAGCTCCCATTCTCCCAGCTGTCGGAGATGCACAGAGGTGAGCACCATGGTTGTGGGCCCCATTAAAGGGGCAGGGAGCTGTTCACATTGACCCCATTCATGTGGGTCCTGCCCCAGATCTACAAGTTGGCCTTGGCCAGTACTAGGCTAGCCCTCACTAGGAGAAGGAGCTGAACAGATGCATGGGAGAAGAAAAAACAAAACAGAAAAGGCCAGACACGGTATGACCAAGAGAGCTGTAGGTGGTGCAAAGAGGCACACTGTTTATCAGTGGATGGAAAGAGGCAATGTTTTTTTTCTTTTCTAATATCCACATTACCCTGGTGATCAGAGGTGTGGCCAGCCTCCATCCATGCACATTCCCAGGAAAGCTCAACTCTTGCTCTCCAGGCTGTATAGGGACCTAGCAGTACCAACATCAGCACCTGGAATCAGGCATGGCTTTTTCCAGACTTGAAGAGCCCTGGACTGTAGGGATCTGTTGCCCTTGGCTCCCCTCTGGGGCAGATATACTCTGGTCCTAAGCTTTTAGGGGGTCTGCATGAACTACTTCTGACTGTTTTGGTCCCCAGAACAGACAGTATCTAGCCCTACAGGAATCCATTTAGGGTTGAGTGTTACCATCTCATGTCTTACCCACCCATGATGTGAGGTCCTTGGATGGCAGGAGACCCCAGAGTTTTCCCCTCTCTGGGTCTGGCACCTGCCCTGTGTTTTTTTCTGTCCCCTTTCATTGTTTCTATTTGTTTATTCTGTCTCCCTCACCTTTATCTCTCATGCGTTCTCTCCTTTCTCTCTTCCCTTTCTTTTTTTTTTTTCTTTTTTGTATCTACTTCTCTTTTCAAACTACTTCTGCTTCTTCCTTTCATCTTATTTATTTGTATCCCTCCTGCCCCCACCCCACCCCCCACCCCTTTTACTATTCTCTGGTCTCTATCTCTTTTATTCACTCCTCTTCCTAATTGTGTTTAGGTCTTTTCTTTGTTTTTATTTTCTTTTTAATTATTTTATTTTCCTCTCCTTTTCTCTCTGAGGTTTCTGTATTCTATTTCTAACTGTTCCCTGATTTTTTTCACCACTTCTTTTTTTCCTCTGTTATTTTCTGAATTCTGCTTGTTTTCCTTCTCACTTATGTGTGTGTTTTCACTTCTTACCTCTAACAACAGGAGACAGCAACCATGTCCTTACAACCCAATCACAACTGTACCTTCTACAGACCCATTCTTTGGGCCAGAACCAATATAAGCTGCAATACACCAGTTAACAACAACCAACATCAGCCAAATCCATCCTAAATTTAACTACATGAACAAAGAGCAGTGCACAAGGTCATCTTCTGGTCACACCCACCAGAGGCAGTTGCATAAAAAATACCAAAATATTAGGGCCACAGATAACCCCTGAATATGCCCAGAAAACAGAAGCAGATGACCATATCTGCACATGTCCAGAAACAAGATAAAGTGACTGAGCCAAATGAGCTGGAAGTAGACCTACACTCCATACTGGAAGATGGGCAGGATTTGGAAAAAACAAAATAGATGACTGGGACCTCCTCATGTGCTTCAAAAGATTTTGCCAAGGACTAAAAAGAGAGACAACAGACTGGGGAAAAATTTTTTAAATATCAGAAAAGGGAGTAATTATGAAAAAACAAAAACAAACTACAACACATCTACAAGAAAAAGACAAACAACTCAATTAAAAAAATGGGCACTGGACATGAACAGACACTCCAGTAAGGAAGACATTCAGACAACCAATGTATGAAGAAAAGTTCATGATCATTAGCAATTGTTGTTGTTGTTACGTGCCATCGAGTCGGTTCCAACCCATAGCAACCCTGTACAGGGTTTCCGAGGCTGTAAATGCAAATCCAAAAAATGATATCTCACACAAGCATTAATAAAGAAATTTTAAAAAAAAACAGAAAACAACAAATGCTGGTGAGGGTATGGAGAAACTGAAACCCTCCTACACTACTGATGGGCCTGTAAAACGGTCCAGCCTTTCTGGAAAACAGTATGGCACTTCCTCAGTAAGTTAGAAATAGAAATACCCATATTGTCACCTTGTCATGTTCTGGTGGGAAGCTATGTCCCAGATATTTTACATACCAGCAGGGTCTCACCCACAGTGGACAGGTTTCAGCTGAGCTTCCAGCCAAAGACAGACTAGGAAGAGAAACAGACTACTTCAGAATATTTAGTCACTGAAAACCTTATGAATAGCAGCGGAACATTGTCAATTAGCACCAGAATATTGAATATTGAAATATGATGAAGAGCACCAGAATATTGTCAGATATGGTGTCTAAAGACAAGTCCCTCAGGTTGGAAGGCACTCAAAACATGAATGGAGAAGAGCTACCTCCTCAAAGTAGAATTGACCTTGATGACACAAATAGAGTAAAGCCCTTGGGCCCTTCATATGCTGATGGGGCACAACTCAAAATGAAGAAAAACAGTTTTAACATCCACTAATAATCAGAACATAGAATGTATGAAATATTAAGCTAGGAAAATTGGAAATTGTCAAAAATGAAATTGAATGCATAAACGTTGATATCGTAGGCATTAGTTACCTGAAATGGTCTGGTATTGGCCATTTTGAATCTGACAATCATTTGGGTTAATATGCCGGGAATGACTAATTGAACAGGAATGGCGTCACAGTCATCATCAAAAAGAACATTATAAAGATCTGTCTTGATTTACAATGCTGCCTGTGATAGGATACTGTCCACCCATTATTATTCCAATTTACTCACCAACCACTAAAGTCAGTGGTGATGAAATTGATGAGTTCTACCAGTCTCTTTGCAGTCCTGGTATGGTGCTATGGGTTAATGCACTGGACTGCAAGGTTGGTTTGAACTACAACGTCGACAGTTCAAGCTCACCAGCCGCTCCTCGGAAACCATATACAGGGTCGTTATATGTCAGAAACAGCACTTAACAACAACCAACTTCTTTTGTTTGAAATTGATCAAACATGCAATCAAGGTCCATTGGTAATTACTGGTGATTTGAATGCAAAGGTTGGAAACAAAAAGGAAGAATCAGTAGTTAGAAAATATGGCTTTGGTGACAAAAATACTGCTAAAGATTGCATGAGAGTAATTATGCAAGACCAATGACTTGTTAATAGCAAATACGTTTTTAAACAACATAAAAGACACTATACACATGGACCTCACCAAATGGAATATACATACATCAGACTTGAAGTCAGGGAGCCTTGCTTGGGTGCTTTAAGTTCAGACATGAAGAAGTTCAGACATAAGCTATGGACAATATTGCTGAAAATGAGTATTCTGAAACACTTGTGCTCATGTTGTTGTTGTTAAGTGCCATCGAGTTGGTTCCGACCCATAGTAACCCTGAACAGGGTTTCCGAGGCTGTAAATCTTTACGGGAGCAGAAAGCCTCATCTTTCTCCCGCGGAGCAGCTGGTAGTTTTGAACTGCTGACCTTGCAATTCGCAGCCTGATTCGTAACCACTACGCTACCAGAGCTCTTTTGTGCTCATAAGGAATCTCTATAAAACACTCCATTTTACCAAGCATGATATACTTCTCCGGGGACTAATCGCTCCTGACAATATATCCAAAGTATGAGAGATGAAGTCTGGCCATCCTAACTTCCAAGAAGCACTCTGGGCTGTACTGCTTCCAACACAGATCTGCTTGTTATTTTATAGAGGTTCCTTGAAATACACATCAGCAGCTTAGTTGGCATTTTCAGTTTTAAGTGGTTCAATCCACTCTGTGAATGCAATGTTTTGTTTTTCTCTATTGTCCTCTCCTTCAATGTTATAAACACTTGGTTCTGTAGACACTGTAAAATTTCCAAGTGAGCTTTTCACCCATCTTGGAGAGCTTTTCATTCAACTCTGCAGTCTTCTTTGCACCTCCTTCTAAAATACCATCAATATCTTCATCAGTAATCTCACTTTCCTTTGAAGTAAATACATGTGCTGCTCCATGTCAAGTCATTTGAAGCATTTCATCTTTCCCAATTTTCTTCAGATTCTGATCCACAAGTCTGCCTTGTGTAAAGACTATCAAATCCAGTCTAAGTTTCATCTCAGCATGTTCCACTATTCTTTCTTCTACAGCGTTATCAGTGATAAAGTAGAACACTCTGACTGTCTTGGTTTACCCAATTCTATGTGCTCCATCCATAGATGGAAGATCTACTTGGGGATTCCAATTTGAATCATACAAAATTACAGCATCAGCAGTAGCAAGATTAATGCCAACACCACCAGCACACCTGCTTAATATGAAAACAAAATTTGTGCTGTTTGGTTCATTCTATGCACTGATAGAGTTTGTCTCTCATCATGGGGTGTATGCCCATCTAATAATCTACAATATTCATGATTTCTCCACATGCAGTAATCTCCCAAACTATCTAACACTCTTATTATGTGACTGAAGGTTAGTACCCATGAACCTTGTTTTTTTTCAATTTAGGGATCAGCTTGTCTAATACAACCATTTTGCCACTGTTGGTAACTAGATGTGTATCTGTTGTATTGAGTGGACCAGGTTCACCGCCATCAAAGAGATATGGGCGATTACAGCATTTCCTTAACTACATCAGGATGTTCAACAGTCTCATTTTGTCCATCTTCTCTGCAGTTTTTAGTATATTTTTGTTGTTGTTAAATGCCGTCAAGTCAGTTCCAACTTCTAGTGACCCTAGAGTTTAGGGTATAGGGTTTCCAAGGAGTTGCTGGTGAGCTTGAATTGCCGACCCTATGGTTCAAGCCATTTTTGCAGCCCAGCGCATTAACCCATAGCACCACATCTATATCCTTCATTAAAATCTTTGTATTTTATTGAGACCCACATAGATTTTTACTCTCTTCTTTGGAGGCAAATTTTATCAACATCAGCTTTAATTAGATGAAGGAGAAATGGATACAAAACAATATGAAACCTCTCAACAAGCTTTTTGATCCCCAAGGCAGTGGTTTGTATCAAACCAGGAATCAAAGTACTTGGCTGAATTAAATACATTTAGCAACAAAAAGTTAAGAAGTGACCAGAGCTCATGCAAATTATTTTGAAGAGGTGCTCTAGTTAATAATAGTCAATGTGTAGTCTTGAATTTCCTATTTCTGATAACTTGGATTTTTTATTTTTGACTAGTGGTGGTTGGTTATGTGCCGTGGAGTCAATTCCAACTCAGAGCGACTCTGTACAGGGTTTTCCAGGCTGTAAATCTTTACAGGAGAAGAAAGCCTCACCTTCCTCCCACCAACAGCTGGTGGTTTCAAACTTCTGACCTTGAGGTTAGCAGCCCAACTCATAACTACCATGCAACCAGAACTCCTTTCAGCTATAACTGTTGTTATGTGCTTTCCAGGCAGCTTTGACTCATAGGCCCTGCATAGGGGTTCCAAGGAGTGGCTGGTGAGCTTGAACCAACCTTGAGGTTCAAACCAACTTTGCAGTCCAGTGCATTAACCCACAGTGCCACACCATATCTCCTCATCTATAACTAAGTACCTCCAATTAAGTTTAACACAGACTTCTCTTTATAAGCATTTCAAAAGATGCTACACATACATCTGATAAAACATCTCCTATCAAACAAGGTATTTGAAATGAACAAATCATTTAGAATTCTATCATGCATTCTTCAGCATCATTTCTATCACCAAGGCCATATTTTCCAACTACTGATCCTTCCTCTTTGCTCCCAACCTTTGCATTCCAATCACCATTAATGATCAATACATCTTGATTGCAGTTTGATCGATTTCAGATTGAAAAAGTTGGTAGAATTCTTAGATTTCATCTTCACTGGCTTTAGTGGTTGGTGCATAAATGTGAATAATAGTGGTATTAACTGGGCGTCCCTGTAGTTGCATGGATATTATCCTATCATTTATAGCATTGAACCTCATGACTGATCTGGATATGTTCTTTTTGACAATGAATGCAACACCATTCCTCTTCAATTTGTCATTCCTGGCATAGTAAACCATGTGGCTGTCAGATTAAAAGTGGCCAATACCAGTCCATTTCAGCTCACTAATGCCTAAGATATCAATGTTTATATGTTCCATTTCATTTTTGACAACTTCCAATTTTCCCAGATTCATATTTCGTACATTGCATATTCCAATTTTCAATGGATGTTTACAGCTGTTTCTCTTTATTTTGAATTGTGCCCCATCAGCCACGGAATTTTCAATAACCTCATATGCATGCAAAAGTTGGACAGTGAATAAGGAAGACCATAAAAGAATTGATGCTTTTGAGTTATGGTGTTGGAGGAGAATATTGAAAGTGCCATGGGCTGCCAAAAGAACCAATAGATCTGTTTTGGAAGAAGTGCAGCCAGAGTGCTCCTTGGAGGCCAAGATGGACAAACTTCATCTCTCATACTTCAGACATCTTGTCAGGAGGGACCAGTCGCTGGAGAAGGATATCATGTTTGGTAAGGTAGAGGGTCAGAGAAAAAGAGGAAGACCCCCAATGAGATTGATTGGCCAAGTGGCAGCAACAGTAGTGAGGTTGGCCCAGGATCGGGCAGTGTTTCGTTCTGCTGTGCATAGGGTCGCTATGGGTCGGTACTGACTCAATGGCACTTAACAACAACAACAATCAAACAAACAAATCTTAGTGTTGGTACCCAGCTCTTGAATTCACTCATCCAGTTGTAGATTTAGGAACCAAAGGCCAAATGAAAACTAGTAATGTTTTTGTAGTGTATCATGTACCCGACAAGATAAATTGTTTGAAGGGTCTTTCCTAAGCCCATTTCATTTGCAAGGATACCACTGGTGCCATTTTCATTTAAAGAAATGAGCCAACTTAATCCTCAGATCTGATCATCTCTCAATTTACCCCATTTTACATATGAGGGAGGTCTTCAAACCAGCTGAGTCTTCAAAGCTTCAAAACACTGGTTGCTTTGGAGCTTTCTCCGAACAGTTCTTCATGCTCTTTTTGCTCTGTTCTACGGTGTCGGTAGTCACCAACTGATAGCAAGTTCTGTTTCTCATCCTTTTTTATTCGTGTGTGCCCTAGTTTCATCTTCAAAGGTGAAGTTGGAGTTTTCTGAGCAGCAGGTTGAAGGGAATCTGCAAACAGTTTTGCCTGCTTTAATAAAGACTCAAATCTATTTGCTAGGTCAGTTTGCATTTTTTCTTCAGTAGTAGGATCTGGTTCTTGGATTTCTTTCTGCTTTCCAGGTGACATATCATCAAATACTTCCTCAATCTCACTCGGACCGCAGGGGAAGGCGCCTGAAACACACTGCCTCTCTTGCTGTTGATAAACTGCAGATTTGGGAAGGGGGTTCTCAGGAGGCCAGGGTGATGGAGTGGTAAAGAGGGCTCCCAGAACTCTCCTCAGGCTGCAGCTGGTGACCAGTCGGTGACAGATTCAGCAGCTTCCTCTTGGTCATCAGTGGCCTCTGTGGAGCTCTGTGTTTGACTTGTTGCTTACCTCAGGCTGTAATCCTATTAAACATTTAAAGCAATGAGTTCCTGGACCTGAAGACTGAGGATCATAGTCTCAGGAGACATCATGGTCAATCACCCTAACATAGTCCAGAAAGACTGTGTTCTACATCCTACTTTGGTGAGTATCCTCTGGTATCTCTCAGATATTGGTCTCTCCAGGTACTGAAGAAAGAAGAGTGCTAAGAATTGAAGAGGCAAAGACAACTAAAGTCCAGAAGACTACAGCGGCCCCTGCAGGCGGAGGTTTAGGCTGCGGATGGCGGCACCTTTGGCTCCATGAGTATGAAACAAGCAAAGGGTCCGCCTGCCTGCACATGCGGTCTTAATGTGAGTGCGGCGGCTCCAAACTCAGGGTCCACCGCTCTTTGTCTCGGGGCGAGAGCCTATCCCTCTTAGTCTTCATGCCCCGCAGCTTCAGGTTCTATGACGTAGTTGGGGATCTGGCTCACGAGTTTTATGAGGAGACAATAGTCACCAAGCATGGGCAGAAGCAGGTCAAGCTGAGGCGGGTGCCTAAGGACCTGATTCCTCAGGGCACTGTGAAGCTTCATCCTGTGGATTTCCCTGTGATCCTCTATGAAGTGTGAGTTTGGGGATTGGCAGGCACAAGCGCCCCCCGACCCCAGCAAGAAACTCCAAGGCTCAAGGTGTGGCTTCCTTTGTGGAACTCAGTTTTGCGTACAATCCTGAATAAACTGTGTTGGCCTGGGACCTTCCGCTGTATTAAAGCAGCCCTGCAGGTGTTGGCTTATGTAAGAACAAGAAGCAATACAGGACTACCTTGGTCAGGAAAAGCAGGTTCCTGTGCCCTTGCCTAGCAAGCTTTTTTCCAAGCTTGCCTGGGGCCCAGCTCTGGTAGAGGCTCCAGTGCTTTGCAAGCAAGATCTGCCTTTCTCCATCCAGCTCCTGGGCTATAGGTGTTGTACACAGTGAGAAGTTCCTCTCCTTCACTTCCCTGATCTGTTTGTTGGAGCATTTCTGCTGTTTGCTACCTCCTGTGTTGAGCAGAGGCAGCACCAACCTGCCTGAGGTTTCCCACTCCCAGATGGATGAACACTTTACTGGCAGTTCATAGTAGAGGAGATTGGTATGGGAGACTTCTTCCACCCGTGGCTGGGCTGACCTCTCCCTACTGCAGCTAGTTTATTGCATTGGCCATCCAGTTGAGAAGGCTCCTCTCAGGGTCAGGATAGTGTGTGGATACCTGAGCCTAGAGAGAGTTGCCCCAACCCACCTACGCTGTCTAATCCCAAGTCCCCCTTGCTCCAGGCCCCTTCCCCCTGTAATAAGGAACAGCACCTAAGGTGCCCATAGCTCCTGGGGGCCAATAATGCTCCCCCTATAACATCTCTGCTTCAGGATTGGTCAAGAGAAAGTACTGGAGCTCCTGCCTTTTGTTCTTTAAGTAAGAACAGAAAGAAGGGAACAAAAGCAAAAGGACTTAAAATGTGAAGGTTTGTAAATAGTCTAGGCCATGGTGTTGTTGGAGCAGAGTCTGACTTCTATGGTAGTGTTTATGTGCCCTGGAGTCACTTCGATATTTTAAGGGAGCAGAAAGCCTCGTCTTTTTCCTATGGACCATCTGATAGTTTCAAACTGCTGACCTTGAGGTTAGCTGGCCGACTCATAACTACTATACCACCAGAGTTCTGTAGAGATGGCTTCTTAGAAAAGTGCTTATTGTACAAAGGGTGGTAAAATGACCAGGGGATGAGGGGGCGTCCCCTACCTTGGTCAGCAAGGGAAGACTGCTGTGTTGTTTGTTCGATTTTAATAAAATTATTTGTAGAGCTGCAAAAAAATAAAAAATTGAAGAGCTTTGGAATCAATTAGTCCAATGAACTAATGGAACGTGTGAACATCAGTCTCCATGACTCTGAGACCACAGAACTAGATTAGATGGTGCTGGCTACCACTGCCAAATGCTCTGAAAGGGATTACATTAGTGGGTCCTGGATTGAGTGGGAGAAAATGTGGAACAAAACTCAAAATTATTAAAAAGAAAAGACAGGGTTTATTGGTCAGAAAGACCATGGCCCTCAACCACCCTTCAGGTCTAGAAAGGAACTCACCCTCCTAGCCCAATTTTAGCCAAGCAGTTGATAGGCATATAGTGGGGACAACAACACTCGTAAGGTATGCTCACCATGGAATGGTCAATCATTCAAAATCAAAAGGGCAACATGTGCCTAAGGATGAAGTTGAGAAGGGATGAGAAGTTGGGTGGAATTCAAGTAGGAACCAAAGGGAGGAAGCAGGATAACTGTTGTTGCATGGAGGGGATTGTAATCATTGAGAAGAAACAAAGTAGATGATTTGTTGAATATAAAACAGATGATCTTGTCTGTAAACCTTCATTCAGTTCACAGTGAAAAGCTTATAAATAAATCAATCATGATGTTGGAAAACAATATACCAGGGGCTGCCAGGAGAATGAGCAAATCTGCCTTGGAAGAAATATTCTTATTAATGAAAGAATGCTCTTTAAAGTAAGCATGGCAAGACTTTGTTTCATGTAGTTTAGACACGATATCAGAAGGGACCAGTCTATGGAAAAGGACATCATTCTTGGTAAAGTAGAGTGTCAGCAAAAAAAAAAATATGAAGATCCTCAACATATGCTCAAGCATAACAATTGTGAGGCTGGAGCAGAACCCGGCAGTGTTTTTTCTGTTGCACATAGGATTGCTTTGGAATTGACTTGATAGCATCTAACAACTAACAACAAATAGTATCACACAAAATATCAAGTCATTAACATAAGTTTAAATAAATGAGCCCGAGCTGTGCTTCTTGACACATTGGTGTCAGTACAATATTGTAGATTTCACTGTCAATTTAACTCTTCGTCAAAATTAATCTGTCTCAAAATACTATTTTCAAGATTACTGCTTTAATCTTGAGTCAGGTCCAACTCATAGTGACCCTGTTTAGGGATTCCAAGACTGTAGATCTTTGGTGGGGGAGAAATCCTCATCATTCTCAGGCGTATGTCCAAATAAATGCCAATAACTAGAGACTTCTACAATAGGATGACACTAAACAATGAGTCATTGTTATCCTGGGTCTATGTTAATCAAGAATAGTAAAAACATTTTGCCCAAGAATGAATAGAAGCCACTACCTAAAAGCCCCCAAACCCAAATCAAACCCATTGCCAATAAGTGGATTCGGAATCACAGCAACTCTTAGGACAAAATAGAACTGGCCCATAGGGTTCCCAGGACTAATCTTTACAGAAGCAGACTACCATATCTTTCTCCCACAGACGGGCTGGTAGGTTCCAACAGCCTAGCGCTTACCCAGTGTGCCACTAGAGCTCGGTACCCAAAAGCAAAGGGATATTAATTCTGTCCAGATTCCTAGACAAATATTTTCCTTTCTTTCTAATTCTATAAAGACATTCTCACTCTAACTCACTTTTCTGACAGAAAATCCTCTTGGTTTCAAGAGGTTGGTCTTCTCCAGTGAGGCCTTGTTGTGTTGGTTGCTGTTATGTGCCATCTAGTCAGTTCTGACTTATGGAGACTCGATGAATAACAGAATGAAACAGTGCTCCATTCTGTGCAATTGTCACAATTGTTATTATGTGTGAGCCCATTGTGGCTGCCACTGTATTAATCCATCCCTTTGAGGGTCTTTCTCTTTTTCACTGACCAAGCATGATGTCCTTCTCCAGGGCCTAGTCCTTCCTGACAGTGCATCTAAAGAATGAAAGATTAAATCTCGCTATCCTTTCTTCTAAGAAGTATTCTAACGGTACTTCTTCCAAGACAGAAGTTTGTTCTTTTGGCAGTCCATTGTACTTTCAATTTCTTTGCCAACACCATAATTCAAATGCATTGATTATTCTACAATTTTCCTTATTCATTGTCCAACTTTCACATACAAATTGAAAATACTATGGTTGGGGTCAGGCACACTTTAGTCCTCAAATTTATATCTTTGCTCTTTAACACTTTAATGAGGTCTTCTGAAGTAGATTTACCTAATGTAGTCTGCCCTTTGATTTCTTGACTACTGCTTATGAGTGTTGATTGTGGATCCAAGCAAAATCAAGTCTTTGACAACTTCCATCTTTTCTCTGTTTATCATGATGTTATTTATTGGTTCAGTTGTGAGAATTTTCATTTTCTTTACATTGAGATACAATCTATGTTAAAGGCTGAAATTTTTTTATATTCATCAGTAAATATTTCAAGACCTCTTTATTTCCAGCAAGCAGAGTTGTGTCATCTGCTTATGTCATAGGTTGTTAATGAGTCTTCCTTAACTCCTTAGGTCACATTCTTCTTCATATAATCTAGCTTCTTGGATTATTTGCTCGGATTGAATAAGTACGGTGAAAGGATACAATCTTGATGATAGTTTGACTATCATGGACTTGTTTTAATTTTCTTCAATTTCAAATTGAACATGAACAATTAATGGTTTATTCCACAGTCTGCGCCGGTCTTGTTCTCCACCATCTCTTTCCACAAATGTAGTTGGTTTGTTTCCTGTGTGTTCCGTCTTGCAAGATCCATGTGTACAGTTGCCATTTATGTTGAAAAAAGGTATTTGCAATGAACAAATCATTAGTCTTGAAAAAAATCTATCATGCTATCATTACATCATTTCTATCACCAAGGCCATATTTTTCAATTACTGATCCTCATTTCCAACTTTCACATCCATGACCAACAATTATCAATAAATCTTGAATGTATGTTTGATCAATTTCAGACAGAAATTGGTAGAATTCTTCCATTTCTTCATCATTGGCTTATTGATATAATAGCCAATTTGTATAATAGTCATATTATTGTTGTTGTTATTAAATCCCGTTGAGTCAGTTCTGACCCATAGCAACCCTGTGTAGGGTTTCTAAGGAGCAGCTTGTGAGCTTGAACCTCCAACCTTGCAATTCAAAATGACTCTGCAGTCCAGCGCATTAGCCCATAGCACCACACCAGGATTCTGTTTTCCTTATAGTTGTATGGATGTTATACTGTCACACACAGCATTGTGTTTCAAGATAAACTTTGACATTGTCTTTTTGAGGATAAATGCAATGCCATTCCTCTTCAATTTGTCATTCCTGGCATAGTAAACCATATGGTTTTCTAAGTCAAAATGGCCAATACCTGTCCATTTCAGTTTACTTATGTCTACAAGTCCTGGTGTGGCACTGTAGGATAAGCACTGGACTGCTAACCACAAGATCTGTGGTTCAAACCCAACAGTTGTTCCTTGGAAAGCCTATATAGGATTGCTATGAGTAGGAACCGACTCACTAGCACTTAACAACAACAAGCTGCCTAGGATATTGCTCTTTATGCATTCCATTTCATTTTTGATGACTTCCAATTTTCCTAGATCCATATATTATACATTCCACATTCATATTATTAATAGATCTTACAGTGATTTCTTCTCATTTGGAGTTGTGCCCCATCAGCAAATAAGGATCCTGAAAACTTGGCTTCATCCATATCCTTAACATCAACTTTATGAATTGGAACCGACTCCATGGTACTTAACAACTACTTTGAGAAGGCACTTTCAATATTCTCCTCCAACACCATTAACTCAAAAGCATCAATTCTTCTACGGTCTTCCTTATTCACTGCCCAGCTTTCGCATCCATATGAGGTTATTGAAAATACCATGGCTTGGGTCAGGCACACCTTAGTCCTCAAGCTGACATCCTTGCTCTTCAATACTTTAAAAAGGTCTTGTGCAGCAGATTTGCCTAATGCAATACCTCGTTTGATTTCTTGACTGCTGCTTCCATGAGTGTTGATAGTTGATCCAAGAAGAATGAAGTCCTTGATAACTTCAGTCGGAGGAGAATATTGAAAGTGCCATGGGCTGCCAAAAGAACCAATAGATCCGTTTTGGAAGAAGTGTGGCCAGAGTGCTCCTTGGAGGCCAAGATGGCCGAACTTCATCTCTCATACTTTGGACATATTGTCTGGAGGGACGAGTCACTGGAGAAGGATATCGTGTTTGGTAAGGTGGAGGGTCAGAGAAAAAGAGGAAGACCACCAACGAGACGGATTGGCCAAGTGGCAGCATAGATGGATGTAAGCGTGGCAACAGTAATGAGGTTAGTCCAGGATTGGGCAGTGTTTCGTTCTGCTGTGCATAACAAGGTCGCTGTGGGTCGCTATGGGTCGGTACCGACTCGATGGCACCTAACAACAACAGCTTTGAGAAGGCAGCTCTTCAGGATTCCCAGAGCCACCACTAGGGGGTGCCAGCACTGCATTCACTCCTCTCAGCCTGGTAGTCCCAAATCTTCACTGGTGTGATGTTTTTCAAACTTCTCTAATAGGCCCTCAGGCAGGCTTCATCAATGTTATTTTAATTCTGTGCCTAGTCCCTTTTTGCTGGGTGGGGGGACCATCTTGGCTGATACAGTTCCTTCACCTTACAGAACCCTTGCATTGAGTAGTCATTGCCTAGAAAACAAATGGGGTCTGTCTATTCCTAAGCTGTAGTGGAACACTATCATAAAGAATGGGAAGAAATGTCTGGCATATAGGAAATTGACAACAGTGATCACTACAGCAGCAGTCACTTAGGACGGGGCTTGAAGAGTTGAGGCCAACAGATATGACTCCTCGGTCCCACTTCTGCAGGGCTTGTGGTTTATACTAGGTTCTTATGCCTTAGCTAATGAAAACTGATTCATTCACACCCTTCTGAGAGTCTGTAAGTATACAGAAAGGAGATCTCTAAACAATTACTGAATTCCTGCTAGGTTCATGTGTGGGATTCACAGCCACTGCAATTGTACCATTATTGTGCCCTCATTTGTACTCAAAAGCTAATGAAGTTGTACAAGCAACATATTCATTCATTTGCCCATTCAACAAATAGTTACTGAGTTACAGCTATGCACTAGAATCTGTTTTAGATGCTGGACATACAGCTGTGAATAAAACTGAGCATACAGATGTAAATAAAACTCCAAATCCCGGCTCCCATGAAAGGATATTCTAGTGGGAGAGCCAACCAGGTAAGGGGATAGAGCTGCATTGTCTAGTACAGTAGCCACGAGCCACAGGTGGCTATTTAAATATAATTTAATTAAGACTAAATTCAATGAAAAATTTAGTTCTCCAGTCACACTGAATAGTCATGTGGCTAGTGGTTACCATATTAGACATCACAGAATTCTAGAACATATTCTTCATCACAAAACATCACAGGGCAGGGCGGTGCTAGGGTAAAGGATAATAGAAGTGGAATTACTTTAGGTATGGGAGTCCAGGAAGGCTTCCCTGGAGAGATGACACTGGAGCAAAGATCTTAAGGACTACACAATTTAAAAAAGAAAATGAAAACATCCCATAGTAACTTTAACGCACCTCCACAAATGTTACCACTCAGTCTGTTCCAACTCATGGTAATCCCATGTATATTACAGTAGAACTGTTTTAAAGGATTTTCAATGGCTGTGATCACCAGGTTTTTGCCCAAAGCCCACTGGGTGAGTTCAAAACCCCTCCTTTCTGTCAGAGTCATGTACTTAACCATTTGCATCACCCAAGGACCAACAACAATCTTAGCAAGGATCTATCTGAAGACAATAGTATCATTTTTCTTATTCAACTGAATGTTGAAGGACAAGAATGGAAATGGTATAGCTAGCAGACCTAAAATCTGGGAAAGGGAAAAAAAGAATCCAAATGCCTAGATGGGCAGTTTGAAACCTGAACCAAGTAAGGTCTCCTTACCCAGCACATAATGTGCTCCCGGACTGCCCTCTGATCTCCTGGCCTGACCCATCCTGATACGCCTCTGCCTTCTGATGAAATGGAAGAATTTCCTGCTCTCTCATATGCTATTCTATGCCCTTGCTTGTGCCACTCCCTGCTCTGTATTCACCACTTGGTCCAGACATCAGCTTCCTGCAAGTTGAGTTGGAGTTATTTCTAGGTGCTGCCCTGAAATGGCCCCTCTTTATCATGTATATCCACTGTGTTTGAGATTATTAACATTGGCATGTTTTGTTGGAAATGGTCTTATCTTCTCCATCTTTGCAATTTGAATACCCAGGACAGTAACCGGCACAGATTCACTTTCCTTGTGTTGTCTGTCATGTTTGCTCTCTACTGTCTGGTGAACTATCTAGCTAGTGTTAGCGGTTTAGGATATGAATTCCTCATCCTCCATGACAGAAAGGCACACTCTGTGCTCCATACCTTGTCCTATGATTTCCACAAAATTTTATAAAACTGCATTGATAAACAGCTTGACTCAAAACAAACACAACTCAAAGTGGTCTTTGATTTTCATGTGCACCATGTAACTTGAAATTCACACATTTGGACTGTAGGTGGTACTCTTGAGCCAGTGAGACGAAACAATGCTTTAGCTCTTCATCTGTCTCTAATAAAACACATGGATTTTATTCAACAACAACAAAATGCTTTAGTTACTGTCCCCCAATAGAAAATGCTGAACCAAAGGAGCTAAAGCAAATGGGAAGAATTGAAGAGGTCCAAGAGCTGAACAGAAAATTTCAAAGATCAGCTCAAGAAGATAAAACCAAATACTATAATAAAATATGCAAAACCAATTAGAACTTGTCAAACCTAGGTTAATTTGACAAGTTCTAATTGGTTTTGCATATTTTATTATAGTATTTGGTTTTGTCTCTCAGCAAGGTCTTCCTTAGCCCAACACTCCCTACCCTCTTCCCTACTTTATTCTCCTACCATCTATCATAATTTAATGGACAACAGTGAGGACGGTAGGGGAGTCAGTAGTAGAATTCTCAGCATTTCTGCCAGAGAACAATGACACTATTTCCGTAGAGATTACAACCTTGGAAACCCTCTGGGGAAGTTTTACTCTGTCCTATAGGGTCTCTGAGAGTAGGAATTGAATTGATGGTAATGGCTTTTGGTTTTGGTATGTAGGAGACCTTGGTTCAATTCCCAGTCAATGCACCTCAAATGTTGTTGTTAAGTGCTCTAGAGTCGTTTGCTGCTCATAGCGAACCTGTATAGGGTTTGCAAGGAGCAGTTGGTGGGTTTGAACTGCCAACCTTGTGGTTCGCTGTCAAGTGCTGATCCTACAGTGCCACAGCAGGTGTCAACCACTACCAATCTGTCAGTGTAGGTTTGTGCACTGCTATAATGCCAGGAGTCCTGGTATGGTGCTGTAGGATCAGCACTGGACTGTAAACCACAAGACCAGTGATTTAAACCCACCAGCCACTCCTTGGAAATCATATGGGGCCCCTTAACTACAACATGCTGCTAAACTTTCTCACTCACTGTCCATCAGTCAGTGCCCAAAGGCACTGTAATCCCTTCCTGGATGACCAACCATAGATATTGTACATATGGTAGAGAACAAAGGCGGTTCTTCAGAATAAGCACTGGACTATGATCCAGAGGTCAATCGTCCCGAGCCACCAATTACTCTGTGGGAGGAAGATGAGGTTTATATCTTGTCTACAGTGATATGGACCACAAAGCCTCCCTTCATAGTTAACTTCTCAACCTTGACAGGTCAGCCACCACATTTAGAGAAATTCATATCTCAAAAACCTTATACAGGGTCACTATGAGTTGAAACTGACTCAATGGCACTTAAAAACAACAAGTTGATTCCAAACAGATTTCAGCAGAACTTTTAAACTAAATAGACCATGAGGAAAGGCCTGGAAATCCATGTCCAAAACCAGTCAGTGAAAACCCTATGCATCAAACAGTTTGACCATCTGGCAAGTGATTATGCAGATGTAATGAGTCAGGAGCCTAAAGAACGTCAGGTAACAATGGATAACATTGTTATGTTCATTGCTGTGTCCCCAGAACCTAGAAAAGTGTCTTGCACACAGCTGGCACTCAAGAAATATTTGTTTAATGAAAAACTGAAAAATACATTAGTCTGTCAACTTGGATAATAACAGCCTAACTCTGTCCTACAGAAGGATCCACGTTAGAGTGCAGACAGCCCAGACTCCTAGCCACAAACAGAGAGGGGCTTGCATTAGATACTAGTGATTTCTCCAAGTACTGCCCACCAAATAATGTCCAGGGATATAGCCTGGCCAGAGTCAGTCAGTCACTGACTCTGGATCTTTTGTGTTAGAAATTTCCACAGCTACGTCGACATGAACACTATCTATATATGCTAACTATCGTTAAATAGCTGACTTCACTGTGTCTATACTCATCAACAATTCTTCCTGTTACAAATCGCTTAACTGAAGCTCAGAATGCCTGCTAGTAAATGGCAGAGCTATGGACTTAACTGACTATGTTGGCTACTCTGTCAAGGTCCAGAGGTTCATTATGAAGGGAGGCTTTGTGAAGGGAGGCTTTGTGGTCCATATTACTGGAGAGAAGCTGTAACCCAGACGTCTGAAGAGGTGCTAATATAAAGGGTAGCCAAGGCCAAGGGTCAGATGGCACTGTAGATGTCAGTGGATGCCTACATGTAAATGGGAAGATGACCAGGGTTCACCTGCCTCTCCAGATGCCACAGTTCTGGCCAGTATTCTGAGCACTAAGATACTTCCCATTGATTTCATCATTCATTTATCCATTCCTTCAACAAATATTTATTGGGTTCCTTCTGTGATCTTATGTGCTAGAGACCAGCAGTGGAGGAAAAAAAGACACAAATACCTGCTCTAATGGGAGTTACATTAAATAAGTAAAATTCTGTGTATGTTGGTGGGATGTACTGTAGGGAGTTGATGACTGGAAATATAAAATGAAGACAGGATACTGATATTTAAAGTAGGTTAGCCATTTGAGCAGATGCAAAGGAATTGAAGGAGTTAACCACATAGTTATCTGGGGAAGAACATTTCAGGTAGAAAGCACAGCCCACAACAGGAGTGTGTCTAGTCTGTTGACAGGAACAGTACAGGGTACAATGTGGCTGCAGCAGACAGAGATGGAGAGGGAGCGAGAACAAGTCAGAGAAGTAACTGAGACCAGATTCCACAGAGCTTTCAGGCCACTCTAAGAGTGGTGGTTTTTACTCATGGGAAAAGGAGGAAGAAGGACAAATCCTGAAGCCTATCCAAAATGAACTAAGATTACATTTTCTGCTCTCCTCAAGAATGGGGTTAAAATAGAGATCCTTTAGTTGTAGAAAGCAGAACACTTTCTGTACTGTTGACTTTATGTTGCTGTTGTTAAGTGTTGTCAAGTCGGTTCCGACTCATGGTGACCCTGTTTTGGGTTTCCAAGGAGTGGCTGGTGAGCTTGAATCGCCGAGTTTGTGGTTCAAACCAATCTTGTAGTCCAGTGCATTAACCTACAGTGCCACACTTGTGGAAATTGTTATCTATCATACAAAAAAGGGAGTACTTTGCTATTAGTTCACAAAATGATTAGGAGTAAGAGAAATATTTCCTTCTACTAAACTAAGGAGCTCTGGTAGCGTAGTAGTTACAAGTCGGGCTGCCAACCTCAAGGTCAGCAGTTCGAAACTACCAGCAGTTCTGCGGGAGAAAGATGAGGTGTTCTGCTCCCGTAAAGATTTACAGCCTCTGAAACCCTGTGCAGGGTCACTATGAGTCGGAGCCGACTCCACGGTACTTAACAACAACAACAACTAAACTTGTGTACAAGTATGTCTTTGGTATACACTTTTAATAAGATTGTGAATAACAGTATTCAGTAAATTGCTTTTATAGTGTTTTGCAATTTTATAAATGTAAACACCTTCTTGGGAAGCTGGCACACATGTAATAAAACTGTTGACTTTGTAACTTTCCCTTTGTCTGCTTTTGCAAAACTTAGTAGCTTGGAATCATCAAATGAGTAACCAGTGGATAAGTGTAAAGCCCTCTCTATTTAAATGGTAGAAAAATTTATATGCATATTTTTTCAATAAATTAAGATGGATGTTTATCATGAAAAAAAAGCATTTTGTTATGTGGTTGATTACGTAGACCAATGGATCTTAACATCTACCAAGAGTTGGTATAAAATGAACTGTGTGAATTGTAGAGTGAGGCAAGAAGGTGAAGAATGCAAGAAGAAATAACAAACAAAGATAATGCTAAAATAAACTGGTATAAGTAAGTATCAACCAAAAAAAAAAGCATTTTAAAATGGAAGTAAAATTATACTCAACATATAGAAAGGTAGGAAGGAAACATTCAGAGGACAGTGGAAGTCTGCTGAGGTTCTTGGATCTAAGACCTACCCCTAAGGTATCTGTGGGACCCAAGGCAAAGGTACAAGCCCAAATATATCATGGTTAAAGGTTTTATCTTCCTAACTAGACAAATACAAACAACTTGGAAGCCGGATGGGAAGGAAAGATGTGAATTTGCAATTCTCAGGCTTTCTTGGAATTCTGCATTATTTGTGCAAGAAGCAGCCCATGGACTTCACCCATCCCTGGCTCTATTCTGCACCACAAAGGAGCTACTGGGCTTGTATATGAACACTTTGCTTAGATGTTATAGACTTGTTCATAGTCCCTGCAAATAGTCATCCTTTGAACACCCTTCCGGCCAAGAGATGGACACACCAAATGTTGAATCAAGACCAGAGGCCACTGCAGATTTGGGGGTCTCAGAGATGTTTGGGCAAGGAATTCTTGGGTTCTATGAAGTGGTACTCACAGCAACTCTACAGGACAGAGAAAAACTGTCCCATAGGGCTTCCAAGGAGGTAATCCTGATGGAAGCCAACTGCCACACCTTTTTATGGTGGCGCAGTTGGATTTGAACTACTGACCAGTTAGCAGCCAAGTGCTTAATCAGTGTGCCATCAGGATCCTATAGGGCTGCAACGAGTCAGAATCGACTCAATGATACACAACATGTACTAGGAGCCGATCCCTGGGTGGCGAAAATGGTTTGCACACAACAACTAACCTAAAGGAGTCCTGATGTGGTGCTGTAGGGTAAGCACTGAACTGCAATGTTGATTTAAATTGTAAGGTTGGCGATCCAAACTCACCAACTGCTCCTCGGAAACACTATAAAGGGTTGCTATGAGTTGGAACCTACTTGAAGACACTTAACAAGAGCAACAAGGTCCATCAGATTGCTGTAAAGCCACCAAGGTGATCAGATCGCTGAAAAGGCACCAGTCATTACTCCCTGGTGTAACTATCAACCATGAAGTACTCCTATTCAGGAAAGAATCCTTTCATCTGTTCAGCTTTTCCTCAGTTCTTTGGGGAACAGGAAGATCTGGCATGTCCCAGCAAAGCTAGATCAATCTTCCCCTTGAGGTTCATGAGTCTTTTTAGAGTCCTCCACTGGTGGTCTCCATAGTAGTCCCACCTACAATAACTACCCACCCAGCCCTCACTAGATATGCTCACCTGCCATTGCATTACTCATCAGAGATGGATGAAGTTAAAATTGGGAGTGGAGGGGGAGCAAGCATGTAAGTCTACTCTCACCCCAGAATTCCCTGCCTACTTTTTCCATTTTAAAGTAATACATCTTGATTTATTTTTTTTAATAGAGATGGTTGTTGCTGCTGCTGTTAGGTCCCATTGAGTCAGTACCGACTTATAGCGACCTCATGTACAGCAGAATGAAACACTGCCTGATCCTGGGCCAACCTCACTGCTGTTGCCATGCTTGAGTCCATCAATGCTGCTACTATAAAAATTTAAATACCTGTGTTTTTTTACCCTTTCAATGCTACTTCCCTGAAAAAACAAATGTTAATAATCAGAAGTGTTTCCGTCTACATTTTTTTTTATGCTCTGACACACATATTAACAGTATTGGTGGCAGCAGACATAAAACTTATTTTTTTGTAAGTGCTACCAAGTATCAAATCCCTTTCCCCACTTAAGTTGAGACTCTCTTCACATTTCAGTCCAATTCCATAATGTTTTTTTTTTATCACTTTGCAATATTAGAAGAGTCTCACTTCAGTTTAAGTTTCTATTCTTATATCTGATTCAAAGCTCTCCTTCTTATACCAAGTCACACCCCAGTTCATGCTAGACTGATGATTCCAGCTCTCTTTCATACTTCAATATTTAAAAATCCTACTAGATGTTCAAATAAAGCTTCAACCTTGGTAGGAGTTTAACTTTAAGTTAAATCACAAGTATATACAGTACAACCTATATAAGGTGGAGGGAAACTAGTCAGAGAAAAAAAATTCAAAAATTTTCTAAATTGAAAGTGATAGGAAAGTGGTGACTGCACCCTGTTAAAGGTAGAAAACTGTTGAGTTTTGAATATCTGGGAAAACAAAGCAGTACTACTGAGTGATGGCTGTCACAAGTGTCACTATGTGGAAATTTCAACTACACATATCAAATTAGAGTCACAAGGATAATCTGTTACTCTAATTTATCTCAAGCATTACAAATACTCAAAATGCCTAATATGTACTTATTACTCCTTAACTATAAAATACTCATTATTGTTGCTGTTATTAACTCATAGAGGTCCCATCTCATAGCTACTCTGTATAGGGTTTCCAAGGAGCAGCTGGTGGGTTTAACCATTGACCTTGTGGTTAACAGTTCAGTGTTTATCCTATAGCAACACACTCAAAGTTTTAATTTACTCCGTGTTCTACTTATTTCTGATTTTTCCCAAAGTTTAACTGATTTTACCCAATAAGGAAGCAAACACATGATCTCAAATAAGTTTTTCCAAGCAAAATTTTTGGGTATCATCTCAGAGAGCTGCAATTGTTGCCTTTTTACAACCCCCATAACAACAATAGCTATTTCCTCCAGCATTCTTGTTGATTTTGCATTTTTGTTCCTCCCATGAAGAAAGTTAAATGTTTATTTAACTCTAAAACTACTTTAGGATCTTTCCATTGGATGCTTCATGCTTTAATTCTGTCGTAACCATTGAAACAGAAGAATCCCACATTGTTTTCTTAATCTAACTATCTGGCAGGGCCACAAGTTTTTTAAAAATTCTGTCTCTCAAGGCTTTTACTTTAGCATAAAGATGGCTGTTCAAACCTAGCAGCTGCTCATCAGAAACCCTCTATACATCAGGAATGGGGGACGTTCGACCTGAGGGCCATATGTTGTTGTTACGTGTGTGGGGTCGATTCCAACTCATAGCGACCCTGTACAGGGTTTCCGAAGATGTAAATTTTTATGGGAGCAAAAAGCCTCATCTTTTCCCCAAAACAGCTGGTAGTTTCGAACTGCTGACCTTGCGGTTCACAGCCCGATTTGTAACCACTATGCTACCAGAGCTCCTTGAGGGCCATATTGTTGTCAGGTGCCATCGAGTCAGAAACGACTCATAGCGACCCCATGCACAGCAGAACGAAACAATGTTCGATCCTGGGCCAACCTCACTACCGCTGCCACACTTGAGTCCATCAATGATGCCACCTGGCTGATCCATCTCGTTGGAGGTCTTCCTCTTTTTCTCTGACCCTCCACCCTACCCAGCATGACATCCTTCTCCAGCGATTGTTTCCTCCGGACAATATGTCCAAAGTAGGAGAGACGAAGCTTAGCCATCCTGGCCTCCAAGGAGCACTCTGGCTGCACTTCTTCCAAAACAGATTTATTGGTTCTTTTGGCAGTCCATGGCACTTTCAGTATTCTCCTCCAACACCACAACTCAAAGGCATCAATTCTTCTACGATCCTCCTTATTCACTGTCCAGCTTTCGCATCCATATGAGGCTATTGAGAACACAATGGCCTGGGTCAGGCGCACCCTAGTCCTCAAGCTGACATCTCTACTCTTCAACACTTTAAAAAGTTCCTGTGCAGCAGATTTGCCCAGTGCAATACGTCGTCTTATCTCTTGACTGCTACTTCCGCGAGTGTTGATAGTTGATCCAAGAAGAATGAAGTCCTTCACAACTTCAATCTTTTCTCCATTGATAAGAATGTTATTTATTGGTCCAGTGGTGAGGATTTTTGTTTTCTTGACATTGAGATGTAATCCATATTGAAGGCTGTGCTCTTTAATCTTCATAAGTAAATGTTTCAAGTCCTCTTCACTTTCAGCGATCAAGGTTGTATCATCTGCATATCGCAGGTTGTTAATGAGTCTTCCTCCAATCCTGATGCCACGTTTTTCTTCATAGAACCCAGCTTCTCGTATTATTTGCTCTGCATACAGGTTGAATAAGTATGGTGAAAGAATACAACCCTGTCTCACACCTTTCCCAATTTTAAAACACTCAGTGTTCCCATGTTCTGTTCGAACAACTGCTTCTTGGTCTAGGTACAGATTTCTTAGAAGTACAATTAAGTGTTCTGGAATACTCATACTTCTCAATGTATGAGAACAATTAAGTATTCTACATACCACTCGTCTGTCTGTCGTGCTATGGTGGTCTGAGTTGCTGTGATTCTGAGGGCTATGCCACCGGTGTTTTAAATAACCAGCAGGGTCACCCATGGTGGAAAGGTTTCAGATGAGCTACAAAACAAAGACAGACTAGGAAGAAAGAGTGACAAACTACTTCTGAATCGCTAGTCACTGAAAACTCTATGCATAGCAGAGAAACATTGTCAGATATAGGACTGGAAGGTGGGCGGGCACTCAGAAAGCGATTGTGGAAAAAAATTCCTCCTCAAAGTAGGGTTGACCATAATGACATGAATACAGTTAAGCTCGGGGGAAAAAAGCACACAGAACCTGCATTTGCTGATGGGCAACAACTTAAAATGAAGAGGGCCATATTAGGCCCATAAAATCATTTGGTCTGGCCTGCCAAGACAACTGTGGTTCCAACCATCTTATTAGGGGTGCGTTAATGAAATATTTGACCAAATATATTATTGTTGTTAAGTGTCAAGGAATCGGTTCCGACTATATAGTGACCCTATATAAGGTTTGAGGAGCAGCAGATGAGCTTGAATCACCGACCTTGCAGTTCAAACCAACTTTGCAGTCTGGCACATCAACCGGGAGCACCACACCAGGACTTCTGACCAAATAAGTTAAGTGCCGTTGAGTCGATTCTGACCCATAGCGACCCTGTATAGTGTTTCCAAAGAGCAGCTGGTGAGCTTGAACCAACAAACCTGCAGTTCAAATGACTTTGTAGTCTGATGCATTTGCCCACAGCACCACACCAGGACTCCTGACCAAATATAGCAGGCTAATTTTTAAGTTGTATGGCCCACAATGAAGTTATAAATTTTGGCAGAAGAAAGGTTCCTTACTGTGCTCTACAGGTTGACAGCACACAATAATGATCATAGTTCTAATGGTAAATTAACAACACAGATGAAAATTAGTAATTTTTTTTTTTTTTTTTTGGTGGAAGCAGCATAAGGATAATGCTCTAAAAGCAACGATCTTTTGTTTAAAGAATGAACCTTCAATAAACTTCAAGTCTGGGACTGCTGAAGGATTATACTACAGTGGGAAATTAATCTTTAGTTCACCTATTCATAAATACTCTGCAATGCGCTGAGGCCATTGTGTACTAGTTATTTCCACCTGGTGATCAGGCTTCTATACATAGCCAGAGCTTCCAAAACACTCAAGAGAGTAGGAGTTGAAAGGATGAAGTGGGGGCATTGGGAGGATACAAAAACCAGTGGGAACTCATGGAGAATGTGGAGGGTCTAGGAAAAGGATCATGGGAACATATTGCTTTGCTTTTGTTATTATCTCCATGATATTCCATAATCTTGGCCACTAAAGAAACTTTACATTCTCCTTGTCTGTAGAAATGCCTTTTAGTCAATCACATCACTGTACTATTTTTACAACTACACACACATAGGTTAAAAATAAAACAAAAAACCACACCTCATTCAAACATACTTCACATAAGAAAGAAGTTATTGTCCCAAGTATCTGAAATAGTCAAAGGGCTAATTTCAAGAAAGACAGGAACTAGCCACCCAGCAATTTCCCCCAATAACCTGACTTCTTTCTATGGTCCTGCTCTGCCTCAGTGTCGCCTCCACAGAGATTACTTATGGTCTTAAACTGCCCCAACATTCCCAAGGTTCATGCTTTCTCATAGTGACAGCAGGGGAAAACAGAACATAAATGCTCCAACATTTCCATTACAAAAATTCCTGAGATTCACTCTGATTGGAACAGCTGAGGCTACATACTAGTTGAAAAAGGTTAGAGATATCAATCCTACATCTAGATTGGAAATATTCCACCTAGAACCAATCCAAACAGAAATCAAGAGCCACAGAAAATGAGAAGAGAATTTATGTTTGCAATGCATAAAGCACAGTATTAGATGACAGTGATAAGAAACAAAGAAAGTAATTCTTTCTATACAGATGGCATGAGACTATGCCATACTGAGTTTTAAGAATACCCAAAGCAGTGCTGTTTAAAATAGCAGAAAACTGAAGTAACTGCAATG
>NW_006408529.1:37750299-37791755 GCF_000296735.1 Chrysochloris asiatica | reverse complement strand
TCACATGCAAGTAACATTTTGCTAAAGATAAGTCTAAAAAGGTTGCAGTGCTACATTAACAGGGAACTGCCAGAGGCTCAAACTGGATTCAGACAACATGGAAAGACGGATATCACTGATAATGTCAGATGGATATTGGCTGAAAGCAGAGAATACCAGAAAGATGCCTACTTTTGTTTTATTGACTATGCAAGGGCTTTTGACTATGTAGATCATGACAAACTATGGATAAAATTGCAGAGAGTGAGTATTTCCGAAACACTTAATTGTGCTCCTGAGGAACCTATATATAGACAAAGAGGTAGTTGTTTAAACAGAACAAGGGGATACTGACTGGTTTAAAATCAGAAAGGTGTGCACCGGGGATGTATTCTTTCACCATACTTATTCAATGTATATGCAGAGCAAATGAACAAGGAGTGAAGAAAAATGTGGTATCAGAATTGGAGGACAATTCATTAACAACTTGCGATATGCCCATGATACAACCTTGCTTTTTGAAAGTGAAGAGGACTTAAAACACTTACTGATGAAAATCAAAGACCACAGCCTTCAGTATGGGTTGTACTTCAATGTAAAGAAAATAAAAGTCCTCACCAGTGGAACAATAAATAGGATCACGATAAATGGAGAAAAGATTGATGTTGTCAAAGACTTCAATTTGCTTGAATCTACTATTAACACTCATTAAAAGAGCAGTTAAGAAATTATATATTGAATTAGGCTATAAGTTTATTTCCTACTTGAAGGAGACTGACAGCTACAGTCTCTCGGGTGTACTGGTCTCTACTAAATTCATTTTAATATACTGTTTTGGCTAATGTATTGTCTAGCCTCACACAGACATGTAATTGAAAAACAGAGTATTTTAATAGTCTTTTCAGTGTTTTTGAGACTAGCATCATACTTTGGTATGCAGCAGAAAGTGCTTTATGAGTTCTTGCCATTTCAATACACCAAACATTGAAAAGGTCTGTATGATCTATAAAATCAATAATATGGTATCACTGCCTTGATTAGTGTTAAGTACCAGTATTACAGGGCTGCTATGGGTTGGAACTCACTTTGATGGCTCTTAGCAACAACAAAAACACCACCACCAGTAGTTTTACTCACTATTATTTTGTACTCTAAACACAGATGTCAAATAACCCTCTTGGCTATTATTATGAAAACAGTTTTGACTGTAAGTTCCCTAAAAGGTCTCACTCAGGGACCCCACAAGTCTAGAGACCACACTTTGAAAATCACTGTACTATATTAAGTCACACACAAAAAATTATGTGGAAGGCTGATCAATGACATGAAGAAATAAATATGTTCAAACATAAACCAAAAAAAAAAAAAAAGGAACCTACTGTCATTGAGTCAATTCTGACTGACAATATCCAGGGTTCCTGAGACTGCAAATCTTTATAGGACTAGACCGCCTTGTCTTTCTCCCATGGAGTGGCTGAAAAATCAATCATAGAAAACTCACTGAGGCCCAGTTCTACTCTGACACACATTGGTAGTCATGAGTTGAAACTACCTTAGCAGTAAGCAACTGGTTAAAAGGCTGACTTTATGTTTTATGTGTAGCTTGAATGGTTTAACAACCAAAAATGATTCATGGTATTACTCCTATTCATATAATAAACTAAGAAAAGAAGTGAATATACAAAATTCTGGTAGGATACATAATAGGGTTAGATGTGATTATCTATCAATGGGCTCCTGGTGTAGCACTGTAGAATCAACACTGGACTTGTGAACCACGAGGTCAGTAGTTTAAATCCACCAGCTGATTCTTGGAAACTCTATACAGGGTCACTGTGAGTGGGAACCACTTGATGGCACTTAACAATAACAACAATAGAACTATGGGTGATTCTTCTTTACTTTTCTGGATTTTTCTAGTTTTCATACAACAACCATATAGTTCTTACTTCAGAACAGTTATTTTTATTTTTAAAAAAGCAATCAAAGGCTTTGGAGAGTACTTATAAACCATAAGGTGAGCTAATTAAATTCTGGTTAATGCAACTCTGTGCCAGAGTATGGGTCTCAGATACTAAAGTCACATGTGCTATATAACGAGATGTTATAATCAAAGTTGACATCCTCCCAAATATATGTACTCAAAGGAATTAAATAACGCATGAAAGCACAATACATATAAACACACATATATATATATTTCATATAAAGTAAATTGTTTTTATTATTTGAAAAATAATAATGTATAAAATACAAATTGCAGCTTGCATAGTGCAATTGGTATCCTTAGTTATAATCTTTTTTCTTATATACATGAAACAAAAAATGTTCTGTTTAATTTTCATTGGTCTGCTCCACCAGTATCATTTTAAATACATATAAGAGCTTCTTCTAAAGACAGTAAGGACAGTTTATAGAATAACTATGCTTTCTTCATCTAGAAAATAGAATTTATAAGACAGGAATATTTTATATCATATAAGTGCCATATAACTACTATACTATCAAATTATGGCACATTCCATTTAGAAAACAGGACAATAACATGGTTTCTTAAAGCAATCGTGAAGGAAACCTAATTTAGTATTTTAGTCTATGCCTGTACTCACTTGGGCTCTCATAACGCCTAAATATGTTATGTGGAAAGCTGATTTAAGAAATGAAAAATAGCTCTTTTATAATACAGTAAAACACACAAGATTTCTGGAAACTTCCAACTTAACTAAAAAGACCCTTTTTTTTTGTTTTGGCCATTGATTTCTTGCTGGTATTAGCTAAGGTTCCATGTCCCTTGGAAAACCATTCAGGCAGTTTCCTCTTTGAGATTTCAGCTGAAGTCTATAAGAAAGAAAAAGAAAAACATTTTTTACTACTCAGAATGTGTATTCGTTGCAAAAACTAGCTAGCTAAGTTCACTGAATATACTACCCTCCCCACAACCATGCCACCAAATAAGACAAAATAGTGAGACCTACAGAATTTATCTTTTGGTAAATGAATTATCTCGAGTGAAGATAATTGTTGGAAAGAAAAGAAATAAAGATTATTTTAGATCCATGTCCCATGATATAATTGACTCTGGGTTGACCAAAGTGGTGAATTTAATTTTCTGAGGAAAGTATCTGTGTTAGAATATAAATACACCCATATAATACTATATTAGCCCAAAACACACATTGCCATGAGTCAATTCTGACTCATAATGACCCAAAAGGATAAGGAAGAACTGACCCACTGTTTCTAAGGCTTAGTCTTTTCAGAAGCAGATTGTCACATCTTTCTCCTGTGGAATGACTGGTGTGTTTGAACTGCTGATCTTAAGACAAGCAGTCACACACTTAACTACTGTGTCACAGAGTTGCTTAGTGTTGTACTATAGTTGTTCTTGTTGTTACATGCCATTGAGTCAGTTCCAACTCATAACAACCCTGTATTGGGTTCCCAAGGTTTTAAATCTTCACGAAAGCAGAAAGTCTCATCTTTCTCCTGCAAAGCAGCTGACAGGATCGAATCATGGACCTTGTGTTTTGCAGTCCAGTGCTTACCATACGGAGCCACCACGTGCATTAGGTATACTGTGTTTTTAGGTATGTGAAAAGAATATAATTATTAGTGTCTACATTGGATGACAAGGAACTTTGGTAGCGTAGTGGTTACAAATCAGGCTGCGAACCTTAAGGCCAGCAGTTCGAAACTACCAGCCGCTCCGTGGGAGAAAGATGAGGCATTCTGTTCCCGTAAAGATTTACAGCCTCGGGAAACCTGTACAGGGTCGTTATGGGTCGGAACCGACTCGATGGCACTTAAGAACAACAAACATTGGATGACAGACTAGAAAAGTGTCTCCTTAGCACCTTGCTGAGTGCCCAAGATAACAGACACTAAAAAAATTTCACTAAGTGGGAAAAAATTTCTGTCTCATGCACTCCTTTTAGCATTTGATGAAAACTGAAGCTCCCAGTTCCAGGAAAAACACAAATGTACACAGTAAGTGCAGGACTTTGCACGCTATTTCAAGAGGCAAATGCACCAAATGAAGCCCCTGAACCCTTGGTTTAAATCCTTGACAACATTTTTTCAAGAAGACAAAAGTAATAGTTGTATACATACTATATCATCTGCACATGCAAAAGATAAGGCAATTTTACAGAAGTCACTATTTCATGGGCCTAAAATGGCATATATTTAGGTTATTTCAGTTTGAGCAATAGCTCCTCAGAATAACATGATAGAGAAATCGTTCTAACATGAGTACACATTGCATTTCTGCAGACATTACTTAGTTATTGGCGATCTTTGAAGGACTTTATACGAACAGTTATGAAAATGGGGCAAGACCAGGGCAACATTTTGGTCTGCTCTATATGAGGGCCCCATGATGGAGTGAGACTCAGCAACAACTGTCAATGTCATCAGGTGGTCTCATCTAAGTTACAATGTATCAGCAGAAGCAACATAATGCTCACCAACTCATTGATATGTTTTATTATGCTTTGTATATTTACGAAAAGTTTCAAAATACTGAAGAGTAGAGAAATAGCAAAAGATTTTTAGTCAAAGACTGCAAAATTTTATTTTTAATCAAGGGCAAACACGTTAGCTGTTAGAAATCCAGTGAAAATGAGCTGCTCACATGTCAGAAAAAACTAAAGGAAAAAATCAAAACAAAACCACTAACTAAAACAGCAATTTTGTTCATATTTTCTCACAGAGAAGAGAAGACGGGCGATGAAAATAGATGAGATATTTGTATACTGTAAGAAGTACAGTAAAACCTGGGAAAGCAAGACCTTGGGTATGGTGGAAATCTATCAGAGAAGGGAAACTTAGATATTTTCCACTAATAGCACTAGAAAAGTACTAAGACTGTTTCCTGTCAGCGACAGAAACTGTGCAAACTCTGGAAAAACAAGACAGGCAGTCCCATCTAGTTCCACCTCTCACAGGCTTCCCTGTATTACGTTTCACATGGTTGCTGTTGTTGTTAAGTGCCCTTGAGTCCGGTCCGACTCTTAGCGACCCTACATGAGGGTTTCTGAGGAGCAGCTGATGAGTTTGAACTGCCGATCTAGAGGTTCAAAACAGACCTTGCAGTCTGTGCTTATCCTCTGGCACACAAAAAATATTAGGGATCTAAAGTGACACAACAACAAGGAAGTTTTAGGAGAAATAACATTTGTTGTTGTTAAGGGCCATCAAGTTGGTTCCAAACTCACAGCAACCCTATATACAGTTTCTAAGGAGTGGCTGGTGGCCAATCTTGCAGTTAGCAGTACAGTGCTTATCCTACAGCACCACACCAGGACTCTAGATAAATATGTCCCAAAATATCCATGCTTTCCAAAGATCTTAATATCAAAAATCCTTTTAAGCCATAGACAACTACAGTTGCTTGCACTGAAGAGTTTTAGTCCTTTGCAGGCAACGAAGTCAATTATGACAGTAAACAAAATAAAACATCTGAGTAGTAACAGTGCAGAGGAAAAATAACCCTGTCTTATAGCCTCATAACACAACAGAACATGCATGGAATTTGAAACCAGATAGAACTAGGTTTCAATCCTAACTGAACCACTTGCTAAACAAGTGACCATGCATGCTACAGAAGCCTCAGTTTATTCATACAAATAATGTGGATAAAAATACATAAAACTGCTGTACTGTTGTGGAAGTTAAATAAGAACACACACAAATATCAATGTATATCTTGTTTTGTTTCAGGTACTTTTAATTGGCAGTTAGTATCATTTAAAGTTTTTTATCTTACATAACATTTCTATAGAATATGATCTTTAGCATTTACCCTGTAGTTATAATGATGATCTTATTTCATAGAGAAAAGGAAGAAAATGCTTGTTCACATTGAATGTGTCTTTTGAGTCTCAAAAATAAGTATCTGAAGAGACTTCAATTATGAAGTCTAAGTCACCTAACATTGACCATTTCCTTCATCAATCAAAAATCCCCAGCAATCATAGTAAAATTTCCAGGGGCAGCTTATAACTTTTTGATATTTCAAATTCCATTAACAAATTATTAGCATTAAATTGAAAATAGAAAACACTAGCTTGTTTGCTAACATTTTGTGTACATATGTTATTGTTAAGTGCTGTCAAGTAGGTTCTGACTCATAGTGACTCTGCATATGGTTTCTGAGTCTTAATATTTTCAGAAGCAGAAAGCCTCATTTTTCTCTAGTAGAGAGACTGGTGGGCTCAAACCAATGACCTTGTGGTTCACAATCCTGTGCTAATCCCACAGAGTCACCATGCTCCCTTTGTGCACATTTGTAAGTAGGTGAACAGAGAAATATGTTTATTATATTCACGTTTAATTTCATCTGCAACAAAAATAAATTTAAACATATTAGTCATCAAGGAGCTCTGGTAACGTAGTGGTTACAAATCGGGCTGCGAACTGCAAGGTCAGCAGTTCGAAACTACCAGCTGCTCCGCGGAAGAAAGAAGAGGCTTTTTGCTCCCGTAAAGATTTACAGCCTCAGAAACCCTGTTCAGGGTCGCTATGGGTTGGAACCAACTCGACAGCACTTAACAACAAGTCATCAAGTGTAAAATATTTCTCATGAGAACTATTTTACTAAATCAATTTTACCTGTGAATTAGATTCTGTAAATAAATCTTCTATTTCTGGATCACTGGATGGAGAGTTCCAAGAAGTCACTGTATTTTTTTGACTCTCATCTCTTGCTGAGAAATTGCCAGGATATTTTCTATCAACCTTTAAAGTTTTTATGAAATACAAAATAGTTACATCATGTACTATTTCCTTAAACATATAATAAAAAACACTATGCCTAATTATAGTGACCAATGGGTAGATATATGAATAGACACGCAGGTTGAACGGGTGTGGGAGGGAGAGTGGGAGCATACCCATAAGTATATAAAGGTTTAACAGAAGAGATCTGTACTTTTGCTGCAAACATATCCTGAGTAAGGTGAAGCCTAGAGGGGGCAAAGTTATGAAAACTTCGTAGACCTTATCAAATACCTTCAAGGAATGAGTTGCTTTAGTGAGGGAATAGGATCATGGTCTCGGGAAACACTCGAGTCGACTGGTATAGCATAGTCCACAAAGACAATGTTCTACATCCAACTTTGGTGAATGGTAGTGGTGGTGGTGATGTGCAATGGAGTCAGTTCCAATTCATAGCAACCCCAAGTAGGGTTTCTGAGGCTGTAAATCTTTACGGGAACAGAAAGCCTCATCTTTCTTCCATGGAAAGGCTGGTAGTTTTGAACTGCTGACCTTGGCATTAGCAGCCCAATTAGTAACCACTAAGCTACCAGAGCAGTGAGTGATGAAAATTGGAGACACTTGAAAATTATTAGTCGAATGGACTAATGGACCATGTAAGTATCAGTCCCCACAGCCTGAGACCAGAAGAACTAGATAGAGCCTGGCTACCACTACCAACTGCCCCAACAGAGGTCACATAGCAGTCCTGGATAGAGTGGGAGAATATGTGAAACAAAACTCAAGATCATGAAAAAGACCAAGCTTACTGGATAGAGACTGTTGGAACCCCAAGACTATAACTCGCTGTCACCCTTCAGATCTGGAACTGAACTTACCCAGGTGGCTCAATTTTCAGCCAAGCGGTAGATAGGTATACATGGGGGATGATAACACTGGTGAGGTATGCAAACTAGAGAAGATTAAAAGGGCATCATTTACTCAAGGACAAAATTTCAGAGGGTTGGGAAGGAAACACAGAGGGAGGGATAGAAACAGAAACTATAGGGAGGAAGGAGGATAAGAGATTTACATGGAGGGGAATGCAATCATTGAGATTAAACCAAGTGTATGATTTGTTGAATATAAGCCTCAAGAGCTTCTCTGTAAACCTTCAATTCAATTCACAAGCTAAAAAAACAAAACAAAACAAAAAACTATGACTAAAAGAGCAAGGCTTAATAAAATTCTTATTCTGAAGTCCTGAATTTTAACAATACTGGTATTCATAAAACATTTATTTTAATGATCTTAAAACAGTTTACAAATAATAGAGTATAGTTTAAATTTATAATCAAATCCAGTGGCAGGGCTGGGAATATCACTATCCCTCTTTTATGCCATCAGGAAAAATGAAAAGTTATGTAAGTTATATAGGTGGAGAGAATTCTGAGAAAAGGCTGGCAGAGGTAACACATTTTATAACTTCTCTGAATTCCAGCATTAAAACAGCTAAAATAATTAGATAGCAAAAACCAAAACCCCATGTTCTACATTTAAAACTTTTAAGGCATCCTCAGGAAACCCCAACTATAAACCTGGTTTGAAGTTTTTGTTGTTAAAGTACCACCATGTCAGTTCTGACTCATAGCGACCCTATATGGGGTTTCTGAGGATGGGCTGGTAGGTTTGAACCACCGACCTTGAGTTTAGCAGTTCAGTGCTTAGTTTATAGTACCATGTAAGGTTTGAAATTAGGAAAACAAAAGAAAAAACTACCAATAGTAAAAAAAAACCTGAATGATAATAGCATCTGTATGGGAGAAAAGAGAGGCAAGCATGAATATCCCAAAAGAAGAGAAGTACCTGAAAACAGGAAAACCATATAAGAACTCACAGGCATTCATTTTAAAGTATGATAGGTCAATATGAGAACAGCATCTGAAAAAGCTTTTATCCAACATAACAATCACTGTTCAACTTTCAAATGCAGGTGAAGCTACTAAAAATACCCTGGCTTGGGTCAGGCACACTGTAGTTGGCAAACTGACATCTTTGTTCTTCAATACTTTAAAGAGGTCTTGTGCAGCAGATTTGCCTAATGCAATGCGTCGTTTGATTTCTTGACTGCTGCTTCCATTGGTGTTGATGGTTGATCCAAGCAAAATGAAGTCTTTGACAACTTCAATCTTTTCTCCATTTTACAGTGATGTTATTTATTGGTCTAATGGTAAGGATTTTTGTTTACACTGAAATTTAATCCACACAGAAGGCTGTGGTCTTTGATATCATCAGTAAATATTTCAGCCCTCTTTGCATTCAGTAAGGTTGTATCATCTGTGTATCACAGGTAGTTAATGAGGCTTCCTCCAATCCTGATGCCACATTCTTCTTCATATAATCCAGCTTCTCACATTACTTGCTCAGCATACACATTGAATAAGTATAGTGAAAGAATACAACCCTGGAGAACAACATCCTGATTTTAAATCATTCAGTATCCCCTTGTTCTGTACTAATGACTGTCTCTTTGTCTATACACAGGTCCCTTATGCATACAATTATGTATTCCGGAATACTCATTCTCCACAATGTTATTATCCAAACTATCGAAAGCCTTTGCATAGTCAATAACACACAGGTAAACATCTTTCTGGTGTTCTCTGCTTTCAGCCAAGATCCATTTGACACAAGCAATGATATCTGTCTTTCCATGTCCTCATCTGAATCCAGCTTGAACCTCCAGCAGTTCCCAGCCAATGTTATATTGTAGCAGTTTTTCAATGATCTTTAGCAAAATTTCACTTGTGTGTGATATTAAAGATATTGTCTGATGATTTCTGCATTCTGTTGCATCACCTCTCTTTGGGACGAGTACAAATACAGATCTCTTCAAATCAGTTGGCCAGGGAGCTATCTACCATATTTTTGGCATAGATGAGTGAGTACCCCTAGTACTACATCAGTTTGTTGAAAGATTTCAATTTGTATTCTATCAATTCCCTGAGTCTTGTTCTTTGCCAACGTCTTCAGTGTACCTTGAATTTCTTCCTTCAGTATCATTAGCTCTTAACCATATGCTATCTCTTGAAATGACTGACCATTAACAATTTCTTCTTGGTACTCTGACTCTGTGTATTGCTTACATATTCTTTTGATGCTTTCTGCAACATTCAATAGTCCATAGAATCCTTCAATATTGCAAGGTGAGGCTTGAATTTTTTTCTTCAGTTCTTTCAGCTTGAGAAATTCTGAGCATGTTCATCTCCTTTGGTTTTCTAACTCCAGAACTTTGCACTTTCTCTTCTCCAGCTGCTCTTTGAAATTTTATGTTCAACTCTTTTATTTCCTCATTTCTTCCATTTGCTTTTGCATCTCTACACTGAAGAACAAGTTTCAGAGTCAAACCTCAGCTTGCAATACTGAAGGACTCTATGGACAAAATAGGAACTCTGGTAGTGTAGTGATTATGAATCAGGCTGCGAACTGCAAGGTCCGCAGTTTGAAACTACCAGCTGTTCCACAGGAGAAAGATGAGGCATTCTGCTCCCATGAAGATTTACAGCCTCGGAAACCCTGTACAGGATCGCTATGAGTCAGAACCAACTCCACAGCACACAGCCACCAGCCAGTCATATACTGAATGATAATTAAAGCAGATACAATAGTACATTAACAGAGACATACCAGAAATTGAAGTTGGGTTCAGAAGAGGGTGGAATGAGGTATGTCATTGTTGATGTGAGATGGATTTTGACTGAAAGCCGAGAATACCTAAAAAATGTGTATGTGTGCTTTATTATCTATGCAAAGGCTTTCAACTGTGTGGATTATAACAAACTATGTATAATGTTGCATATAATGAGTATTTCAGAACCCTTAATTGTATTCAGGAGGAACCTGTACATAGAGCAAGTGGCAGGCATTCAAAGAGAACAAGGGTATACTAAGTGACTTAAAATTGGGAAAGGTGTGGACCAGGGTTGTGTTCTTCACCATACTCATTCAATCTGTATGCTAAGCAAACAATGCAAGAAGCTGGATTATATTAACAAGAAAGTGGCATCAGGATTGGAGGAAGACTTATTAACAATCTGTGATATGCAGGTGATACAACCTTCCTTGCTGAATGCGAAGAGGACTTAAAATACTTACTGATGAAGAGCAAAGACAGCAGTCTTTAGTATGGTTTGCATCTCAAGGTAAAGAAAACAAAAATACTCATAACTGGATCAATAAGTAACATCATGATAAATGGAGGAAAGATTAAAGTTGTCAAAGACTTTGCTTGGATCCACTATCAACACTCAGAGAAGTACAGTCAAGACATCAAATAATGTATTGCATTAGGCAAATCTGCTGCACAAGACTTCTTTAAAGTGTTCAAGGACAAAGACGCCAGTTTGAGGGCTAAAGTGTGCCTGACCCAAGCCATGATATTTTCAACAGCCTGTTATGGCATGCAAAAGTTAGATAGTGAATAAGGAAGATCATCGAAGAATTGATGTATTTGATCTATGGTGTTGGAGAAGAATACTAAAAGCATCATACATTGCCAAAAGAGCTAACCAATCTATTGGAAGTACAGACAGAAAGCTCCTTAGAGTCCAGGATAGCAAGAATTGTGTCTTACAATTTGGACATGTTATCAGGGCGACAAGTCCTGGGAAAAGGATATCATGTTTCGTAAAGTGGAGGGTCCGTGAAAAACAGGAAGATCCCCAACAAGATGGATTGACACAGTGGCAGCAGTAATAAAATGAAGCATAACAACAATTGTGAGGATGGCATAGGACCAGGCAGTGTTTCATTCTATTGTGCATAGGGTTGCTATGAGTGGGAACTGACTCAAAAGCACCTATGACAATATCATGCTGCATTTATTGTTTAGGAACTAAAATAATTTATTACTTTTCATGAAGTTTTATGATACAGTTATGTAATTTTAGAGTGGGAAGATACTTGAGGTCAACTGTCAAATTTAAAAATCTTTTAATAAAGCCATCTTGTAAAGAATAGTTACTCTTTGGTTACAACTGGTTTGTTTCATACCCACAAAGGGCAGGAATTGTCAAAGTCTGCTACTTTAATAAAATATAACGCCTAAAATAATGTTGAACTCATGGTGTTTCTGATTATACAAAAAGTACATTGTGAGATGCTCAGGCACATGAGTAACAATTACCTTTGTATTCTAAAAAGTCCATGTAACAGAGTGTTATGAATGACAGAATGATAGACAAATCAATTTTAGGGGTATTTATAATAGAATTTTTTCATTGTCATTAACCACACTAACTTCCATAAGCTTAAAGCCCATAAAATCTATATCTACAAAAGAAAAAGAATTTTCCAGGCTATATATAGTAGATATAAGACAGAAGTAAAAATTAAGCTGACATTCCATATAATAAGCTAAATAAATGGACTATATTCTTTTACTATTTTTTTTAATTACCTTTCTCAGATCAGCATCATAAAAAGAAAAGAAATTCTAGCACCCAGATAAAGAACTACACTTACATCAGAATTTGTAGCAATTAAAAAATTAAGGCATTCTATATTAGAATATGCAAATTGAGCAACCAACACTTTATAAAAATTCTACATATAATTAACACCTTGGTATTAGTGTCTACTTCTTCCTTGATTCTCTTGGACTGTAAACAGCTCTCTTCAGAGTTGGGGAAACATCTCTTTTTGTTGGAATCACATGAAAGTTGGCACGGCATTCTGCTGTCATCATCTTTTTCCAGAATTTCAATTGCCATGTGAATAAGGTACGTGTCAATGTTAGCAGGAACCAATGTTCTAATTAGTTTAATTTTGTTTATATCTGTGAAGATGAAAAAAATAAGCTTTAAAAATAAGTATGCTGACCATTTTAGAAAGCCTATGAGCTGGAAATACTGAAATATTTTGTACAAATGCCTATAGTCCTAAAGACTAAAAATAGAGTGAAAATGTGTGGCCTCACTACACCACATCACTATTATTGAGTTTGCATAAATTATGTTTCAAATTGTCTTTTGTGGGCTGCTCTGAGAATTTAAATCATTCACAGAATTGTTTCTAAAGAAAAACGTGTTTCAAATTCCAAATATAAATTAAAAATTATGGTTTTGAAAATAATTATTTCTTAAAATAGATTTCTAAAAAGATGCCAGTGGGAAGAATCCTTTCAACAGATATTATAATGCATGACAAAAGACATCAATTATTTAAAATGCATATTAACTAGATGAGTATTTCTGGGAAACACGTTTTCTTTTCAGAATGAAAGAATTTAGAGCTTTTTGAAACTCAACACACAAATTCCAACTGTTGTCAGTTTCTTCACACCTTCTATAAATTATGCAGCAATCTCACTATAGACTACTATTTATGTTTCAAGCAGTTCTTTCCAGTATCACATGCATTGGCAATGCTCTATGGTAAGGTAACACGAAGCAGTTTAGAACCTATTCACTCATTTTCTTGTAATCTGCAAAACTATCAAACATTTTTAACACTTAATTCAAATAACCAAGAGATCAAGTACTTTTCAGTGCCAGTTGAAAAGGTGGTCTTTGAATTATTACAATTTTCAGGTTTGTATTATTCCTTTCTTTCAAAGACCTTTACCTTAGGAAGATCTTATTCTAGCACTTCCTAAAAAAAACATTGCAGTTTAAAATAATTTTTTTTTTAATTCAGAAAGAGAAAGTTACACAGATAATTAAGAATTAGGACAGTAAGCTATCTAAGTACTCTACATATTCTTTCCCTAAACTGTAAAACTAACCTTTAATTAAAGCTTTTAAATGTTCAACTGGTGCTAATCAAAGTCTTAGAAAGATAAGACTTCTATATATAATAAAATTAAGCAAATACTTCAAAGGACAATGGAATTTTCCCAAAAGTTCATGGAAAAATTCCATTATCCTTTAGTTCCATTTTTCCACAAACTTTTTAAAGCCCCCTTGTATCTGTCAATCAAATTAAAATTTTACTTGTCTCTTGATCATTTCACCACCATAACTAGTGGTCATCAAGTCAAATCTGACTAATGACTTAATATGTGCTATACTAGAACTGTACACTATAGATTTTCAATGGATGATTTTTCAAAAAATACACCAGGCCTTTCTCCTAAGACATCTTCAAATGAACTTAACCCTCCAATCTTTCCATTGGCAACTATTGTTGTTGTTAAGTGCCCTATAGTCAGCTCTGACTCACAGAGACCCTGTATAGGGTTTCTGAGGGACAGCTGGTGGGTTTGAATAGCCGACCATGTGGTTAGCAGTCAAGTGTTGATCCTACAGTGCCACATCAGGAGTTAGCAGCAGAACACATGTACTTATGCATCAGAAAGTACCTTATGAGCTCTCTTACATTTGTCTTCAATTTTTCATTGAAATGAAATGCTCTAATGACATCATATTACTATATATTTCTATACTTTGTATACTCTTGGTGTGGTACTGCAGGATAATGTACTAGACTGAACAGTTGGTTTGAACTGCCCATCTTGCAGTTCAAACCCACCAGCTGCTCCTCAGAAAGCCTATACAGGGTCACTACGAGTTGGAACTGACTCAACTGCAATTAACAACAACAGATCCCTAGAAGTAGCTTAGTGGAAAACAAGCTAGTCTGCTAACCGCAAGGTCAGCAGTTCCAATCTACAAGTCTCTCCTTGGAGAACCATGAGGCTTTTTGCTCCATAAAGATTGACAGCCTTGGAAACCTAATAAAGGATCACTGTGAGTTGGAACCAACTTGACAGCACACAACAACTACTACTAGATCCCTAAAATGAAGTCCTTGTGTGTTACTATAGGATAAGCACTGAACTGCCAACCACAAGGTCAGTGGTTCAAACCCAACAGCCGCTCCTCAGAAACCCTACACGGGGTTGCTGGGAGTAAAACAGACTGGGTGTCGCTTAACAACAACAACATGGTAATTCTAGGTGTAACGTTTAGTGGCAATATCATTGGCCTTAAATGTAATCATTGTGAGGATGCAGGACCAGGCAGTATTTCCTTCTGTTGTACATTGTTGTTGTTATGTGCCGTAGAGTCAGTTCCAACTCACAGCGACCCTGTACAGGGTTTCCGAGGCTATAAATCTTTACGGGAGCAGAGAGCCTCATCTTTCTCCAGAGGAACCGCTGGTAGTTTCGAACTGCTGACCTTAAGGTTCGCAGCCTGATTCGTAACCACTACGCTACAGTGGTAACTAAAAGTCAAAACACACTTGATGGCTCCTAACAACAACAACAGATCCCTAGAATCGGGGCTGCTAGTTTAAAGGTTAGACATACTTTACATTTTGATATACATTGCCTAGTTACCTACAGAATTATGTTAACCAATATATTAACCATTAATCAATCAACATGTATTTTTTATGTAATTTAAATTAAGATTAAACTTTATAAACAGATGATCTATTGTTACTAGAAAATTTTTAAGTTTATCTGGAACAAGTAGGGTATGTGAATCCATTTTTTCCCCAACTTTAAATTATATGAATTCTAAATACAGATGAAGTATTTCAAATTAAAATTTAGCACCCAAACTGAGATATGCTATAAATGTAAAACACTTACTGATTTTGAAGGCTTAGTGCAAGAAAAAAAATAAAAGATCTTATTTGTACTTTTTAACACTGATTACATGCTGAAATGATACAATTTTGGATATATTACACTATATAAAATATTACTAAAATTAACTGTAGGCTTATTTTTACTATTTTTGTGCTACAACTAGAAAAATTTAAATTGTATATAAGAATACAGTTCACATTATATTTCTATTATACAGTGCAGTTCTAGATGAAGCAAACAAATTTGCCCATACTCAAGGCAACTGATACAACTGTATCATATAAATTCATTTTCTTTTGTGGGTATTTAAAATTGGATAAACTACAGTTTAAAATTTTTGTCACACTGTAAATGTAATATTTACAAACCAATGTGTTGGGGGGGGGGAAACACCATAAAGTTTTGAATTACAGTAGTATCATGGGTTAAGAAAATTATGCTAAGAAGAAAAAATGTCTGAGGTATTTTATTACATGTTAAATTCTAAAGTTAGAATGTCGTCTTTCTATAATATTATGATATATTAACATTGGCCTATGGTATTAAAACTACTGTTGATTCAATAAATATATAAAGCTACCATAATGTAATTAGAATATAATTGCTATATATAATTTACAAATTCATCTATTTACTTAGGTATTTCTCTAAGTACCCTTTATATGTCTGTTAATCTTAAAAGCTATATATTTGTGAATAAGTATTGTCCAGATTTAAAATTATAATTCATTCTGTCCTAATTTACTATGTAAAGAAGTATTAGAAACATAAACTGGAGAATTAAAATATGAACATTGTCTACAGCCTTACAGTGTTTTAAAAGAGATCATATTACCCCTGTTTTCATGGAAGGTCCCTTGGAAGCAACTCTTAATTTTCCAGTTACATGCACATAATGATTGAGAGAATGGAATTACTAAAAATATCATCTAGGCATATCACTAAATATCTTTGTTAATTTACTATTAAGCATAGTTAGTAAATAATTCCATAAAAGTGAAAATTATATAAACATGGGAAATAAGAGAAACTGACCATTAAAGGATTAAAAAAAATTGAATTATTTTAAATATTGAGTCACATGAAAAACTTACCTAGTAAATAAGATAGCTTGAAAATAATATTTTTCACAGATTCATGCTCTATTTTTAGGTATTAAGATTATATCATAATAATAAAATATAGAAAATTCCTCAACTCAGAATTATGTAAAATTTAAGTTTCAATCAAATGTGTTCATCAAACACATAATTATGTACTCTGATTATACATTTAAAAATAGAAATCATTATGTATATCATTTTTTTATCATTTATAACGCAATAATATTTTCTCCAATGAGAACAAAAATATTAGTACTTTATTAAGGAAAAATAGCCTAAAAGCAAAATCTCATGTCAATACATAATATCTATGGATTATCAATGCACTATCAAAATAAATAAAATTTATATCATGTAGTTTTATAAACTTCTTAACTTCCTCCATTAGCTTTGGAAGCAGGCTAGAATAATACACTTTTTCACACTATGTTGTTGTTGTTAAGTGCTGTTGAGTCAGTTCTGACCCATAGCGACCCTGTATAGGGTTTCCGAGAAGCAGCTGGTGAGTTTGAACTGCCGACCTTGTAGTTCAAACGGATTTGCAGTCTGGTGCATTACCTAAATACAATGTATTAACAGAATGATGAAATAAGTGTTTGAAAGTGGTCTATTGTGCTCTGGAGTTTCAGTTTATTATCTCTGGATGAAGATTTAGCGGTTACGAATTAGGCTGCTAATTTCACGGTCAGCAGGTCGAAATGACTAGTGGTTCAACGGAAGAAAGTTTCTCTTCCTGTAAAGATTTACAGCCTCAGAAACCCTATACAGGGCTGCTATGAGTCAGACCTGACTCCATGTCATATAATCACCACTACCCACCATACTCTGTGTAAGAGGGTAAAGACATACGTTTTCAACTAATATTTAGCCAGAGTCCTGGTGTGGTGCTGTAGGATAAGCACTAGACTGCTAACTGCAAGGTCGGCAGTTCAAACCCACCAGCTGCTCCTGGAAACACTACTGACTCAACTGTACTTAACAACAACAACATTTACTCACTAAAACCAAAAACTCATGGCCATTGAGTCAACTCTGACTCAGAGTTTCTGTAGGACAGAGTAGAACTGTGCCATTGGGTTTCCAAAGCTGTAAATCTTCATGGAAGCCGACGCCGACGGCCACATGTTTCTCCCAAGGAGAAGCTAGTGGGTTTCAATTGTCCTTTCGGTTAGCTTCAGGGAGTTTAACCACTCTGCCACCAGGGCTCCTTATTTAGTCACTAATAATTATCAAAGATTTTTCACATCATTGTAGACTCAGGTTGTACAATTACTAGAAGAGAATTTTTCATGCTTATATATTCTGCTTAGCTTTAGTATTTCATAATTTAAATGCTTAGATGTTATCTAACATCTGAAATTGAAACTAAGGTCAGAATATAGAGGATACTCAAATATAAAGACAATAATCTGAATATAATTATTTTATTTAGCAGACTGTTGTTGCTGTTGTTAAGTGTCATCGAATTGGTTCCGACTCATAGTGACCCTGCACAGGGTTTCCAAGGAGCAGCTAGTGCATTTGAACTGCCAACCTTGTGGTTCACAGTCCAGTGTTGATCCACAGTGCCATAGCAAAAGTCCTATTTAGCAAGTTAGAGATATATATAAACCCAATTCTTACATGAGGATCAGAAATGGCATGCTTTCTATTTTTTAAATTACTTGCAGTACAACTTTACCTAATACAGTATGTTGTTGTTAAGTACTGTAGAATCAGTTCTGACCCTGTATAGGGTTTCCCAGGAGCAGCTAGTGGGTTTGAACCACTGACTTTGTGGTTCAACCTGATCTTGCAGTCCAGTGCATTATCCTGCAATGCCACACCAGGACTTCATTTAATATAGTAAAAAGAAAAAAAACTGCTTAGCGATTTACCTTAGAAGTGCTATTATAAGAATTTTCTTTAGGACTTGGGTTCCTAGCCACGAGACATGGTGGGAGTAGGAAGGGGAAAATTTAATCATTTCTAATGTGTTTTCCAAATCTAATTTCACAACTATATGAATTAGAAAGCAAATGAACAGAAACTTGCTTTTTCACTGTATACAAATAAGACAAATAATAAAGATGGTGTCAATATCTGGCTGAATAATATAACCTAAAATCTTCTATCATCTGACCTTGCCAAAATGAGTTGGATTAGCACATCCATTTCATGTCATACAAGAATATTTGCCTAAGAAATCTTTAGAAGTTGAAAAAAACTGATCATTTACAATCTCTCTGAATTCTGAAAGTTGTATTGCTGTAAGACACAGCTTTTAAACTTTCTCTTTTACCACTATACACTTATCACTGGCTTTATTATTTTTTTAAAATTAGCTACCTTAAAGGATATAGAATAAAAGAAATTTTATTTAGAGGGCATTTTTAAGGATCAAGAAGAACTTATCTACTTCTTCAATCTTCATTACCATGCTTACCACCACCACTACTTATTAAATACCGTGTTCAAGGACTCTGTGTATGTAACCTAATTTATTCCTCACAAGTCTATCAGAGAAAACATATTATCCTTCCCTATTTCACAAATGAGAACACTGAGGCTTAGGGATATTGGCTAATTTTACCATGGTCACAGGGCTGTGAAATAACAGAGACGAGACTGGAAAGTCTTTGCCCTTATTGAGTAGGCTACACCATCTATCTGTCAGTCTTCAGGATGTAGTAAAGAGGTCAAAAGACACTAAACATGACTGTCAATAGACAAAAAAAAAGAAAAAAATGACATTAGCTCTTGCAAAGAGCATTACCTGCTACACAATTGATCAAAAGACATACATTTCTTAAAATCCTGAGATAATACACTAAAAAAAGCTATAATTCCAGAGTATTAAAATCAAGAAAGTATTTATGCTTTTGATATTCTCTAAATATGATTTTACTTTGCATTAGCAAATGGAGATTTCTAAAACCAGAATTCTAGTCCAGCAAAAGAATTATTGTTTTCTTTCTTCGACTGCTACTTGTCTGTCAGTTTATAATTCTGTGGTGGGTTGCATGTTGTTGATACTGGAAGCTATGTACTGGTGTTTTAAACACCAGCACGGTCACCCAGGGAGGACAGGTTTCAGTGGAGCTTCCAACTAAGACAGACTAGGGAGAAGGAGAGGCAGACTACTTCTGAATGTTTAGCCACTGAAAACTGGTACAACACTGTCAGACACCGTGGCAGAAGATGAGCCCCTAGGGTTGGAAAGCACTCAAAATACAATATAACTGTCCTGCAAGTACAGTTGACCATAAAGACGTGATGGATGTAAAGCTTCATTTTGCTGATGGGGCACAACTCTAAAGGAGAAGAAACAGCTGCAAACATCCAGTAATAATTAGAACATGGAATATACGAAGCATGAATTTAGAAAAATTTGGAAGTTGTCAAAAATAAAATGGAACCCATAGAAATCGATGCCCTAGGCATTGTTGCTGTTGTTGCTATGTGCTGTAGAGTCAATTCTGACTCATAGTGCCCCTGTATACGGTTTCCAAGGAGCAGCTGGTGGGTTTGAACCACCAGCCTTACGAGTAGCAGTCTATTGCTTATCCCACAGCACCACACCATGGTTACTGAGCGGAAATGGACTGGCATTGGCCATTTTAATTCAGACACATGATTTACTATGCCAGGAAAGACAAACTGAGTATGAACAGTGTAAGATTCATTGTCAAAAAGGCCATTTCAAGATTTATCTTGAAGTAAAATGCTGACTGAGATAAAATCCACACACTTAATAGGAAGACAAGTTAATGCCACTATTATTCAAATTTCTGCACCAACTTCTTCAGGCTGAAATTGATCAAACATGCAAACAAGATGCATTACTATTTACTGGTGAATGAAATGCGAAAGTTGGAAACACAGCAGAAGGATCAGTAGTAGTTGGAAAGTATGGCCATGATGATAGGGTTTCCGAGGAGCAGCTGGTGAGCTTGAACTGTCAACCTTACAGATCAAATGGCGTTGTGGGCTAGCGCGTTAATCCACAGCACCACACCAGGACTCCTACCAAAAAGCTTAATAGCATCAGCAAAAATAAGGTCAGTGGCAAGCTGTGGAACAGACCATCATTTGCTCATATGCAAGTTCAGGTTGAAGTTGAAGAAAATTAAATTAAGTCCATGAGAGCCAAAATATGAATTTGAATATATTTCACCTGAACTTAGAGACCAACTATCGACCAGATTTGATGCATTAGACACTAATAACCAAGGACTAGAAGAGTTATGGGATGACATCAAGATCATCATACAATAAGAAAACAAAAGGTCATTAAAAACACAGGAACAAAAGAAAAGACAAAAATGGATGTCAGAAGAGACTCTGAAACTTCCTTTTGAGCATAGAGGAGCTGAGAAGAAATGGGAAGGTGAAGAGCAGAACAGAAAATTTCAAAGGGCAGCTTGAGAAGACAAAGTCAGCATTTTTTATATTAGAATGAAATATGCAATAGAATTAGAAAACTAAAAGGGAACAAAACATTCAGCATTTCACAAATGAAAGAACTGAAGAAAATAATTCAAGCCTTGACTTGTAATATTGAAGAATCCTTATGGGTAAACTATTGAATGATGCAGAAAGCATCAAAAAAAGATAGAATTAAAAAACTGTACCAAAAATATTTGGTTGATGTTCAACAATTTCAAGAGGGAGCATGTGATCAAGAACCAATGGAAATGAAGGAAGAAGCCCAAGCTGCCCTAAAGGCATTGGTGGGGGTGGGGGGTGGAAAGAACAACAAAAAACCTCCAGGAATTAATGGAACGCAAATTGAAATCTTTCGGCAAACAAAAATGCAGCACTGAAAGAGCTCACTCATCTATACCAAGAAATTTGGAAGAAATCTACCTGGCCAGCCAATTGGAAGAGATAAATATTTGTGCCCATTCCAAAGAGATATGACTCAAGAGAATGCAAAAATCACCAAACAATATTGCTATTATATGTAAGCAAATTTTTAGTATAGATAATTTAAAAATAGTTGCAACAGAACATTGACAAAGAACTGCCAGAAATTCAAGTTGGATTAAGAAGAGGATGTAGGGCAAGTTATATAATTGCCGATGTCAGATGGATCTTGGCTGATAGCAGAGAACATCAGAATGATGTTTCCTTGATTATGCAAAGCTTTCAACTATGTAGACAATGACAAACTATGGATAACATTGAGAAGAATGGGAATTCCAGAACACTTAATTGTGCTCATAAGGAACCTGTACAACATCATCAACCAAAGCAAGGCCAGGGACCAACTGAGGAACAGATCATCAATTGTTTTATTCAATCTATATATTCACCATACTTAATCTGTATGCTGAGCAAATAATTTGAGAAGCTGGATTATATGAAGAAGAATGTGGCATGAGTTTTGGAGGAATATTCATTAACAACCTGTGATATACAAATGATACACACATAATTCTTAAATGATTCACACATAAGAGACAGTTGTTAGAATAGTACAAGGGGATACTGAATCTTTCTCCATACTTGTAATCTTTCTCCATACTTACTCAATTTGTATGCTGAGCAAATAATCCAAGAAGATGGATTACATAAAGAATGTGGCATGGCATCAGGATTGGAGGAAGACTCATTAACAACAGGCAATATGCAAATGATAAAATCTTGCATGCTGAAATCGAAGAGGACTTAAACTGCTTATTGATGAAGACCAAATACCACAGCCTTCAGTACAGATTGAACCTCAATGTTTAAAAAAAAAAAAAAAATCCTCCAGTAAATAACATTATGATAACTGGAGAAAAGACTGAAGTTGTCAAAGACTTCATTTTGCTTGGATCCACAATCAATGTTCAAGGAAGCAGCAGTCAAGAAATCATAGGACATACTGCATTAGGAAAATCACCTGCACAGGACCTCTTTAAAGTGTTCAAGAGCAAAGATGTAAGTTTGAGAACTAAGGTGCACCTGACTCAAGCAGTGGTATTTTTCAATAGCCTCATATGCCTCTGGAAGTTGGACAATGAATAAGGAAGACTACAGAAGAATCGATGCACATGAATTATGGTGTAGGACAACAACATGAAAAGCACTGTGAACTGCCAAAAGAACAAATATATCTGTTTGGAAGTAGTACAACCAGAATGCTCCTTAGAAGCCAGAAGGTGAGACTTCATCTCTCATACTTAAGACCAGTGGTTGGAGGGACCAGTGGTTGGAGAAGGACACGATGCTTAGTAAAGGGTTGGTGAAAAAGAGGAAGACCCTCCAACGAAATGGACTGACACAGTGGCAGCAACAATGGGCTCAAGCGTAATAATTTTGAGGATGTTGTAGGACTGGTCAGTGATTTGTTTTGCATGAAACGACAATAACCCTAATTCCTAATAAGCTGGCTGTGGAAGTTAGAAAGATCTGGCTAGCTTTCTTGTATGACTCACATATAAATTACCTTGGATACTTGTCTGCAGTCCAAGCCTGACAGAATTAGAAACCTAATTCAACCTCAGCAGAGTCACATTAATCAAGTTCACAAAACAACAACCAATTAATTTACAATGATAGGTTCACAACTATCACATAGATAAATACTCGGAATAACAAGACAAGTGCCTCTTTTCCTACAGGCAGATCTATAAGGGATAGTAAATTTTAATAAGAATGGTAGGAGGTAATATAGAAGCAGAATTAGTCATTTAAGGAGTCTTCCACAATTAAGAGCTTGGCATATTTACCCTTAAAGCTCCTAATATGCTTGAAGTCTCCTTGTCCATTCCTCCCTATTCCTCCAATATAACTTGAGGTGCATTACCCATACTTGCCTCTGTGTCCCTCTTTTTCCTGTGTGTCCACTGCTGACTGCTCAAAGTGACAGAAGTGTTCTTTCTTTAAACTTTCAGCTAAGTCTTGCTTCAGTCTAGGAATAATGCTGCCTTTTCACATGATTTGTATGTCTTTGTTCTGATCAATTAAACACAGTATTAATTTTGCTTTCAGGCAATGATCTTACTACCTTTATTTCCAAATTCTTAGATGGAATCGTATATAGTTGTTTCCAAGTAGAAAACAATTTTAGGCAACAAAAAGTAATTATTTCCACTGCAACTGTAGAAACAAGACTTTTGGTAAGACCACTGCCCTGTCAGTTTGAAAACTTTATCATATTTATTGGATTAGAACACACCCAATTTTTTATTTTTACACATTTGGAAGGGGAAAATCTTTTAATACATTATCCTTCCTTCTATAAACCATTGATCACAAATAAAAAACGGACTTATTAAAATTCTTGTGTGTATAGATTTATGTGAACACCACCGAGGTTCTGCAGCGAAGTCAGAGGAGAAAATTCCTTTGCAAGGGCGTCTACTGAACTCAGCCCATCCCTTCAACCCACAGTGACTCACACAGAAATGTTACTGAAGTGCAACAAATAATAAGAAATAATAAAAGTTCAGAGAAAGAACTAGGAATCAGTAATGTGTTTTTCCAAGTGCGGAGTGATACATTTAAAAAGAGTGAAAGAGCTCTGTTTGGGGCAGGGTGAGGCAATTGTAATGTGAAACTGCAAAGGAGAATAAGCATTTCTCAATGATAATGAATAAGAGACTAATTTTCTAAAACAATACAAAGCAGCATTATAAAATTCAGGGTTTTATCATAGCATTAAGGGTTAATGCTGTTCAAGCAAAAGTATTAATGGATTGCTTGTTTACTTCATCTGGGCTCAATGACTTAAGTCATTAAGGCTGCAGACTAGGGCCATGCTTATCACCTGAGTTGACGGGAGGGTTTCGGATAACATCAGCAATAATCTTCTGAACCTCTGGAGTCAGTCCTACTCGTTCCTTATCGAGTGGGTAGCCAGCTTTCATCGCTTGGGACAAGTGCATGCCAACTGTTGTGAGAGGCAAAGTTCTGTTCTCAGCTATACTTTTCTAGGGAAACAAGAGTAAAAAAGAACCAGTGTGTTTTTAAAAGCACACTGTAGCACATGGAAATAAAAAGTTCAAGACCTTCATGTATTAAATCTTTATTCAGAAATAAACAAAAGACTAAACTTTCATTTAAACTATTTAAAAAAAAAACTATTAACATTATAGAACTCTACAAGCTCTACTTTTTATACTTACTATATTGACTAAAATAAAGTCACCCAGTTTTACCTAAGAATTCCATCCTCATCTCTAATTATTTGCATTACAAGCTTACCAGTGGCAGAGAGTAGGCATTGAATGTAAGTGTAATACATTTTTGAGACTATAGCAAATGAATCCAACATTTTATATACCTGAAATAACACATGATGCTGAGTTAAATAAATTTCTAAAGACACAAACCCTAAATGTTTAGTGATAACATAGGCTCTGGTATTTTTATATTCTTGACAAGACATTTTAGCAGGTGTTTAAAAATGGATTTATATTTTAAAAATAATAAGTACAATTTAACAAGAGCTGACATCATTTTTCTACCATTGAACTTAAGGTGAATTGTGTTACATATTTATAAATCTTTTTAAACAAACATGGTTCCAAATCCATTTAAGATGTGTATTACACTCATTTAGTTCACTCAGAAAGTTCAATCAATCAGCACTAACTTATTTCATGATACTTTCTTTCAACACATTTTGAAAGTCTAAATTTGGACTATATTTTCATGAATGTTGATAGATTAACAGAAAAGGGATTTTAAAGAAGCACTCGTCCTTCAAAGAAAGCTTTTAAATTACTTTCAATAAGTATCTACCTTTTACAACTAGGCAGCATGCACCATGTGTGCATAATATCGAGGTTATTCGATACAGGGCATCAAATTACCAAAAACTAATTGCATTATTGCTCCTGATAAATTAATCCTTAGGCATGTTTAATTTGTGGTTAACTGGCAAGACCCTCTCAAACTCCTGGGAGATACAGCCAATTACAACATCATATTACACAACAAAATACTACCCATCAACAACAAAAGACATAAATTAGATACAAACCATACAAACCTCATATCAGGAGTAATTATTAGAAACCACTTTATTTAGAAAGTTTGGAAACTATAATGAAATTTTCTTAGTAACTGTGGTTCCATATACATATATGGTCAAATTATGAGTTTACAAGCATATTTAACACATACATGTAAGTTACAATTTAATTAAGAATTTGAACTTAAAACCCATATTTCTCAGGTATTTTATTTCAAACTTAGTCCAAAGGAATTATTTGGTTTCTCATGTCAAGGTTTTTGTCTGTAAATTAAGGAGCTTGACTGTCTAATTAGAACACATATTATTAAGAAAAGCTATGAACTGTTTATTCTCATTTATACTGGACCGCAACCAGAACAAAATGTGTACAATGTACCTAATGGATGGAGACATAGAAATACAAAGAACAGAAACTGAATCTTGTAGCTTATTCCAAATCAATTTAATGTCACAGAGATAGGAATTCAAGTAATTTAAACTTAGTTGGAAGCTCAATCTAGTCATATTCCACTAAGATATACTCTCTTTTGTATACAAAAAAGTCATAAAGAATCTTAAATATTTATGCCATAACAATGATAAACATGGATTCCTGGTATGGTGCTGTAAGATGATCTCTACAGAATCCACAAGGTTGACAGTTCAAACCTACCCACTGCTCCTCACAAACCCTGGGCAGAGTCACTATGTGTCGGAACTGACTTAACAGCATCTTAACAACAATGGAAAATACTAAGTATGAATAATTTTTTTTTTAAATAATAAGATTCCTCTCCCGCCCCCCCAAAAATGGCATTAACAGCTCCAAACCCACTACCATTAAGTCAATTCCAACTCAGAGCAGAGTTTCAAAGACTATGAATCCTTTTGGAAGCAGACTGCCTTGTCTTTCTCCTACAGAGTGGCTGATGGGTTTGAACCATCAATAGTAAAACAATAAATTGAACAATACTAGGAGAATATGGGGAAAAGATGAGGCTTTCTGCTTCCATAAAGACTTACAGCCTCGGAAACACTATACACGGTCGTTATGAGTCGGAACACATTCAACAGCATATAATTACCACCACCACCAGGAGGATATGGAGTGAAAAGCAAGTTTTCTTTTAGCTTATTTCCAGTTTTAGGACAACTTTCCAGTGGTACTCTATGCTTTTTTGTATATATATTCAAGAATATGTGAATATGTACACATGTACATTTACATGTTTGTTTTTCAAACTGTTCTACACCATCCACTTTTTTACTTAGTAATGCATCTTGGAGATTGCTTATCAGTATATATACTAATAGTTTTTTTAACTTTTATTTACTTCTTAATTTTTTTAATATAACTGCTAAAATATCTCTTGAGTTGTAAATATGTTTGTCAATACTCCTGATGCAAGTTCTATATCACCTGATGTTGTTATTTAAGTGAAAGCTAGGCTTAGCCGAAAAAGAAAATAATACTATTATCTAAAATTTAAAATAAAATGAGATTCTGGGGCTATAAGACATTAATCTCAAGTCATAACTTTTAACATTGAAAAGCTGATAAAACACAAGTTTGGAGAGGCCAAAAAATGTCCTCTAATTTGAAAGCAACACTTACTAAAGACATCTTCCTTTCTTGAAACAAAGAATAAGTCATGAGCATAGACTGTGAAAGTGAGAATCCTTCCTTTTTCATGACCAGACTCTTCTTCTCTTCTTCCTCTTCTGTACTTGAAAAAATGTCTGTCTACAAAAAATTAAGTATAGCACAAATGATCAACACTATAAATTTAATAATATATGAAGGAATTAAAGAAGTTCATGGAAGAATTTCAATTCTATTATTCCATGAACTTTTTGAAGCCCCCTAGTATATATATCAATATGATCACTAGTTATTCGAAGAGTTTACAACAAAAATAAAATCTCTAAATAACAGCCAAGTTTTCTCTTATTATAGTAAGATTGAAAAGTTATTTTTAATATACAAGGGTACTTCAAAAAGTTCATGGAAAATGGAATTAAAAGATAAACAGAATTTTTCCAGTGATTTTTGAAGCCCTTTGTATTACATTAAAAAGGTAATACAATGCTAGAGGCCATACACTTTTAATATCTGTAACACCAAATATGATTTTAGCACAAGGAAGCTATATTCCCCCTGGACAATAAAAGGAAATAAAAAATGAGCTGTAATGTGGACTAACCACTCTACTTATATCTAATAAATTAATCCCCTAAAAGAATTACTATTCAAATTTAGGTACTATAACAATAAACTATTCTAATACAGAATATAGCATAAGGAGCTACAGTAGAACTACATACATATAAAAGGTATTTCCAATGAAGTTCCAAACTTGAAGCATTAGGTAAAATTTAAATATGGTTCTCTTAAGTAAACTTTAAAATTAAAAAAAAAAAAAGAGGGTTAAAAATTAAGAATTTGGAAAACAGTGTGACTTCTTAAAAAGTCTGACAAAATGTAAAGACTCAGTAATAGTCTAAAACATAAGAACCAAAACTAAATTTAAATAATCAAATCTATAGGCCTTGGCTTATTGTAACCTGAGCTAGTCCATTTCTATCCAAAATAAAACATGGATCTGAAAATCGGTATACAGATTCCTAGGACAACTACAGCTTGGTGAACAGAGAAGCCAGGCAGCACCATTATAAGACTCGTGGTCTCCAGGTTGTTTCTAGGTCCTCCAGGAGTTTCCAGGAAAAACATTTTTCAACTGAATGGGACTGAAGTGTTTGCATGTGAGATCTTCACACTTTCAAATTGTGGTTAGCTTTCTAGAAAGGCCTAAAATCAACCCTACCACACAGATTTCTGGGGATTACAATATAGTCTATATATTGTATAGACAATGGGATATCACTAAACCAAGGTCCTAGAAATGTCAATTATGGAACCATGAAGAGAAAAGGCAGAAGGGCAAAAGTATACAAGCACATTCTATTTTTCAGAGGAGAAATCTTGATTAACTAGATTTGACAAGCAGAATTCTATAGTGCATAAGATTTATCCACTATATTTATCTTTCTTGCTTAGATACACTATCAGAATTTCACTTGTTACAGTCCAGGCATACTGAATAAATTATTCCCTCTTCAGGTTTCTTCGGAAGACGTAGGAGTTACAAGAAATAATTATTTCATTATTAAACACCACCACCACTTCATGAAAGAAGACACTAAAGTCAAGTATCCTAAGAGATGACTCTTATTCAATTATTGCTGGCAGGAGTGGTACTCTTTATCAAATTATTAAGACATAATCATTTCATCTTCCAAAATATCCAATATGAAATACAAAGAAATTTCATATAATATCTTGTACGAGAATATGAGAAGAAACTTTGCCACATATATTCTGCATCAAAAGAGAAGAATGTTGTTGTTGTTAGGAGCCATTGAGTCAGTACCAATTCATAGTGACACTATATACAACAGAACAAAACACTGCCTGGTCCTACACCAACCTCACCATCGTTGCTATGCCCAAGCACAATGCTGCTGCCACTGTGTCAATCCATCTCATGGAGATCTTCCTCTTTTCCTCTGACCCTTTACTTTGCCAAACGTGATATCCTTCTCCAGGGACTGATCCCTGAAGTATGAGAGATGAGGTCTGGCCATCCTGGTTTCCAAGGAGCACCCTGTCTAACTTTTGAATGCATATGAAGTTACTGAAAATAGCATATATTGGATCAGGTACACCTTAGTCTTCAAACTGGCATCTTTCCTCTTCAACATTTTTAAAAGGTCTTATGCAGCAGATTTGTCTAATGCAGTTTGTCGTTTGATTTCTTGACTGATTCTTCCAGGAGTGTTCATGGTTGATCCTAGCAAAATAAAGTCTTGGATAACATCAATCTTTTCTCCATTGATATGGATATTGTTCACTGGTCCAGTGGAAAGGGTTTTTGTCTTCTTTACATTGAGATGATACAACCCATACCGAAGACTGTGATCTTTGAACTTTAACAGTATTTTAAGTCCTCTTCACTTTCAACAAGCAAGGCTGTATCATCTGCATGTCGCAGGTTGCTAGTGAATCTTTCTCCAATCCTGATGCCATGTTTTCTTCATATAATCCAATTTATCCAATAATTTCCTCAGCATATAGATTGACTAAATATGGTGAAAGAATACAACCCTGGCACATACCTTTCCTAATTTTAAACCATTCAATGTTCCCTTTTCTGTTTGAACAACTGTCTCTTGGTTTATGTACAGGTTCCTCATGAGCACAATTATATACTCTGGAATAATCATTCTCTGTAATGTTATCCATAGCTTGTCAGGATCCCCACAATCGAAAGCCTCTGCATACAAAGAAAACACAGTTAAACATCATTCTGGTATTCTCTGCTTTCAACCAAGATTCATTTGACGTCAGCAATGATATCCCTCGTTCTACATCCTCTTCTGAACTGGCTTGAACCTCTGGAAGTTCTCTGTCAATGTATGGTTGCAATTGGTTTTATATTATCTTTAGTAAAATTTTACTTGCATGGGCTATCAATTATATTGTCCAATGATTTCACATTCCTTTGGGTCTCCTTCTCTTTATAATGGCACAAATACAGATATCTTCCAGTCAGTTGGCCAGGTTGTTGTCTTCTCAATTTCTTAAGCATCGATAAGTGAGAGTTTCCAGTGCCACAACAGTTTGTTGTAAGATTTCAATTTGTATTTCATCAATTCTAGGTGCCTTGTTCTTACCCAATGCCTTCAATGCACCTTGGACTTCTTTCAATAGCATTGGCTGTTGACCATATGCTACCACTTGAAATGGTTGAACAACGACCATTTCTTTTTGGTACAGTGACTCTGTGTATTCCTTCCATCGTCTTTTGATGCTTTCTGCAGCATTCAGTATTTTGCCCAGAGAATCATTCAATATTTCAAGTTGAAGCTTTAATTTTTTCTTTAGTTCCCTCAGCTTGAGAAATGCTGAATGTGTTCTTCCTTTCTGGTTTTCTAACTCCAGGTCTTTCCACGTTTCGTTATCATATTTGATTCTGTCTTCTCAAGCTGACCTTTGAAAATTTCTGTTCAGCTCAAAGAGAAGAATGCTACGTTTACAAAACAGAAGAGTTTTCTATTGCAGTTGTAGTTGGAGAATGATTTTTCTAATATGGGAACCAAAGGTATCCTCTCAAAGCTTATTAGGTCAGGTAGGAAGAGAGAATGATCCTTTAATACTACCATACATATTTTTAAAACTTCTAAATCGTAAGTTTTCCATGGCTTTTATCTTTCTTAATTTCATTTTTATTTCCTTGATATGAGTTTGGAAAGCATTTCCATTGTGTAGGTAAGAATTTGAGACATTAGGAAATTAAAGAACACATACAGGTTCATTTAGTAAACCATGGCAGGCTGAAAACCCTGATTCCCTGACCCCAAGTCCAACAGTCTTTCAACCACCTCACTCTGTCTCCCCTTCTACGTTGGGGTAGACAGCCTAGAAACCACATGTGGAACTAAAGAAACAAACACAAGTAACCCTTGTGGAAATGGTCACTTAGGGTAGAGCAGGAAGTAAACAAATATGAAGCAATGCTACTAATCCTGAAGAGAATAACATAAAATCTACTTAATATCAAAAGACAACATTATTGGAAGGGGAGAGTTGTTGTGGAATGTGCCAAACTATAAGAAAAATAAAGTGGCTGAGATCCTTAGCAATTGATAAACAAAACCAAATCCACTGCGATCTCGAGTTGATTCCTACTCTTACTGACCCTATATAGCATTTCCAAGGCTGTAAATCTTTACGGGAGCCTCATCTTTCTCCCATACAGTGTGGCTGGAGGATTTGAACATTGTTTCGGTTAGCAGTTCAGTGTTTATTCTACTGATGTTGTGTACTGTCGGATCAGTTCTGACTTATAGTGATCCTATGTAGGGTTTCCGAGAAAAACTTGGTGGGGGGGGGGAGGGGTTGGTTTAAACTACCGACCTTGTGGTTAGCGTCCAGTGCTCATCCTACAGTGCCACATTGATAGAAAGTAAAAATTTACAGCTCTAATTTCTAACTACCATATTTGAAAGCGAAATGTAGAATTTATCAACCTGAAAAAATACAGTACTTAAGTTTAAAGACAAAACCTTCAACAAAGCAGAAAGACGTGGCCAACCTGGATAATAACTTTAGTATCAGCTTAAATATCAGGTAGCTAACAGGTCTTTGAAGTCCTGGTGTGGCGCTGCAAGATAATGCGCTGAACCACAAAGTTGGTGGTTCAAACCCACCAGCCACTCCTCAGAAACCCTATACAGGATCGCTATGGGTCAGAAACGACTTGATAGCACTAAACAACAACAGGTCTTTACTAACTGATTTACTGTAGAGATACTCTGAATTAATTTTCCAGGTGTTCAGAAAGGAAGGGCAAATAAAAGGAGATGCTGCTTTTGAGGGGTGCTTTCGAAATGGTCAAAACATTCTCTAAGAACTCAAAAAAACCACTGTAATTTACCTGAAGGCTATTTGTTTGGCAGAATTGTTTGATGACTTCCAATAGAGCAGTCAGCATAGTAGCTTTGCCTTCAGAAACCCCATCAATCCTTTTCAAATTTTCAATTGAGGTAGGCCTGTGGTTAAAACAGAGAGAGTCTAGAAGCCATTGAAACATTAAAATACTAGCAGCACAGGATACATTCTCTGATTTTCAATCAATATTGAATATTTTTATACAACTGTTATAATTTGATTTAGTTTTTTCAAACACTAAAACCAATGTAAAACCTATATAATTCTTTCCTTGTTGTTAAGTGCCATCGAGTGGATTCCAGCTCATAGCAAACCTGTATAGGGATCCCTAGGCTTTAAATCTTCAAGAGAAAAGAAAGTTTCATCTTTCTACTGCTGAGTGTACATCAGGCTTGAACTGCCAACCTTGTGGTTCACAGCCCAGTGCTTATCATATAGATCCACTGCACCACATTGTTGTTGTTGTTGTTAAGTGCCGTCAAGTCGGTTCCGACCCATAGCGACCCTGTACAGGGTTTCCGAGGCTGTAAATCTTTACAGGAGCAGAATGCCTCATCTTTCTCCCGCGGAGCGGCTGATAGTTTCGAACTGCTGACCTTAAGGTTCGCAGCCCAATTCGTAACCACTACGCTACCAGAGCTCCTTACTGCACCACATAGTTCCTCATAATTTCTCTCCTTATTTCCCCCCATTTCATGATTTGCTATTAGAACAATTTAACAATAAAAGCATAGCCATGACCACCACTACAAAACAAAGTACTAGTTGGTCAATGGGTCAATATCATAAAAAAACAGTCTAATAACTAATGATCTACTCAACTATTAATCTTATTATTATTCTATTTTCACATTGATAAGGAAAAATACTAGGCTCTAATTGAGGGCAGTTAAGAGGCCAAGAAATTCTCAGAAGAAAGTCTTGTTCATTATTTTCTTCCAGAAAGCATTTATCATATAATAAACCTGGATTTTTTTAATGTATCTAATATATAGGAGACTGTACAGTTTCTAAAAATCTGCCAGTCTAATAATTACTTTTTCCTTTAAAATACCTTCTTTGAATATTAAAGGATAGTCCTAGAATATTTGTTTTTTTAATGGAATAAAGTATATAGGATAGAAAGGCTATGTAGTATCATTAGAAATTTTTGCACAAAAGCATAAAATCTCTTGGATATGATTTAGTGACAGAAACATTTTTTTAAAAGGAAGTATCAAGATGAATACAATTACCAAACAACTATCTTTGGAATAATTTATTTTAAATATCTATTGACAACTTGGTGTTTATTAGGCCTTGTACTACATGTTGTGAGAGACCCAACAACATGAAGAACATATATTTTTATTCAAAGAATTTAAAATATAGATATATTTTATAAAAATATATTATTATATAAATATAATAATAGATATATGCCAGTAACCAAGAAAGTTAAAATACTGTATGACAAGTACTACAAAAACAATACATTTGAAAGTTCTTTAAGACTCTAAGAAAGAATTACTTTGCTGATATGACCATGAAAGATTTCTTGAAGGAGTAGTTTAAAAAGCTAAATATTGAAGGATTTCATAAAAAGGATTTGGGTATCAAAGAGACACTAAAAGTAATTAAATGAAAGTTGAAAAGGCATCTTCAGCAAATGGAAAACGACAATCAGAGTAAAACCAACCACTCAAAATTGTGAAAATTAGATGGGAAAGTAAGGTTAAGTTCCTAAATGTAGAATCCTAAGCTAAAGAAGTTAACACAAATGAAATCATTCAGGCAGAAGTACAACATGATATAAAAGAAAGATTAATTGGCAGTCATTAACCAAAAACATCAAACCAGTTTCCATCCAATGGATTCTCACTCATGGGAATCCCATGTCCATTAGGGTAAAACTGTGCTCTGATGGATTGGCAATGGCTATATGCATTCAGAAATGGATTGCCAGGCCTTTCTTCAGCGGCACCTCTTTGTATGCTTAAACCACCAACCTTTCAGTCCAGTAGGTGGGCACTTAACCATTTTCACCACTCAGGGACTCCTTACTACTCATATATTGGGTGAAAAAGGGAGAGAGACTGAGCAAAGAGTGACTAGTTAAGAGACTTTTTTGCAACAGTCCAACAGACTAGGAAGAGAGGGAACGACATAGACATGAGAAACATGAAAAAGTCAGAAAACAGTTTAAATGAGTACAAAAAGGAGCTATATGTCAGAAGAATGAAAATGGTATTAGGATTTTTGAACACATGTGATCAAGGGCATGGTAGTGCAATAAACAAAAACAAGGAATTCAGAAATAAAAGCTTTGGTACTTGGATAAACTATGTACATGGAGGGTGGGTAGAAAATGAGTTAGATTTTATATATACTGATTCTGATTACTGAATAGGCCATTGGATTTCAATCCTGCTCAAACATGAGGCTAAAAGCTCAGCAAAGAGACAGAGGGAGGGACATGGGAAATTTGGGAGTTTTTCATAGAAGAAATAGTTGAAGTTATGATAATTATCACAAAATGATATATTTTTACACATCTATTATGTTAGAGGAGTCCTGGTATGGTGCCAGAGAGCATGCACTCACCACAGGGTCAGTTTGAATTACAAAGCTGGCAGTTCAAACTCACCAGCCTCTCCTCAGAAACTCTATACATGGTTGCTGTAAGTCAGAACTGACTCGATGACACTTGACAACAATATGCTAGAAGAAAATATATCGTAACATATACAAATAGATTGCTTACCTGATTTTGGCCATATCCAGCAGTATCTTATTTGTTGCCAGAATAGCTGGAGGAACATTCATTTTACTGGACTGCTCCTGCCTGGCTTCTACCAATTTGCCATATAACTTAGTCTGAACAAAAACCAAACAACAGTTTTTTTTTTAATGTGCATAGAAAAATCTAGTCTTTTATTTTAGAGCTTAAAAGAGTGTACTTCTCCTTAAATTGAAAATGAACTGAACTCTCTTAGATTCTTAGGTGAAGTACAATTTTTAAAATACCAATAACAGAATTTTAAGCATGGATAAAATCACAACAGTCTTCTCATAAACTAGTTACCTTTTAGTTAAAGTCTTACCTGATTCTTTTGTCCTTGGGCTGAAACAGCAGGTTCTGACTTGCAAGAGACAGGAAGGCATTTTCCTGGTGAAGGCAGCATAATACTAAAAAAAAAAAAAAAAATTTAAGGCATTAAAAAATTTTCTTTTCCCTGGTCTATTTGTTATTTGCTCCCAAGTAAAGAATATCTATCCAAGTCAACCCTAACACCTATTCTTCACAATATCAGTAAGGTGATTTGTTTCTTAAATGGCAGTCCAGATTCTGAGCATTTTGGACCAACCACACTCATAACAATGAGTTTATCACAAAATTGAAAAATAATATTTGTCCCATCCTTCTCTTAATCAAATATTTGGGGGAAAACAAAGTATCCCTTATCCATACAGATTTTAACTTCATTCCCCTAAAAATGTAACCCCTGAATTGTTTCTCTTCTTACATTGCCTACCTAAAAAAATAACAATACTTGCATCCAGAATCGTCATCTATAAGTCCTCCATTTTCCTTAACTTACCATCACTTCAATAATCAACTCCTAACATTTCTTTCTCCTACACCTTACAAATCTATTTTTCTCCATTCCTAATGTCACTTCCTTCATCTAAGCTATCATCATCTCTTTGCAAGTACTACTGCAAAAGCCTGCTAATTTTTTTTTTTTTTCCTTTACAACACTCTCATCTTCCTTTAAGTTATTCTATCCACAGTCCAGGATTGACAAACTAGGGCTCATGGGCCCAAACAGTCTGTTTCAGCAATACCTATAAATTAAATTATTTTAAGAAAAAGAACACTTCATGTCTGAAAGTTATAGGAAATTAAATTTCACTGTTAATACATATGTTTTACTAGACATAACAATGCATATACATTTACATATTGTCTATGGGTACTTTAAAGCTAAAGGAACTCTGTTAGTGTAGTGGGTTACGTGTTGGGCTACTAACCACAGTGTCAGCAATTTTAACCTACCAGTCGCTCCATGGGAGAAAGATGAGGCTTTCTGCTCTTTCTGCTCCCATAAAGATTTACAGCCTCAGAAATCCTATACAGGGTTGCTATGTGTTAAAACCACCACCACCACCACTTTTAACCTATAATTGTTGCTGTTAAAGTGCCATGAGTCAGTTCCGACACATAGCAACCTCTGTATAGAGTTGAGACTGTAAATCTTTATGGGAGCAGAAAGCCTCATCTTTCTCCCACTGAATGGCTGGTAGTTTCGAACTGCTGACCATGCGATTAGTAGCCCAACTCATAACCACTATGCTTCCAGAGCTCCTTTAACCTAAAATAGCAGAGTTGAATATTTCAATAGTTACCATCTGGTCTGTAAAGCTTAAAATATCTAAAATTTATAGGAAAAAGTTTATCAACCCTTATTCTAAATCATAAATTTAATTAAAAATTAATTCTTCTACTTAAAACCTTTCTTTTGCTCCCAACTGACTTTATGATAAAGTCCTATGCTTGAAAGGAACTGATTATGCTGGCCCCTATTTAATTCTTCAGCCTTAAATTATACCACTTCCTTGTTTCCTTCTACTAGGGTCATCCCTAGCATACTGCTGGGTGTCTCAATTATGTCATACTTCTCTTGTTTTCAGGCTTTACAGATTGGCCATTCCTCTACTGGGAAGACGGCCCTTCACTTCACTTGACCAACTTCTGCTTAAACTTCAAGTATCACTTTTTCTGGGAAGCCTTGCTTATATTTCCATAGTGTTAAAATCCTGATTGTAATTTTATTTTCCCATACCAGTATGCATGTGGGTGTTAGGCCAAGTGCCAGTGAGTTGGTTCTGACTCATAGTGACACTGTATAGGGTTTACAAGCAGGGGATGGTGGGTTTGAACTGCTGACCTTGTGGTTAGCAGTCCAGTGCTCACCCTATAGCACTACACCAAGACTCCATTACCTGTGTTGTTGTTAACTGTCACTGTGTCAGTTCCAACCCTTAGCGTCCCTGTATAGGGCTTCCAAGGAGTGGCTGGTGAGCTTGAACCACCGATCTTCTGGTTCAAACAAACCCGTGCATTCACCCACAATGCCACACCAGGACTTTCCCTTACCTGTATATCTTACTAAATGATAAACACTGGGATAATCAGTAGCTATGGCTCTATTATTCCCTACTGAATCCCAATGCCTACAATGAATGCTGTCTGGTACAAAGAAGGTACCTAGTAATAAAAATGGAAACATTTAAATAAACGTTACAGCATATTGAATGGATACATTGCTTGTATACCACTTAAACTTTTTTGCTTAATTAAACCAATGATCACATACCACATATCCTAACCAAAAAAAGATTGTTCAGGTAGTAAAATGGTGTCACTGTAAACGTTTTGTCAGTGAACAAACCTTTGAAAAGCACATGTCGATCATAGAAACCATTAGTTTACATTGACTTGGGATGGAAGTAAACACAGTCCATTTAATCTGTTGTACACTATATAGGCCCTAACTGATGTTTTTCTAATTCTCCATCCTCAGCCCTCCTATAATTCTGAACATTTCATATACTTTTGCCAAGCCAGGAAGTCAAATATTAAGTAAAAAAGTAGAATAGTTGCATTACCTTTATTCTCTACCAGCTTTTATACTGAATCCTGGTGTGGCACTGTAGGATAAGCAAGGTGGGTTTGAACCAAAAGGTTGGTGGTTCAAACTCACCAGCCACTCCTCAGAAACCCTCTATGGGGTCGCAGAACTGATTCTATGGCACCTAACAACAACAGATCTTTTACTTGGATACACCATTTTATGATGCCATAAAACCTTTTTTTTAAATAGTGTGCAAATATATGTTTCATGAAAATGTAATTTAATATGTTTAATGTAATTTAATATGTTTAATTTAATATGTTAAGTGGGAGATAAACAAATTTATATGTGAAAGCCAGCTGTGTGCTGTTGAACAAATTATTTAATTTCTTAGCCCTTGTTATCCTTAACTGAAAAACAGGAATAAACTATTGTTGTTAAGTGCTATCCAGTACGTTCCAACTCATAGCAACTCTCTTACAGTTTCTGAGGAGCAGCTGGTGGTTCTGAATTCATAGATTGTTTAAATAAGAGAATACATTTAAAATGCCTACTACTTAGCATAGAACCTGGCAAGCAATAATGTTAGCTGTTAATATTAACGCTGTCATTTCATAGGACTTCCTCTGCCAAGAGAATAACCCCAATAGCTGATAGTTTTTTCTCTTTAGAAAAGAAAAACAAAAACTACTACTTCATTAAGTAGAGAAAATGAAAATATTGAACACTGTACCTTTTTTTAGGAATGTTATTCCCAGAAGAGATTTTATCAAATGATTTGTAAGAATACATCTTCTTCAAATTATACTGTTTTAAAAAAGATAAAGATCCATTGAAATCATAAAATATTAGAAGTTTCAAAGAGCTTTTATATATGAAGAAAATAAAATGCAAAGCTGATAACATTTATTTCCTCTAATCACACTGTCAAATAAACCTATTAAGTAAATCACCTAAAAGTAAGCCCTTGAGTTATCAACTTATATAGGCTTTTAAAATTAGGCAAATCTGCTGCACAAGACCTTTTTAAAGTGTTGAAGAGCAAAGGTGTCAGCTTGAGGACTAAGGTTCACCTGACCCAAGCCATGGTATTTTCAATAACCTCATATGCATGCAAAAGCTGGACTGTGAATAAGGAAGACTGTAGAATTGATGCTTTTGAATTCTGTTGTTGGAGGAGAATACTGAAAGTGCAATGGGCTGCCAAAAGAACCAATAAATCCATTTTGGAAGAAGTGCAGCCAGAGTGCTCCTCCTTGGAGGCCAAGATGGCCAAACTTTGTCTCTCATACTTTGGACACATTGTCAGGAGAGACCAGTCGCTGGAGAAGGATATTATGTTTGGTAAGGTGGAGTGTCAGAGGAAGACCCCCCCCAACGAGATGGATTGGCCAAGTGGCAGGATCAATGGACTCAAGCATGGCAACAGTAGTGAGGTTGGCCCAGAATCGGGCAGTGTTTCATTCTGCTGTGCATAAATAAGGTTGCTATGAGTCGGTGCTGACTTGATGGCACCTAACAACAACAACAGGCTTTTAAAATCAGTTAAAATGTAACCTAATGTCTCTTCTTCCCAAGAATATTCTGAGACACAGGAAGATCCAAAGTTATAAAAATTATTCAATTATGTTCTACATGCAATATTTTAACAAGTAGAAAAAGTCACCCAAAAAAAAAAAGTTAATTCAACATATACGTCCTTATCCTAGTGTTCTAATGATTCTATGCTGGCCCATGGGTAAGCATTTAATTTGTTATCTAAAGTCCAAAATCAAAGAAAAATATATAGCTTTGATGAGAACATTTAGGAATGAAACATATTTTTCTATCAACTATAAGTATAATAACATATAAAAACTCCAAGGCAAAAAAAAGGTCATAAAATAGGCTTAAAAGAATCCAAACAAATTATTTCCTCCAATACTTCTGTACTATTCTTTTAACAGCAGTAATCAAACACCACATTATTTTATTCTGTATGTATAAGTCACTTCTCTTTCCAAATCTTACATTTTAGTATGCATGCCATTTTTTTCTCTTGAATTGCAAGGGCATTAAAATATAAAAATTTTAAATAAGAGCTGCATCAATAAAGAATGAAATATGTTAAGAACTGCTTCTTTAAAACAAACCTTCTCTGCAGTTAATTCAATTGGTACTCCATCAGAGGTATACTGTTCAGTGAATGAAGATACAGTTTTAGAACTGAAAAATAATGAAATCAAATTATCTCAAATGTTAAAATGCAGCTACGTGATTCATGATTCTTCACACCCTCAATTTCAGAAAGGTAGATAAGATTATATTACCATTTTACTATAATAGGATTTTTAAACTGTTTTTTTTTTCCCCTAGAAAACCTCTATAAGGTTTAATAGTTTAATGGGAAGAAAGTGATAAATAATCACTAAGATGTGAAAGTTCTGAAAAATATACAACAAGCATATTTATTCCCTTTTTAACTAGTAGAAGAGTCCTGGTGTGGCGCTGTGGGTTAATGCTCCAGACTGCAAAGCCGTTTGAACTGGTTCAAGCTCACCAGCTGCTCCTTGGAAACCCTATAAAGGGTCGCTATGGGTCGGTATCGATTCAACGGCACTTAACAACACAACAACAACAATGGGTCAGTATCGACTCGACGGCACTTAACAACAACAACAATAGTAATTTTAAGGAGCTCTGGTAGCATAGTGGTTACGAATCGGGCTGCTAATCTCACGGTCAGCAGTTAGAAACTACCAGCTGTTCCTCGGGAGAAAGAGCAGGCTTTCCGCTCCCGTAAAGATTTACAACCTCGGAAACCCTGTATAGGGTCACTATGAGTCGTAACAACAACAGTAGTAATTATGTTCCGTGGAATCAGTTACGACTCACAGCAACCCTGTAAAGGGTTTCTGAGACTATAAATCTTTACGGGAGCAGGAAGTCTCTCTCATCTTTCTCCCGTGGAAGTACTGATAGTGTCAAACTGCTGACAGTGAGGTTAACAGCCTAACCTGTAACCACTACTTTATTTTTACCTAGTATACATAAGGAAATAGGTAGTTTCTTCCATAGTGATCTCAATCCTGATTCTTTAATTGACGGAAAAAGGATTTTTAAAATACTCCGGTCAGCTACTTTGTTTAAATCAAGAATGTGTTCTAGCTTTTTCCCACTGACACATACCCATAAACTAAGTATACCAAAACATCTTTTTTTCATCTTATCTGTGTGGTGTCTACAAACTGGTAAAACAGTTTGAATAACATAAATAAAACAAAAAAGTCTAGAATTAAAAAAATAAGAAAAATGAAAAATGTACCTTGGCAGAAGAAACTTTCTTGGACATAATTCTTCATTAGTTTGAAGGATAAGACTCTGAGGAGAATCTTTACTGGACTGATGAAGCCAATTTCTACCCTGTCAAACACAAGAATTTTTTAATGTATAATAAGAAAAATTAAGTTGAACAGTAGACTTTTATAATATTTACCTTTTTTGTAAGTTTGCAAATCTTTGCAAATTTGTTAAATCCAGAAACTTCTGCCAAGAATCCCTCAGTTATAAGATGATGGGAAAAAGTCTTCCACCAGCTCTCTGTTTGATCCTTGCCAGTGCCAAATAATTTGTGACTGTGATAATTATTGGGAAGACGCTGAGAGTTCTGAAATTAGGAATCAAACCAATATATAAAAGTTCTTACTTAATTAAACAAGTTAAGGCATACAAAACCATGTTTTTGACTCTTCAAATTTAAACTAAATGGAAGCTTTAAACATCTACATTTTTTTTTAATGTTTTATTGTGAATTATGTGATAGTTTACATGGGAGAACATTAGTTTTACGTTCATTCTATCGTACATCATTTCATTGCTATGGTTACAATCCCCTCCATGCACCCTCAACCAACCAAAGGCTATACACTATAAGCCTGCCCCCCAGTCGTCAGCACACAGCCCCTCTCCCTCTCTGTGTCTAAAGTCCCCAGTTGCTCCATCTCTCCACATCATCTTCTCTGCCTCCATCTCTGGTGGAACT
>NW_006408529.1:37732052-37742978 GCF_000296735.1 Chrysochloris asiatica | reverse complement strand
CAAAGCTGCCTGAGAGATTTCAAGATGCCAGTATTTTTTGTTATGCTATACCTCAGGCTTTAATTTAATTTCCAGCCTGTTTTGTTTTTAAACTCTCTTTCTCTCTCCACAGCCCTGTCCTGCCCTTTTCTGTATTAAAAACAGAACAAAAAACAAACAAATAAGAAACGTTAAAGGTCTGCTCTTGGATTGAGTGTCTGTGTGCATGCTTGGCAGAAGAACCCACCAGTAGTGAGGGTGGGGGGTGTCCACTCGCTCAGGAACCCCCTCTAGTTACCAGAATGGAGGTGGGCAGACTGTCGGCATGCCAATGACCAGATACCAGAAAAAAAAAAAAAAGGAAAATCATAACATAGCAAAACTGACAAAAAGTGTATTGTCCACCATTGCCCCAAGGTTCCCGCAGCGTTTTTCCGTGGCGTTTCTGCTCTCCCCCACTTGGTCTTGCTGTTTGGTCTTGCCCAAGATGTCAGCTCCGGGCCTCCAAGCCTGGCCCAGCAGATTAAAAAGTACATGATTTTTTACTTCAGCTCCAAGTTCCACAAGCTATAAGCCTTCAAACTTTTAAAATAATCCTATCTCTGTGGTTCCGAGCTTTGGAGCTCTGCCCTGAATCTGCTTTGCCTAGTATTCTGTGTTATTGCTGATGGCAAACTTCACTGAACCTCCACCATAGCCAGCATCAAGCCCCACCCCTCAAAAATCTATGATTTTTAATATTCATCCTATTTAATCTGAATGTTTCATTAACAAATATCTGAGGGACTTCAAAAATTTCACAGAAAATGAAATTAAAAGACGGAATATTTACACAAACTTTTGAAGCCCCCATGTGGTATCTTAAATTTACTTGATATGGTTTTTCTATCCAAAAATCTTCTTAATTCCCACCAAATGACTGGTTGTTGTTGTTGTTATGTGCCGTGGAGTCAGTTGCGACTCATAGCGACCCTGTACAGAGTTTCCAAAGCTGTAAATCTTTACGGGAGCAGAAAGCCTCATCTTTCTCCTGCGGTAGTTTCGAATTGCTGATCCTGAGGTTAGCAGCCCAATTCATAACCACTACACTACCAGAGCTCCTTAATGACTGGTTGGGACCATGCAAATAATGTGGACAGGACTCTAAGGTTGGGATTGGTTAGTTTTGCCATCCCACTAGTTTTAAAAGAAGCCATATCAGAAGCAGGAACGGATGATACCAGGACCGTCAAGAAAGAAGAGCACGAGTGGAGAATGAGATCCCTACCCAGAATAGTGGTGATAGCACAGGTGGTGGCAGATGCCATGTTGTGGCAAACAAAATAAAAACAAACAAAACAAAATTAAAATCCTCACCACTGGACCAATAAACAACATTCTTATCAATGGAGAAAAGACTGAAGTTTTCAAGGACTTCATTCTTCTTGGATCAACTATCAACACTCATGGAAGCAGCACTCAAGAAATCAAACGACGTATTGCATTGGGCAAACTGCTGCACAAGACCTTTTTAAAGTGTTGAAGAGCACAGATGTTAGCTTGAGGACTAAGGTATGCCTGACTCAAGCTATGGTGTTTTCAGTAACCTCATATATATGTGAAAGCTGGGCCATGAATAAGGAAGACTGTAGAAGAATTGATGCTTTTGAGTTATGGTGTTGGAGGAGAATATTGAAAAGTGCCATGGGCTGCCAAAAGAACCAACAGATCTATGTTGGAAGAAGTGCAGCGATAGTGCTCCTTGGAGGCCAGGATGGCCAAACTTTGTCCCTCATAGTTTGGATGTATTGTCAGGAAGGACCAGTCGCTGGAGAAGGATATCATGTTTGGTATGGTGGAGGGTCAGAGAAAAGGAGGAAGATCCCCAGCAAGATGGATTGGACAAGTGGCAGCATCGATGGACTCAAGCGTGGCAACAGTAGTGAGGTTGACCCAGGATCAGGCAGTGTTTCATTCTGCTGTGCATAAGGTCACTATGAGTTGGTACCAACTCAATGGCACCCAACAACAAACACAAAGCCCATCAACTGAGTAAAGCTATATGAGCTAGTTTGCAGAATGTGGGCATTTACAGACTGGCTCAAGTGGTTTGGTAATAGTTGTCCTAGCAGGGGAGAGGACATGGTGTCACCTGGGTGACAGACCTAAGACAAGAATGAAGTGAGCCTACAATATGGCAGATAAGAGGTCTTCCTGACTGGAGAACTGCTGCATCCTGAGTTGTTTCTGATCCCGGATTGTACAGTGTTCACTTTGCTAAAAAGTCATGAAATAGTGAGTATTGTTATGAGTTCTTTGAGGCCATTGCAATGGATTTTCAAAACAGATGTGAAGCAGAGAGTGCTATGGGTTGGTATCAGAATAGGGTAATAAAATATGTTGTAGGAGGGAGGCATGCATGACCTCCACTTCATAGGAAGCGGCCTTTGACTGATTATGCATTTCTCTTCCTCCCTTGTTAAGCCAGAGGAATTCATACATGGCCCAAATATGAACCTTATTTACGTGTGTGTGTGTGTGTGTGTGTGTGTGTAGGTGTTGCTGTCAAGTAGATTATTACTCATAGTGACACAATAGGACAGAGTGATAATATTTCATAGGGTTCCCAAGGTGGTAAAACTTCATGGACGATAACTGCAACAACGTTCTCCAGTGAAGCAGCTGAGGCATTTGAATTGCCTACCTTATGGCTGGTAGCAAAGTGCTTACTACTGCACTAGCAGGGAGACACACACACACATGCCCGATGGTGAGTCAAAAATTATCTGCACTTTGGGATTTAGAATTTGTTTTAATCAACTATTAGAAAACACAAATACATAATTTTTCAATGTAATCTCTTTTCTTTTCAATACACTTTGTCCATCTGTCACGAAGTTTTCATATTCTCTTATTAAAATGTTTTAGGCTGAGCTGTGAGCCACAAATGTACCACTGTTTTCACTTCTTCATCAGAGGTGAAGCTTCGTTCTCAAAGGGCTGCTTTCAGGGGACCAAAAAGGTGAAAGTTTAAGAGAGCAAGATCAGAACTCAAAATGAATTTTTTGCTGCATGCCAACAGTGTGGGCAGAGGTGTGCAGATGTGCATTGTCATGAAAGATCACAACGCCCTTGGAAAGCAGTCCTTTGAATTTAATCTGAAGTTTAGCTTAATCTCTTTGGTGAGCATCTCATTGTAATGAGCACTGTTGCTTGTTGAACTTTTTTCCTGATAATGTTCCAGTACTGGCCCTTGAGAATTCCAGAAAACAGTAAGCATCAATTTTCCAGTTGATGGTTGCCTTTTGAACTTTTTTCTTGGTTGGAGACTGAGGATGTTTTCATTCTATTCTCTACCACTCACTCTCAGACTTTTAGTGATGAATCCATGTCTTGTCACCAGTAACAATATTTTAAATGAAAATTTTACATTCCTTCAAATATCGGTCCAAAAATCATTTCTGTCTATAGTCTCCCAAGAGTTGTTTTGGTACCCATCTCTCACAAACTTTTTGAAACCTAAGTCTGTCATGGATTATTTCATAGGCAGAGTCATGGCAGATTTGCAAATGATATGCCACATAAATCCACTGTCACTCGTCTATTCGGCAGAATCATTTCAATTGTCATCAGTCAGGGACATGGATGGGCACTTTGATATGACAGTGCAGCTAATTTTTGACTCACCCTATACATACATACACACACACACATATATGTACATATGAAAATGAGTCAGCATGCTGTATATATATATAGTCGGTACCAACTCATAGCAATCCTATTTAGGGTTTCTTAGGCTAGAAATCTTAAATAGAGCAGAAAGCTTCATCTTTCTCCCACAGAATGGCTGGTGAATTCAAACTACTGATATTGCAGTTATCAACCCAATATTCTATTTCTTCATCTGCTATTTAAAAAACAAAACAAAATCCATTGCCAATGAGTAAAACTGCCCAATAGGGTTTCAAAGACTGCAATCTTTATAGAAGCAGACTGTCACATCTTTCTCCCACAGAGTGGCTGGTAGATTTGAACTATTGACCATTTGGTTAGCAGCCAAGCAATCACTCACTGGGCTAACAGGGCTCCTTTCATCTGCTATATAGTATAATAGTTTCTATCTCTTGGGGATGTTGTAAAGATTAAAAGAGTAACCAGAAAAGCACCTGTCTTATTATATATTAACTACTTTTCCAGCGGATCCTTTGACTTAAACTGAATGTCTTAAACTACATGTAAAACCATGACTTAATATCTAGTCAGTTCTTTCTGGAACAATTGCTTAAGGCTCTCTACATCTTCTAGGGGCTTACTTTTATCAGAAGACACTCTATTCCTTACAAACTATTAACATCAAAGCTTATTAGATTTCCTAAGGAGATCTGGTAGTGTAGTAGTTACGAATCGAGCTGCTAACTTCAGGGTCAGGAGTTCGAAACTACCAGCTGTTCCGCAGGAGAAAGATGAGACTTTCTGTTCCCGTAAAGATTTGCATCCTCAGAAACCCTGTACAGGTTCTGATGAGTCAGAACCGACTCCACGGCACATAACAACAACTAGCACTTACTAGCTCACTAGACACAAAAATTGCTCTACTCGTTCATACACAGAAAAAACTAAGGTGAATGAGCCCGTTTCTAATCTGAAGAAATGACAATCTTTTGAATCAGTAGGAAGTAATCAATCCTTCCTCTCATAATCAATAATTATTATGAGTTCTGTACACTGTGTGAATAAATTTACATTGACTTGTTTCCATGACAATCACCCACAGAATAAAATATCTAAGCTCTTTGATAATGAGCAACTTTCTCTTAAAGACAACATACTCCCTTTTCAACTAGACATTGAAAGTCAATCAATTGACAATGTTTAACAATTCTTTAATCTGAGCAAGAATGTCTCCATTAATTGCTTAAGTATTCTGGTTAACTTTCTTGCTTAACCGCTTATGGAGTGAAACTGCTTGGAATGAGAATCTTGCTCTAGGGAATAAAAGACTTGGGCATGAATTTTAAAGCGGCACAACTCTACACTCACCAATACACACACATACATATATATATGTACCAACCAAAAAAATCTTCATTTTAGTGTCTAGATTATTCAATCTAGAAAAGCAAGTTTAAAACTGTATGTGAACAGTAAGAGTATAATAAACAAAAAAGCACTAGCCTATGGAACTGGTTCCATCTCATAGTGACCCTGTACAGGATTTCCAAGGAGCAGCTGATATTTGAACTGCTAACCTTGTGATTTGCAGTCCAGTGCTGATGCTACAGCGCAACACCTGGAATCCTATACAGACAGGGTAGTTATGTGACACAACCGAATTGACGGCACTTAACAACAACAACATGCTACATTATACATATTTCCTCATAACTAACATCTTCCATCTCATTCACTCACTCTCACTGCCATAGAGTCGATTCCAACTCATAGTGACCCCATATGGGGTTTCCAAGACTGTAAATCTTTACCAGAGCAGAAAGTTTCCTCTTTTTCCCATAAGAAGGCAGGTGGTTCAAACTGCTGACCTTATGCTATGAGTGTAAACAACACCTTCCATACTAGATGATAAATACACATCAAATTTGGATCCCATGCCCCCAAAACATAGTATAATATCTTATACAAAATAAATATTCAATAACTAGTATAAAATATAGTTATAAAGTCTAATTCAAGAAGTTTTAAATCCCTATGTTCTTAAAAGAACAAAACAAGTCCATAGCTTCTGTTTCACATTTTAATTTTTTTTTTAATGTCTCCAAATTCCTTTAAGCCAAAGAATGCCACAGCTAACTACTGCAGGGTTTGAGAAAGTTATTCCTCGAGCTGATATTCTATGAGCCTAATAAAACAAAACCCAAAAAAAATTAAAGCAACAATTGATGTCTCTAGGAATTTACCTCAATCAGATTAAGTAGTTTCTCCAAGAAATTAAATGGACAATACTCTCCAGTTAGACAAATATGAAGGATAATTAAAACCATTAACAGTGCTAATGGCTGCCTAGAATCAAAGTATCTTTCAAAAGTTTTATCTGATTCTGGAACTATTATAATATTTAGCACTTTGATAATATGATCAAAAAAGAAGTTTACTTACTTGCCTGGCTATGCAAATTAATGACTGTACTTTTGTTTTCCAATCTATAAAATTAAGATCTTTGCATATTCTATTGCTTTTTCACAAACAAGGATGTTTAAAGATATTTATATGTTAGATAATACACTGAGATTCTTGTATAAGTTATATATTAATTTATATAATTTAGAATACTCTTAAGTAAGAGGAGAGAATCTTGCACTACTGAAATTGTATTTGTTAAATAATTATACATCTTGTCTCTTTAAAAAGGAGCCTGGGAGGCGCAGTGGTTAAGTCCTTGGATGCTAACAGAAATGTTGGCAGTTGAACCCACTAGACATTCTGTGTGAGAAAGATGTGGCAGTCCGCTTCCATAAAGACTTTGTTGTTGTTGTAAAGTGCCAGCAAGTCGGTTCCGACTCATAGCAACCTTGTATAGTGTTTCCAGGGCTTTAAATCTTTGCAGGAGCAGAAAGCCTCATCTTTCATCCAACCAGTATGTTACAACAATTGATAGTAGACTGTCATCATTACTGCATTCCCACCATTCATGACTTCTGTAAAATGGTGATTCTGTAAAGTACTTTTGTCAGAAGGTTAAGAGTAGGCACAATCACAAATTGCACAGGTGTTTTACAAGAAAGATGGGCCACCAACCAAAAAGGTACTATTGCAAAAGCTGACCAGATAAGGACCTCTAGTAGCGTACTGGCTATGAGTCAGACTGCTAACCTCAAGTTCAGCAGTTCAAAACTACCAGTTGTACCAGAAGAAAGATGAGGGTTTCTACTCCTGTAAAGATTTACAGCCTCAGAAACCCTATGCAGGGTCACTATGAATCGGAATTGACTCCACAGCATACAACCACCACCACAGAGGGTCAGATAGTACAGAGACTATCTATGGAAGTTTCAAGATTTCTGCAGTAAGACTAAGAATGCAGTAGGTAAAAGAAGAAAGGTTGGTTTCTAATAGCTGTGTATAAGATCACTATGAGTTAGCAATGATTCAACGGCACCCAACATAAGACTAGCCTACTTGCAGCATATTTAGAAACGTGAAATTTAAATACTCAGAAACTACATAGGTAGCTCCCAACTTTCTGTAAGCAGCAAAATCTCCACTACTCTTATTCCACTAGTTCCTGTTTTAAGACCCTTCTCATCTTGTACATAAGAATTATCTACAAAGACATTACTTTTTCTTATAGTTAGTTGTGGTGGATGATTTACTAAATTCTCAAAGGGATTATAATTAAAATCTTTTAGACAATATCCCAATAGATACCATGATCACTGAAAGGAGGAGGAAAAAAACCATGCCTTATTTTTCACTGCAGTTAGTGGCTACACATTTTAGTTAAGTGGCACTTTTAAAAAAAAGTTTTCCACTTTTACTAGCAAGGGTAGTATAAAATTTCACAAAGGATAAACTTCTTAATTTGACAACTCCCAGAAGAGTCTGCCATATAAGCGGTCTAACTTGGTTTTCAAATAATAGGTGAAATCTGATCCCTCTTGTGACCAGTTCAAGTTTGTCTAGGAACCCACTTACACTTATTTGTTGATATTGGATATGGCTGGATTATACAAAATTAAAACAAGGACAATTTTTATAAATTATACGTTCAACAGGGATATACAAATTTTGAAAGTGACAGAGAGAAAAAACTTTAGCTAGGTTATAACAGATTATAACTAATCTGTCCCTTACAATTACATACTTTTTATAAAAACTATAGTATTACTCATAACATCTAAAACAAAGTTTCTTAAGTAACGTTTCTACTATTTAATTTCTAATCAAATTTGTGTATAAAAACAAAATTTAGGACTCTAATCACAATCTAAAATCATCAGTGCATGAAAAGTTACCAAAAGTTTTTGATTATATTTCATCCAAAAATCTCAGAAATATTTAAATATGTTCCTTTATAAAATAAAAACTCAGAAAATATTTATATAAAAGATGAGCATTTAACAAATAAGTGCTTACCTAAATAATGAAAAATTGTATGTAAAAAAGTTTTTAAATCTCTACTTTTATGTATATTTCACTCACTCTGCATTATTCAAGTTAAATCAATACTATTAATATGTATTATTTAGTTTTGCTTTATAGACTTATAAATCACTATAAATTATATATTCAAAGGCCTAAAGAAAAAAATTCTTCCACTTTAAGGGTCATGTCTTATTCCTATTTGTTCTTGCAGTTTTTAGCATAATACTAATAACGAGAAGGAAAAAAAAATAGGTTATTTATTTGTCAATAAAACAAAAAGCAACTTCTTTATAATTTTAAATACTTCTGATAAGAAACAGAATAAAAGGGAAGAAAAAATACTTGTCAAATATTGTTACTGAACTAAGACACTTATAAAATATTCACTATATTTTTACTCAAATAATTTAATATCTGCCAGGACACCAAAATATACAATTGTTTTCCATCTGTCCCTAGATAACATTGAAAGTTACCTTTACTTAATTATCCTAAGAAAGACCAGTCTAGGGAGTCACCCAACTGCAATGTAATAAATTAACACAATGCTTCTAGACTGAGGTGCAGAGCTGAGCATCAGTTTGGGGTGTAAAACAGCAGAATAGATAATACACACAGGTTTGTCTAAAGTAATGAATGCAGTGTTTAAATGGAACCCACTGGGTTTCTAGTATCTCATCTAAAATCAAAGAGAATTCTAGTAAGAGTGAAAGAAGAACCATGCTGGTGAATCATGGATATACTTACAGATCCTCGGAGAAACAAAATGGGAAGCCCAATTCCATATTTCTCTCCTAAGGTATCTACAGCAGATAGCAGTTGGAATGCTTGTGGACCAAAGTCCTTTGATGTATCATCTGAGTCTTCAATGGAAAAACAATGACTCAAGCTAAATGAGAATGATATTAAAGTTTAGCCAAGGCATGTACCTTTAGAAATAAAAAGGCATAGTATAATTATAAGTTACTTTAAAAATATTTCAAATGCAACAACTGTCTCAGAACCTACAGATAACGTTCAAGACATCCAAAAGCATGTGAACTATCTAAAATATGGCAAACGAATACAGAGCTTTGTTGATATATCAGGCTGATGGTTCTCAATTCTAAAACCCAAGAATTTGCCTAGAGATGCCTATGTTTATAGACAGAAAAAAAGGAAAAGATCTAGCAAGCAGAGTTAAAGGATTACAGGTAGAGCAGCTTGACTTGCGCTATTATATAAATATTAGGCTTATGTGTTTGGTTTTAGTAGAAGAAAATATTTACTACAGAAAAAAAAATTAAGTTAAAAAAATCAAATCTCCTAAGCAATAATTTATAATTCTAACAATTTTATTACACAAAAATTTTAAATGTTTCATCTAAGTCTTTTTACATGTCTAAGACTTAAATGAAAACTTTTAAGTCCTAAGCAATGCTCAGGTAGATTTGAAAATGCAAACAATAAGAATGAGAATTATTTAGTAAAACAAAAGGGACCCCAAAAATAAAATCAGTACAGTTCAATTATCTAATTCAATTGCAAATTATTTGTTCATATAGGATATGGTTGGGCTGTACCACATAAAACTAAGAAAAATTTTATAAGTTATACATTCAATTGGGATAGACAGGGTAGTTTGTTCATAGGTTTCAATTATATTTAATCTGTTGCCTATAATTTACATTCTTAATTAAAAAGCACAGCATCACTCACAACATTTAAAACAGTTCCTTAGGAAACACTAAGGAAAGGTGGCACTTTAAAAAACAAGTTTCACACATTTATCTAAGAAAGTTAGTAAAAAAAAAATGTATTACTCATACTAACTACCCCTGAAATAGCAATAAAACCATATTCAGTATTTCAGACATAAAAATGTGTTTGGGTAAAAATTTGTATTTAGGTTTTAGTTTTCAAATATTAACTTCTTTACTAACATGCTTAGCTCATTAATTTTTTCTTTGCAATAAGAATATTTCCCACAAAGTACCTATGTTACATCTCACCAACATAAATGGAAAATAATGGAACTAAAACATTAACAAATTTTCTCACAAGTTTTTTGAAGCGCCCTTGCGTATTAATTATAACTAAATTTGAAATTTTTAAAATTTTTCATTCTGATGTTTTCTTGAATTGAAAAATTATTAAGAATTGCTATTTTTCATTTCCAAGTGCATGGGAATTATTCATTTCTGTTATTTATCCTCAACTGTATCCTTTTCAGAAAATGTATGTAGTGTGTCTGATACCAATTTGTTGAAACTTTCATAAACACATTTACACTGTGGTACTCCAAACTCATCTCCACTGGAAGAGTCCATTGTGAATAACAGTGACCCTACAGGACAGAGAACTGTTCCTTCAGGTTTCCGAGACGGCAAACCTTTACAGGAGCAGCCAGTCTTATCTTTCTCATTCGGAGCAATGGCTGGTGAGTTTGAACTGGTCTAGTACAGGAAATGGTTAATGTTCAACCATTTCAAGAGGTACCATATGATCAAGAGCCAATGATACTCAGGGAGGAAGTCCAAAGTGCACTGAAGGAATTGGCAAAGAACAAGGCATCAGGAATTGATGGAATAAAAATTGAAATCTTTCAAGAAAGTGAGGCGGCACAGGAGGCACTCACTCATCTCTGCCAAGATTTTGGGAGACAACTATCTGGCTGTCTGATTGGAAGAGATCCATATTTGTACCCATTCCAAAGAGAGAAAATCATCGGACAATCTCTTTGATATCTCAAGCGAGTAAAGTTTTGCTAAAGGTAAAGTTTTGCTATGGAAATGGCTACAATCACACATTGACAGAGAACTTCCAGAGGTTCAAGCTGGATTCAGAAGAGGCCATGGAACAAGAGATATCATTGCTGATGTCCGA
>NW_006408529.1:37722415-37731284 GCF_000296735.1 Chrysochloris asiatica | reverse complement strand
GTAGAAGAACTGATGCCTTTGAATTGTAGTGTTGGAGGCGAATACTAAAAGTGCTATGGACTGCCAAAAGAACCAATAGATCTTTTTTTGAAGAAGTGCAGCCAGAGTGCTCTTTAGATGCCAAGATGGCTAAACTTGGTCTCTCATACTTGGGACATATTGTCAGGAGGGAACAGTCACTGGAGAAGGATATCATGCTTGGTAAGTGTAGGGTCAGAGAAAAAGAGGAAGACCCCCAACGAGATAGATCGGCCAGGTGGCAGCATTGATGGACTCAAGTGTGGCAGCGGTAGTCAGGTTGGCCCAGGATCGGACATTGCTTCGTTCTGCAGTGCATGGGATTGCTGAGTCAGTTCCGACTCGATGGCACCTGACAACAACAACAACAACAAGTACAGGGGCCAGGTAACTTTCTGTGAAGGGTCAGACATAGATACTTTAAGCTTTATGGTCTCTCTAGCAACTTCTCAAATCAACTCTGCAAAGGCAGAGTTAGTAGGCAATATATAAATGAAAGAGCATGGCTCTGTGCCAAGAAAACTTTATTTACAAAACAAAATGCAGGCAGTATTAGCCTGTGGACAGTATTTTATGCATGCTGGCTCTAATGCACAGTCAAATTTTATAAATATTCCATGTATATTTGAGAAGCATAAATCTCCAGTTTAGGAACAAGGTCTGTTTCTGTGTCTTTAAAAGTTTGTAGCTAAGTCCGACCAGGTACACACGGTTCTTATTTAACCTTACTTTAGTTCGAGAAAACCCTGGAGGTGCTGTATGACAAGCACTGGACTGCTAACCACAAGGTCAGCAGTTCAAACCCACTAGCTGCTCTGTAAGGATTTACAGTCTGGGAAGCCCTACACAGGGTCACTATTAGTTGGAACTGATTTGATGGCAGTGGTTTGGATGTTTTGGGGTTTCATTCAAGAAAAGGATCTAGACACAAAGTGTATGATTCATTGAATGTAAATCAAATTTGTTACTCTGATGACCAAAGTCTACACAGTTTATTAACCTACCAATAACTAAAAAACAGTACCAAACTTTACCACTCTGATAGTGGACTTGTTTCTTCTAGCTGTCCTGTCTGTACTTTATATATTTTGTTCTCTGTCTATTTGAAAAATTCTCATTTATACTAATGGTATTTTCAAATCTACCTGAATGTAAATATTTACGTATTTTTAAAGGTACTTGGTGTTAGGCATTATTGAGTCTGTACCAACTCATAGCTAATTTAGGTACTACAGAGTGAAATACTGACTGGTCCTGCACCATCCTCACAATCATTAGTTACTGTGTCTGAACCCATTGTTGTCATCACTGTTCCAGTCCATCCCAAGAGGATCTTCCTCTAATTGACTGAGCTTTGACCTTACAAAGCATGATGTCCTTCTCCCTCCAGATAACATGTCCAAAGTACTTGTAACAAAGTCTCACCATCCTTGCTACTAAGGAGCTATATTTCTTCCAGGGAGATTTGCTCATTCTTCTGGCAGCCCAAGGTATATTCAACATTCTTCATCAACACCATATTTAAAATGGTTCAATTCTTCTACAGTCTTTCTTATTCATCACTGTCCAACTTTAACATGCATATGAAGCAATTGAAAATTCTATGGCCTGGGTCAGGTGTAACTGAAAATTCTTTAACACTTTATCTTCTTGCAGCAGATTTCCCCAAAGTAGCACTTTGTCATTGATTTTCTTGCTGCTACTTCCATGAGCATTGATTCTAGATCCAATAAAAATTGGATCCTTGACAACGTCACTCTTTTCTCCATTTTATCATCATTTTGGTCCAGTTGAGAGGATTTCTGCCTTCTTTATGATGAGGTTTATCAACTGAAGGCTGTATTCTTTGATCTTCTTCAGTAAGTGCCTCAAGTTCTCTTCACTTTCACTAAGCAAGGTAGTGTCATCTACGTATCAGAGGTTAATGCTTCTACCTCCAATCCTGATGCTGCATTCTTCACATAGTCTATCTTGTCCGATTATTTGTACAGCATATAGATTAAATAAGGATTGCTACATCTTCTTGATGTAATAATAACTGTTATCATTATGGAGTACTAGTGTGATGCTGTAGAAGAAGTGCTGGACTGCAGGGTCGGTTTGAACTGCAAGGTCAGCGGTTCAAACTCAGCAGCCAGCTCCTCAGAAACCCTATACAGGGTCCTTATGAGTTAAAACCAACTTGACAGAATTTAACAACAACATCATTATGCAATGTCCTTCTTTACCCCTAGTAATTTTATTTACTCTCAAGACTAGATTATCTGATATTAAAACAACAACTCTAGTTTTCTTTTGACTAGTGTGCATCAGAATAGAAGGAAGACTCATTAACAACATGCTATATGCAGATGATATAATGTTGCTTGCTGAAAACGAAGAGGATTTAAAATACTTACTGATGAAGATCAAAGACCACAGCCTTCAGTATGGGTTGCATTTCAATGTAAAGAAAACAAAAATCCTCACCACTGGACCAATAAATAACAGCCATGTAAATGGAGAAAAGACTTAAGATGTCAAAGACTTCATTTTGCTCAGATCAACCATTAACACTCATGGAAGCAGCAGTCAAGAAATCAAATGATGTATTGCATTAGGCAAATCTGCATGAGACTTCGTTAAAGTGTTGAAGAGCAAAGATGTTAGTTTGAGAACTAAGGTGCACCTCACCTAAGGCATGGTATTTTCAGTAACCTCTTATGCATGTGAAAGTTTGACAGTGAATAAGGAAGACCATAGAAGAATTGATATATTTGAGTTATGATGTTGGAGGAGAATATTAACAGTACCATGGACTGCCAAAAGAACAAACTAATCTGTGTTGGAAGAAGTACAGCAGAATGCTCCCTGGAAGCCAGGGTGGCCAGACTTGGTCTCTCATACTTCTGACATATTGTCAGGAGGGACCAGTTTTTGGAGAAGGATATCATGTTTGGTAAAATGGTGAGGGGTCAGAGAAAAAGAGAAAGACCCCAACGAGATGGAGTAGCACAGTGGCAGCAGTGATGAGCTCAGGTGTAGCAATAATTGTGAGGCAGGCCTAGGACAAGGCAGTGTTTCATTTATGCATAAGGTCACTATAAGTCGGTACCGACTCCATGGCACCTAACAACAACGTATGTTTTCATAGAATAATCCTTTTATTTTTAATCTACCTATATTTTTCTACTTGTAGTGGGTTTATTGAAGACAGCATATACTTGGGCCATGTTTTTAAATACTTTCTAATAATCTCTGCCTTTTTATTGGTGTTTCTAAAACATTTTTTAAATGCTACTACTAATATGTTAGAGACCTGGTGTGGCTTTATGGGTTAATGCACTGGACTGCAAAGTCAGTTTGAACTGCAATATCATAAATTCAAGGTCACCAGCAGCTCCTCGGAAACCCTATACAGGTAGCCATGGGTCAGAACCGACTCAAAGGCACTTAAACAACAACAACAACAACAACTAATGCTTTTGGATTTAAGTCTTCCTTTTTATTGTCTTATTAAAAAAGCAAAATATTCTAATATTGTTTGTATTGTCTTTCACTTAATTATTCACTTAACAAATACTCAATTTGAAAATTATCTAAAAAGAAAGAGAAGCAAAGAGCTTAGAATATCCATCTGTAATAAGAACATTTACCTTGCTCTGCAGTTATCACAGCATTTTTCAGTTCTCATGATACTTAAGGAGGCTTTAAGCAGTTTTTTGTCTTCAAAATGAGACAAGATGATTCTACCCAGGAGCAAATTGAAAATTAAATAAAAGAACAAAAATGTGTGTTAAATTCATTGCTGAAAATATTGAAGTGAAATCATCACTAACTGATTCACCTGGGACCTCATTATTTGGCTTCAGTTTACTAATGTTCAGAAAATCTTGCATTAAAAGGCCAACACATTGAATAATAACATCAATAAAGTAATTTTTCAAAATAGGCATAATTGTTTAGCCAAGCTTTTTCCTAAAGGATTATCATCTATATATCCTTGTTACTGATATAAAATAAATAATACATACTGTCGTCTACATCTGCTGGAGTGAAGATATGTTTCCATCTTTGTCATCATTTTTAATTTGTATAATCGAAATTTTTCTTTTTTTATCTCACTAAGGATGTGCCTGTCAATTAAAAATATCACAGCAACATGTAAAAATATATTAGTAATTTGATACTCAAATTTTATTTTGTTTAATTTGTATGTCCCAACTGTCAGCAAGATAAAGAACATTGCAAATACCCTAGAAAATTCCACTGTGCCTTTTTCCCAGGCAGTGATCCTGTAAAAATGCTGTAGTGGGGGCATACGATATCCTTCTTAGTAGTGTTAGTGGTTCCCCTTTCCACCTCTGGAATGGTTCACTTAAAGCTTAGCAGAATGCCAAAACTGTCTATTCCCCTCATTAGGGCTCTGCACATCTTATATGGAGTCCAGGTGTGGCACTGTAGGATAAGCACGCAACTGTAATGTTGGTTTGAGCCATAAGATCAGTGGTTCAAATCCACGCTCCTTGAGATCCCTATCTAGGGTTGTTACAAGTTGGAACAAACTTGACAGCACTTACTAACAACCACAACATCATCCTTAACCCTCATAAGGGTGCCATGAACTATATTTGCCATTCTAGCAAACCATCTAATCCCATTGTTGTTGTTGTTGTTGTTATGTGCCATGGAGTTGGTTCCGACTCATAGCGACCCTGTACAGGGTTTCCGAGGCTGTAAAGCTTCATGTTTCTCCCATGGAACAGCTGGTAGTTTCAAACTGCTGATCTTGAGGTTAGTGGCCCGATTTGTAACCACTATGCTATCAGAGCTCCTTATCTAATCCCATTGGTGGGCTACAAACACCTCAATTATTTGGTGGGAATTATAAAAGCTATGGCTACAAGGGTGGTATTATTTCACTGTACCACAGACCCCCATAAAAAGACAAGCAATTTTTTGAAAATATCTTTTGAAAAAACTCTATGCAGATTCAACTATCAATTCTTTGCATCTGAAAATTGTTATAAATCCCAAAGTTTTTACTTTTGATTTTTATACCACAAGTTTTTTGGCTTCTAGTAAGGCTACAACTCTATATGGATTTTAACTTTTCTCCTTAAAAGTGTCTTTGTTTATTTATTATGAGAAACTTAAAGTATTTCTGTTGTTAAGTGCCACTGAGTTGGTGTCAACCCATACCCTGTATAGGGTTTCTTGGGGAGCTTGAACCATCAACCTTGTGGTTCAAACTGACTTTGCAATGCAGTGCATTAATCCACAGCACCACACGAAGACTCAAAAAAAGCATTTCTGTAAGGAATTCTATAAGAGACTAATGATCCAACTATGAGGCGTCATTCCTATTACCTCCTCAATAGACTTTTTACGCTCCAAAACAGTTTCTTTTTAATGCACTAAAGACTCATAAAGAGAACACTGATGGTCCCATTTGGAAACATGTACATTATGGGATACCAGTATAGGGTCAGAATTAATTCCTCCTTTAAGCAATTATAATTGATATATTTTGCCATATTTATTCAATTTATTCAAAATTGTTCAATTAAATACATGTCCACTTTTAAAAAAAAAAATCAAAGCTGCTATACAACTCATTGTAATCCTATTCTTATCTAGTTTCTTTGAAGAAATTCCATGACTATCAGGGATTAGATAATGACAATCTCAAGCACGGATATGTACAGGTATTCAAGAATAAATATAAGTCAGGTTGAATGGATTTCAAGTATTTTAAAAGAAAAAAAAATTTACTAATATTTTTACTATTCAACATTTTAATTACACAATTCTCTAGAGTTCTGGTGTATTGCTATAGGTTAAGCACTGGACTGTTAATCATAAAGTCAGAGGTTCAAATCTACCAGAAGCTCCATGGAAATCCTATACAGAGTTGCTATGAATTGGAACCAACTCAACAGCACTTAACAACAAACTTTATACAAAAATATATACTTATATTTTATACACTATAAATATAGGACTACTGGTGTGGTGTGGCAGGCCAGGATCAGCACTGGAAACCCTATACAAAGTCACTATGAGTCAGAACTGACTCAACGGCACTTAACAACATAATGATGTAATGTACAATAGTCCTTAACATAAAAACAATGAAACATAGGAAAAATAATAAAAACAATACCATTAAATAGAAATCAGCTACAGCCCATGAGAGATTAAATTGATATCTTCTGTTTTGCTTTGGCCTTAAATGCATTTTTGCAAATTCACTCTTCGTTTTGAACATTGCCTCAAATAATTTCAAAAGGTACATGGGCAGAAAGAAATCTATAAGGGCATAACCAATAAATACTTTTTTTTTCTTTTACCTATTTAATTTAATGTCTGCTGGAGCCCAAAGTAAATGACAAGAACTTGGAAGTCCATCGCGGCCAGCTCTACCAATCTCTTGATAGTATGATTCCATTTCTTTAGGAGCACCATAATGAATGACTCTGCGGATATCAGCTTTATTAATGCCCATTCCAAAGGCTATGGTAGCAACGACACACTGAAAATGAACAACAATCAAGTTTGACAAGCATACTAAGTAGAAGGGAAACCTTACATTTATATCTTGTGACAAGAATACCTTGGGTTCATTAAGAATATTTTGCTCACTTTTTCTAATAGTAAATAAAGTGATTTCTCAAAACACATATGAGTTTGAGACACAAAAGAGGCAGTTAAAAATAATTCTTTTATCAAATAAAACGTTATTATTAAAAAGTTTCAAGTGCCCTTAACTGATTTCACAGTATCTTAATTATTTTCTAAATTTATTAGAAGATGGACGTTTCTCATTAAAGATGGTGGAATGAAACATGAATTTATTTCTGCATCTTTCAGAAGATAAAACTGATAGAAAACATAATATGCATGAACATCCTACTAATCTTGAGATGAAATTTACAGCATGATTAGAAGAGAATTTGCATAAATACTTTCCGACAGGACTGTGTTACAGTTGACCACATATATTATACTTTATAAACAGTAAATACAAACCATACATAACAGATAAGCTATTGGCTTGGGTGAATGTGGTGCAATGAGTTATCTGATATGGCTCTTGTAGCAATATTCTTTATAACTACTACCAAACAACTTTTTTCTCAAGGGTCTGGGTTTGAGAAGGTGATCGGGAGATGCTGATAGGATATGATTCAGTTATGAGTGATTGTTAAATGAGGTAATTGTGACTTCAAAAACTTGGAACTCTAATGTGGGGGGTTTGTCACTTTTGCTATACTGCTGGGTAAAAAATGAACCATTGCAGCAACAGAAGGAAAGATCTCACCACCATCAAAAAGGAGGACTGGTTGTGGAGTGCAATTATAGATCCCTGCGTGTTAAACCTCCTGCACTGAGGACAACTGTGGCACCAGAGGAGTGCCTGAGAAGCAGTGGCAGTGTCAGAAGTGGTAGCATCAAGAACACAAGGTACAGCAGGATTCCCAGCCCAAAAATCAGGTCAAGTTAAGTGCCTTCAGGCAGGAGGCTTACTTTCAGAGAGTTACTTCCAGGCACTTAATTGGGGGAGCTAAATTTGCTGACCTACTGAGCTAGAGCTGAGTGCTTACGGGATGACAATTATGGAAAAATGGAGTGCTCTTTGGACATTTATTAGCAGTACAAAAAGAGCTTTGTAACACTGTGAGAACAAGGCAAAGGCCAAGGGACCTCCTGGCTAAGAGCCCAAAGTTCAGAGAGAAGTATGTCTGTGGGCAAGCCTGAGAAGAGGCTGTCTTGACTGAAGAACTGTATCCAGAGAATTTCTGATCCTGAATTTCAACATGTTAACTTCCCTAATAAATCCTATAATTGTATTTTCAGTGAGATCTTTGTGAATTTTCGAACCCAGCAGAGTGTCGTGGGAGGAATGGCTGGTGTCAGGAGGGGTAAAGATGGAAGGCTGGAACCATGCCTGACCTCCGTTTCATAGGAGGTCTTATACCAACTCCATACTCTTTTTACAGACAAATATGACACAGAAGTCTCAATAGGATAACATTTTAAACAGAATATTACAGAGCTGAAGTTAAGCTCATCTCAACGTGTGAAAAGATCTATTATTCCACTGACTCACATTGTTGTTGTTAGGTGCCATTGAATCTGTTCCAACTCATAGTGACCCTATTTACAATGGAATGATAAACTACTCAGTCCTGTACCATCCTCATAATTATTTCTGTGTTCCAACACATTATTACAGTCACTGTGCCAATCCATCTCATTGAGTATCTTCCTTTTTTACTGACCCTATGCTTTGCCAAGCAGGATGTCCTTCCCTAGAGACTGATCCTTCCCAAGAACACGTACAAAGTTCTTGAGATGAAGTCTCACCAACCTCACTTCTACGGATTCTAGCTATAATATTCCAATACATATTTGTTCATTCTTCTGGAAATCCATGGTATATGTAATACCAAAACCATGATTCCAGTGCATCAATTCTTTAGTCTTCTTAATTCACTGTCTAGTGAATTAAGCTTTAGCTACTCTTTGTCCAAAAGAAAGTTTCAGAATCTCTCTTGACATTTTGGTCTTTTCTTTTTTTCTTGACCTTTTGCTTTCTTTAGCCAAGACAAGAAAGAAGGAAAAAGTCAAAATGGATGTCAGAAGAGACTCTGAAACTTGCTCTCCAGTGTAGAGATGCTACAGCAAATGGAAGAATTGAGGAGGGCCAAGAGCTGAACAGAAAATTTCAAAGATCAGCTCAAAAAGATAAAGCCAAATACTATAATAAAATATGCAAAGATCTGGAATCAGAAAACCAAAAAGGAAGAACACGGTCAGCATTTCTCATGCTGGGGGAACTGAAGAAAAAATTCAAGCCTCGACTTTC
>NW_006408529.1:37701188-37720823 GCF_000296735.1 Chrysochloris asiatica | reverse complement strand
CACTATGAGTTGGTTCCAACTCGATGGCACCTGACAACAACATATGCATGTGAAAGCTAGACTATGAATAAGGAAGACATAAGAACAAATGTATTTGAATTATGGTGATGGAAAGTAATATTAAATATGCCATAGATTATATTAGTAAGAAAAACTAAGAAATCTGTCTTGGAAGAAGTACAGCCAGAATGTTCCTTAGAAGTGAGGATGGTGAGACTTCATCTCAAGTACTTTGGACATGTTAAGAGGAGGACCAGTCTTTGGAGAACATCATGTCTGGTAAAGTAGAGGGGCAGGAAATAAGAGAATAATCCTCAATGAGATAAACTGACAGAGTGGCTGCAACAATAGACTAAAAAATTGCAGCAACTGTAAAGATGGCATAGATCTGGGCAGTGTTTTGTTCTTATGTAGATAGGGTCACTATGAGTTGAGTTGACTCAACAGAACCCAACAACAACAATGATCTGTTTAACCAATCCATTAAGTGTTTTCCCTATGAGTCTATGAGAAATTCTTCTTGTCTCTTTACCTATACTACATGCCATTCCCACTCCACATACCTTTTCTCTCTAATGATTAAACTACTCACAATTTCCTGAACCCAGCATGTAATCTCACATCATGGTACTTCTGCACATGCTGGTCCCTTCTCCTGGAATTTTACACTGAATTAATTTTTCTTCATCAATTACTGGTCTTGTACACTTGGTATATTTCTAATCACATATTCAGTCAGACTCTATATAAATTGTATCTTCCTGGAAAGACTAACCTCATTCCACAATCTGCTTTGATAGGGCTCCTGGTTAGTGGCTGGTTCCTCCTCTGCACATTGATGCATTACAGACAGGCTATTATTTATAATAATCTGCAACAGTTTGATCATATACTAATCTGCACATTATACACTGATTCCTTTGATTAGAAGGACTGCTTAAGCTCAGCATAAACTACAGAATAAACATTTGGTAAATAAGTATTGGTGTTGTTGTTAAGTGCTGCTGAGTCGATTCTGACCCATAGTGACCCTGTACAGAGTTTCCAAGGAGCAGCTGGTGAGCTTGAACCACCGACCTTGCAGTTCAAACGATTTTGCATACTGACACATTAGTATTAGCAAAGTATTTATTTCTACTCCTGGAGTGGTACTGTAGGATAAGCACTGAACTGCAGACCACAAGGTTGGCAGTTCAGACACTCCAGCTATGAATCAGAAACAACTCAACAACATTGAACAACAACATAGGGCATAGAGAATTAATGACAGTCCGTTCTCACACCTGAATTTCATCTCTCAAGAACCTATGATGAATTTCTTTCCTTGATTTAATACCCATGCCTGCATGATACGTTCCACATGTTAAGTTCAGTTTCCTAAGTTCAGCTGTAACTTGTTCTGTCATTTTTCTGGAAGAACAGTAGATGATAGTTGGACCTTCAAATTCCCAGGACGAACTAAAGAAAAAAAGAACAAAAGCACAAACATATATGTAGGCTTCTAACCAGTTTATTTTTTATAACTAAACGGACTTCAATATTTAAAATCAACAGTAAATAATTTTATAGAGTAAGGAAAAAATACAAATTATTTTTCAATATACAAGCAATTTAAAAGCATTTTTTCAAAGAGGAAAAATTGCTCATCAAAATCAGGACTTTGTGATAGCCTATAAATTAAGACTTTAATTTATAAAATGCCTGGAAAGATAGCAGAAATATTTTATATGAAAGGAGAAAATTGTAGGAAAAAAATGGATATAGTATAAAACGATCTATGTATAAACTTAATAACAAAAACAAAAAACAAGTCTATATTTGCACATTATATTCAGAAAAAAAATCTATTAAGTTAAATGTCAAAATAGCAAAAGTGATTGTAACTAAGATATTGAATTGAAAGATTGAATTGAATTGAAGCATGAGGGCGTCAAAAAGATCATGGGAAAATTTCATTATCTTTTAATTCCATTTCCCAGGAACTTTTGTGAAGCCCATTATACTTTCCAATTTATATGTGTCTATGATATTCCTAAGGAGCTCTGGTAGCTTGTTGTTGTTGTGTTGTTAAGTGCCGTCGAGTCGATTCCGACCCATAGCGACCCTGTACAGGGTTTCCAAGGATGTAAATCTTTACGGGAGTAGAAAGCCTCATCTTTCTCCCGCGGAGCGGCTGGTAGCTTAGTGGTTACTAATCAGATACTAATCTCAAGGCCAGCAGTTGGAAACTACCAGTGGTTCTTCGGGAGAAAGATGAGGCTTTCTGCTTTGGTAAAGATTTACAGCATCGAAAACCCTGTGCAGGGTCCCTGTGAGTCGGAACTGACTGGACAGCACTTAAACAACATCAACATGTTATTCCTGGCCTCCTGGTGTGGCACTGTGGGCTAATGTATCAGACTGAAAAGTCGTTTGAACTGCAAGGTCAGTGGTTCAAGCCCACGAGCTGCTCCTTGGAAACCCTATACAGGGTTGCTATGGGTCAGAATCGACTCAACAGCACTTAACAACAACAACAACATGTTATTCCTGGAGTCCTAGTAGGGCGCTATGGGTTAATGCGCCAGACTGCAATGCCATTTGAACTGCAAGGTTGGCAGTTCAAGCTCACCAGTGGCTCCTTGGAAACCCTATACAGAGTCACTGTGGGTCAGAACCGACTCGAAGGCACTTAACAATAATACCAACATTATTCCTGGTAGTGTAGTGGTTACAAGTCGGGCTACTAACTTCAAAGTCAGCAGTTCGAAACTTCTAGTGGTTCCAAGGAAAAATTATGAGGCTTTCTGCTCCTGTAAAGATTACAGCCTCGGAAACCCTGTGCAGGGTCACTATGAGTTGGAACTGACTCCATGGTACTTAACAACAATAACAATAACAAGAGAGACCTGGTGTGGCACTGAAGACTAATGCGCTGGAGTGCAAAGTCGCTTTGAACTTCAAGATCTGAGGTTCAAGCTCACCAGCTGCTCCTTGGAAACCCTATACAGGGGTCACTATGGGATGGAACTGACTCAATGGCACTTAACAGCAACAACAAGAGCTTTTGAAAATATTTTGACTTTCAGCGATTTCCTGTTACTATAAGCCTTCCTACAGGATTAAAACTGGGTACAAAATCTTTCTTGATTTGCTTTTAATATTAAATAGAAAAGTCTTATATGGACTTGAATACTAGTCTCCAGAATCTGGTCTTTATTTCATAGGTAAAAAGGAGTCACTGGAAAGATACTCCATGGCTTAGAGTTGTGTTTTCAAATGATAACTCTACAAGTTTTTTGTAGAATTAAACAGGGAGTGGTCAGGAGAGAGATCTGGTAGGAGAGATTATAGAGCCTGTGTTAAAAGCACTACAGACCTCAATTAGTAGAATTAACAAGGAAATAGTGAGATCTTAAGGAGCTCTGGTAGAGTAGTGGTTACGAATTGGGTTGCTAATCTCACGGTCAGCAGTTCGAAACTACCAACTGTTCTGTGGGAGAAAGATGAGGCTTTCTGCTCCCATAAAGATTTACAGCCTCAGAAACCCTGTACAGGGTCGCTATCAGTCAGAACCAACTCCACGGCACATAACAACAACAGTGAGAACTTGGTGTCCCGGTATGGTGTTACAGGAAAATGTACTGGATCGCAAGGTCAGTTTGAACCACAATCTTGGTGGTTCAAACCCACCAGTCACTCCTCAGAAATCCTAAACAGGGTGGCAATGAGTCAGAAACAACATGACAGCACTTAACAATGCATGATAATTTGGATACAGTATAAAGTAATCAGTTAATAAAATATTATAAAATGGACAATAGCATTAGAAAGAAAAGAATATGTGACATAAAAGATAAATTTATTTCTTTTTAATTATTTTAGAGGAAAGGACCATAGACATTAAAAATAAAAGATGAACTGAAAAAGATCAAAAATTAAAATAGATAATGATCTCATAATAGAGAATCTAGCCTAGAACAGTCTAGAGAACCTTTGACCATTAGGATGGGAAGGAAGGGAAGCATCATGAGAATTCACTTTAGCGAGAATACCAGAGCAGCAGAGCACTCAGACTGTACCATTACATTGTTGTTTTATATTGAATTTGTGAATATAGTATGCTTAACACAGGATAATCAAGCAAAAAATAATTAAACCCAAGGCTATCAAGCTAATTCTAAATCAAAGCAAAACCCTAACTGTTTTGCTTGTTAAGTGCCATCGAGTCAGTTCTGACTCATAGAGACCCTGTCTGCGTAGGGTTTCCAAGGAGTGGCTGGTGAATTTGAACTGCATACCTTGTGATTACCAGCCTAACGTCTTAACCCACTGTGATACCAGGGACCCTCATAAGACAATCATGTCAGTAGAAAATCCTTCATATAAATTCCTCCTTAAAATCCTCAAGAATAATTATAGGATTTCCTAAACCTAAGATCTTTTCTTCTCTTTTTCCCTTTCTGAAAACAAAACAAAACAATAGCCAAAAAAACAAACATCAAGGATATTTTTATAATTCTATTTGCCTGGATATTTTTGTCTGTATTGGTATGAGAAACATTATTTCAATGACTTAAAAACAAATTTTAAAACAGAAAAATTGTAAGCTTTCCACCGAGCAGAACGATCAAGGAAAAAGGCTAAGAAAATTCTTAGCATACATATGACAAAACTAAGAGAAAAAAATTACTGAGAATTTACACATCAGTGGAATGAAAATATGTAGCTTTCTGAAGAATTTTAAGGATTAAACTGGATCATACATAATGTACCTAGGATACTTGCTGACATACGCTACAGGCTCAAATGTTAATGAAGCTGACCTTTTAAACAGTCCCTAATTACTTGGTGTTCTGGTAGCGTAGTGGTTACGAATCAGGCTGCAAACCACAAGGTCATCAGTTCGAAATACCAGCTGTTCCGTGGCAGAAAGATGAAGCATTCTGCTCCCGTAAAGATTTACAGCCTCGGAAACCCTGTACAGGGTCGCTATGAGTCGGAACCGACTCCATGCCACACAGCCACCAATTACTTGTTAGCCAATAGTGACCCTGTATAGGGTTTTCAAAATGGCTGGTAAGTCTGAACCACTGACCTGTGGTTCAAACCTACCTTGACGTCGAGTGCTTATCCTACTTGTCAATTATGTTGTTGTTGTTAGGTACCATCGAGTCGGTACTGACTCATAGCGACCTTATGCACAACAGAATGAAACACCCCCTGATCCTGGGCCAATCTCACAATTGTTGCCACACTTGAGCCCAAATGTGACTGGGGAAGAGGAGACAGCTCTTCCCCAGTCACATTTTGAGTGCCTTCCAACCTGAAGGGCTCATTTTCCAGCAGTATATCTGACAGTGTTTCTCTGCTATTCATAAGGTTTTCAGTGACTAAATATTAGAAGCAGTTTGTCAATCCTTCTTCCTACTCTGTCTTCTTCTGGAAGCTCATCTGAAACCTGTCCACTGTGGGTATCCCTGCTGGTATTTAAAATACCGGTGGCATAGCTTCCAGAATCACAGCAACTCACAAGCCAGCATAGTAAGACAAAATGACAGACGAGTGGTGGACTTGTCAATTATAGAATATTTAAATATTACAAGAATTAGCTTCTGTCTTCAAAAATAAGACTTTTTGTCAATTGATATAACATACTACACAAAGAAAATGTTCTACATCCTGCTTAAGTGAGTAGCATCTAGATCCTGAAAGCACATGAGCAGCTATCTAAGAGGCGAGCAGTTATTGGTCTCTCCATGTGTGAAACAAAGAAGAGTGATAAGAACTGAAGAGGCCTGGAATCAATTAGTCCAATGGGCTAATCAGTCTCTACAACTCTTAGACCAGAAGAATGAGATAGTGCCTAGCCTCTACTACCAACTGCCCTGAAAGGGATCCCATTAGAGGGTTCTGGATAGAGTGGGAGGAAGTGTGGAATAAAACTAAAAATTATTTAATAAGGAAAAAAATTTAATTGGGTTTACTGGTCAGAAAGAGACTGAAGAAACCTAAGACTATATATAGCCTTCAGGTCTAGAAAGGAACTCGCCTTGTGGCCTAATATTCAGTCAAGCAGTAGTTAGGTTTATTGGGGGTGGAGGTGGGGGACAACAACATTAGCAAGGTATGATCATTATCAATCATTCAATATCAAAGGGACACCGTTTTCCTAAGGACAAAGTTGAGGAGGGATAAGAAGATGAGTGGAATGCTAATAGTAACCACAGGGAGGAAACAAGATAACTGTTGTTCTATGGACCGGATTGTAATCATTGAGAGGAAACAAAGATCATGATTTATTGAATGTAAAGCTGATGATACTGTCTGTAAACCTTCGCTCAATTCACAATAAAAAGTATTTTTTTAAAAAAATCAAACATTTTCTTTGTTGTTGTTAAGTGCTGTCAAGTCAGTTTCAACTGAGAGCAACCATGTATAGGGTTTCTAAGGAGCAGCTAGTGAGCTTGAACCTCCAGCCTTGTGGTTTAAACCAACTTTGCATTAACCCACAGTTGTTGTTGTTAAGTGTTGTCAAGTCAGTTCCAACCCATAGCAACCCTGTATAGAGTTTCCAAGAAGTGGCTGGTGAGCTTGAACCACCAACCTTGCAGTTCAAACGACTTTGCAGTCCAGCGCATCAAACCCACAGCACCACACCAGCACTGCCACACCTATATTTGACTTGAAATATAAAGCTAGGTAGAATTTGAAATACATAGGTTAAATAAAAGAAGCTCTGGTAATATAGTGGTTATGAGTCAGGCTGCTAACCTCAAGTTCAGCAGTTCGAAACTACCATCTTTCCCCATAGGAGAAAGATGAGGTTTTCTGCTCCCATAAAGATTTATAGCCTCAGAAACTCTATACATGGTTGCTATGAGTCATAGGCAACTGCACAGCACACAATCAACCCACCAACCAGGTTAAATACGCATTGAAGAAGTCAAAAATAAAATAAATTTTAAAAAGAAAAATTAACATACCATTAAATCCTTACCTTGTCTTTTTTATAAGAAATTGTTTCAGATCCTGAAGGATATTTCCTGTTTTTCGTCCAACTTCTAAGTACAAATTTGGTCGATCAAACCCCGTACATGTAATCTGAGGATTCTTTAGTTTCAAGCATTGTATGATGTCTTCCCGGACTGAAGAACTTGCAGTAGCAGTAAGTGCAATAATTGGAACCTGAATTAAGTAAAATTTATTTTAAAAACAGGAAATAGCTCATTAGTTCCCCACATCTCTACTGCCTTCATAAGAAGAGACTTGTAAGACAAACATCAGAGGTACAGAGAAAAACTTACATTTTTTTTGTTGTTGTTTTTTAGGAAAAATAATTTCCTACTTATTTGTTTTCCAGACCTCGGAACAAAAATGCAATGTTCACTTTTTAAAAAACCAATACTCAGAGGTACAGTGCCAAATTGAAAACTTAAAATTACTTAAAAAAAAAAGAAAAAGAATTTCCTACTTGATTTGTTTTCCAACCTTCTAAATATAATATTTACTGTTTTAACAACCAACACTGGTTTAAGTAAGACATTAATAAGGGTTTCCAGGAGTCCTGGTAAAGCTCTGTAGGGTAAGTATTGGACTGTTAACCACAAGATCCGTGGTTCAAACCCACCAGCTGTTCCTTGGAAATCCTATACAGGCAAATAACAACATCAAGGGTTTCCTAATGTAATCCACCTTGTCATATTAAATTAAGCCTGTTTAATTCATTTTCATTTTTTTTAATATTACATTTGTTATAATGCTGCTACAAATGGATATGTTATATCTTATTTTTTATTAATCTGTGATTCAAAAATCATAAACACTTTAATTCACTGAAAATCTAACTATACAAAACAAGTCTGTGTGTAATTCCTATATTAAATATAGACTGGTCCCTGGGTGGTATAATGGCTACACTTGATTACTAAATTAAATGTTGGGTGCTTGAAACCAACACTGAGGTACTACAGAAGAAAGCCCTGTCAATCTGCTTCCTTACAGTCTGTTGTTGTTGTTAATCAGTTCCATCTCAAAGCTACCTTTAGAGAGTTTCTAAAGAGTGGCTGTTAGGTTTGAACTGCCAATCTTGTGGCTAGCCATCCAGTGCTTATCCTACAGTGCCAAACCCAAAAGTTTTTGGGGGCAGTTCTACTTGGTAACACTTGGGGTGACATGAATCAGAACCATTTGAATAACAATGGGTTTGGTTTTTAGATTTGGTTTATGGCTTCCCAGATCTAAAATACAAACTCCCAATGATCTGGAAATCCACTCTTTGTTGTTGTTGCTAAGTGTCATCAAGTCATTCGGACTCATAGTGACCCTATATAGGGTTTCCGAGGAGAGGCTGGTGAACTTGAACCATCAACCTTGTGGTTCAAACCAAGCTTGTAGTCCAGCGCATATACTCACAGCGCCATACCACTCTCTAGTGCTACTAAATTAAACATGGCATGTTATATATAAATGTACAAAATGAAACATGTATTATTAATTGATTCTTTGAATACTCAAATCATGTTCCCTTTTCAATTTAGCAAATAGTTCTTGACTGGATTAGCAGTCAAAGCAAGAGGCTCAGCAGGTATCATGAAAAACATGAATATACGATCTCTCAGAAATTGTAAAGTAGGACAACAAAATGTCTCCCATAAAACTAGATTTAATATTCTTATCCCCATTACCATAAATAATTATAATCAGTTATGCAATTATTTCACAATCAAAAGAATGAACTAAGTCTTAAAGTAATTACTACATCATTAGCTGTTCTGTATCCAAAAATAAAAATTTAAAAATACTTTTTTGGACCATTATAAAATAGCTCTCTTAATAAATTGAATCTACCTTACAAATCAGCTTAAGCCAAGTATCTTGCATGTAAGTGAAAATTTATGTACAATTTGCCCACTTTCAGAGAAGTATAGAATTTGAAAAGTAAGATATAATTTATTAAAATCAATATAGCTTTACTGAATTAAAAATGCTCTCAAAACTCATAAAACATACCAATGAAGTTTAAGGATAATTTTTAAAATAAATTAAAAAAAAAAAAACCAGTTAAGTCAATATCAGTGTGATTAGGATACTGGCATGATTTCTGTATTCTCTATTCTTAAATTTCATAAAATTATTTCAACCTATTAGTCCAAAGATTAATTCAATTAACTATGGTTTGCAATCAAACTATTTTCTGAATTTAAAGACTGACTTCCTGACAGCTTACAGACAAATAAACCAATTTATAAAGGAGATGATTTACCTAATAAAACCTCACTGTAGATATGTTTGTATTAATATGCAGGTACTAATAAATCTAAGGAGCCCTGGAAATGTAATGGGTTACTTGTTGGGCTGGTAACCATAAAGTCAGCAGTTCGAATGTATCAGCCACCCCATGGGAGAAAGATGAAGTTTTCTGCTCCCATAAAGATTCACAGCCCTGAAAACCCTAAACAGAGTCACTATGGGTTGGAACCAACTTAACAGCACACAACCACTACCACTGGCAAATAAAAATATACAAATGAATACTTGTTAATTACATACATATTTAAAAATTATTTTTCAGGGAAGTCTATGAGAACAGAGTTAGGCTACTTTCTAAGCAGTACAATAAGGAAATAAGAATGAAACATGGCACATCTTCAAGAAGTTAATAGAAAATGGAGGAAAAATACAAGCAAAATAGTTTTTTTTAAAAAATCTGACTTAGAAATCACATTGTTTAAATTTAAATCCTACTTTCCCACTGACTAGCTATGAGATTCTAAGTAACTGAACACATTGGCAAAGAACAAGGCTCCAGGAATGGATACAAAACAAATTGAAATCTTTCAACAAATTGAGGCATCACTGGAGTCGCTCACTCATCTATTCTAAGAAATTTGGGAGACAGCTCCCTGGCCAAGTGATTGGAAGCCAAGACCTATTCCAAAGAGAGGTAATCCAACATAATACAGAAATCACCAAACAATATCATTAATATCACATGCAAGTAAAATTTTGTTTAAGATAATTCAAAAACCAATGCAACAGTACATCAATTGAGAACTACAAGAAATTCAAGCCAAATTCAAACGAGGTCATGGAATTAGGGATATCACTGCTGACATCAGATGGATTTTACCTAAGAGCAGAGAATACCAGAAAGATGTTTACTTGTGCTTTATTGACTATGCAAAGGGTTTTTACTGAGTGGATCATGACAAGCTATAAACAACACTGTGAAGCACTGGTATTCCAAAACACTTGAGTGTACTCATGAGGAACCTGTACAAAGACCAAAAAGGCAGTTGTTTGAATAGAACATGGGGATACTTAATGGTTTAGAATCAGGAAAGATGTGTGCCAGGGCTGTCTTTTTCACCATAGTTATTAAATTTGTATGTTGAGTAAATAATTCGAGAAGCTGGATTATATGGTGATTGTGGCATCAGGATTGGAGGAAAACTCATTACAACCTGCAATATGCAAATGATAAAACATGCTTGTTGAAAGTGAAGAGAACTTACAATACTCTCTGATGAAGATCAAAGACCATGGCCTTCCGTATTGGTTGCACCTCAATGTAAAGAAAACAAAAATCCTCCTACGGACCAATAAATAACAACATGATAAAAGGAGAAAAGACTGAAGTTGACAAAGACTTCATTTTACTTGGAATCACAATCAACACTCATGGAAGTAGTAGTCAAGAAATCAAACTACACTAGGCAAATCTGCTGCATGAGACCTCTTTAAAGTATTTGAGAGCAAAGATATCAGCCTGAGGACTAAAGAGAGCCTGACCCAAGTCATGGTATTTTGCACTACTTCATATGCATGTGAAAGTTTGACAACGAATAAGGAAGACTGTAGAGCTGATACATTTGAGTTATGGTGTTGAACAAGAATATTGAAAGCATCATGGACTGCCAGAGAACAAACATGTCTGTGTTGGAAGAAGTACCGCCCAAATGTTCCTTGGAGGCAAGGACAGTGAGGCTTCATCTCTCATACTCAGGGCATATTATCAGGAGTAACCAGTCCCTGGGAGGACATCATGCTTAGTAAAGTGGAGTGCCAGTGAAAAAGAGGAAGACCCCTAACAAAATGGATTGACATCATGGTAGCAGCAATAGGTTCAAGCATAACAACAATTGCGAGAATAGCACAGGACTGGGTAGCGTTACTTTCTGTCGTGCATAAGATCGTTATGAGTTGGAACTGACTTGATGAAACCTAACAACAACTAACTGAAAATTACCACAAATTCACTCTTACGCTTTCAACATTGTACAAAGTCATAGTTATGAATGATGCTTCCATTGGTGGTAGTATCGATGAACCATTGAGTTCCTCAGGCCTCTCAAGGTCATGGACGCTGGAGGTCAAATGGCCCACTGGTTCTTTGGAATAATTGCTTCCTTTTATCTTTGATTTTCGAGAGCCCAACCTTTGAAACTATACTATTTCTCTAAACACACCTCTAGCTCATCAATGCATGTATTGTCAGTTACAGCAATGCAAGATTTTTATAGAATACCAGCAAATCTTGTACAGACTGTCCTGTATCCACACAACAGCTATTCTAATGAGCATGTGTGTTTTAAGCACCTATTTCTTACTGCTTCCCATCCTTCTGATTTTTAATTAAAATGAAGCAAATCCTTTCTCTGTCGGTTAGAAATAGGACTTCAATGAAAATTCTTCTGGAATAGGCCAATGAATGGAATTTAAATTAGGATGAGCACCTAAAAAAAATGCTGCTTCCATTTTCAGAAAGTAGAAGTAATGGAAAACACTAAAATTAAAATTACGTTCACTTCAGAAATTCACATAGAGTCTTTTATCTGATAAACTTTGGGTGCTTTACATGTTTTAAATGTACAAACTACTAGAAAGCATAAAAACACAACAAAGGCAGGCTGTGAGAAGGATGGCTGTACACCCGATTAGCCTGGGACACTCCCAGACTGCAATATGATCAGCCTAACTACTAATAGGGAGCTCTGGTAGCGTAGTGGTTACAAATCAGGCTGCAAATTGCAAGGCCAGCAGTTCAAAACTACCAGCTGCTCCGCGGGAGAAAGATGAGGCTTTCTGCTCCCATAAAGATTTATAGCCTCAGAAACCCTGTTCAGGGTCGTTATGAGTCGGAACAGACTCCACAGCACATAACAACAACAACTACTAATAGTTTATACCTTTATATTTTCAAAGGCAAATTGGTTTGAATGGTAAATTATACTGCCCCCTAGTTAGATCACATTCTGAACTCATTAAACTTCTTTTTCAAATGGGCAAGGCTTGAGTTATTTGGTAAAAGGTACCAAGTTTTGTAAAGACAAGCAATAACATATATTGTTGTAACTGTACAAATGTAGGGATGACTTAGATACCTACTTCAATAATGTAGCACTTCAAATTTCAAAGAAATGTAACTATTCCATCTGATTCTTCATTTGTGTCATGTTGTTAATTCTAACTCCGTACTCTACAGCATTATGTTGAATTCATTCATTCATTCCATTTAGTTACTGTCAACTATGTGCTGAATATTGTCCTAGGTGCTGAAGAGAAAGTAATGAAAAGAACCAACATGTCTCATGGGCTTCACAATTCCACTTATTGGAATTTTAATGAATTTTATGATTGATGTGACGCTTTCTGCCTGGCTGCTCTTTCTCTGGACTCATTTTGCTTGATTTCCTCCAAATGAGAATCTCTGTGCCAAATGGTTAGTGATTTCTTTGCTATTTTTGAACTTAGTAAAATAATATAGCATGGAACATTCCAGATTTATACTAGTTGTCAAAATGTAATTGGAATTGGAAGGGGAATAAAAGGAATGAGAACAGTGAGAAAAATAGTCCTGCAACCAGCAGGTGGCATTTCTCATCATTTAGTTAAAAAGAAACATTCAGGAAAATTCTAGGGGAAAAAAGATTTTCTCAGTCATTGCTTGACAAATACCTTGCCCTGGAGGCTCAAGAGAAGGAATGTACTATTATGCATTTAACCACACCAAGAAATGAAAAAGATAAAAAGAATTGCATAGCCAGACACAATAAAGGATTTAATTCAGCACTGAAAAGTGTCTTGTTGTGTGCCGTGGAGTCGGTTCCGACTCATAGCGACCCAGTACAGGGTTTCCGAGGCTGTAAATCTCTACGGAAGCAGAAAGCCTCATCTTTCTCCCGCGGAACAGCTGGTAGTTTCGAACTGCTGACCTTGAGGTTCGCAGCCTAATTCGTAACCACTACGCTACCAGAGCTCCTTGAAAAGTGTCTTAAGTATGGCAAATATATTTAAAATTCCTTTAACACAATCCATAGGACCCAACATTTACACTTCTGAGCAATTATCCCAAAGAAATGAAACCTTACATTCAATTTATTTAGCTGCTAAAAAATTCATATACACCTTTTGGAAGTATATGAATATTTTTAGTAGTTTTTTCAAAACTGGAGATCACTCAAAGATCCTTCAACAGGTGAATAGCTAAACAAACTATAATGCATTCATACCATGGTAGATTGACAGCAATAAAAGGAAACAAACTATTGATACATGCACCACCTTGGATGAACACTGTGATAAGTTAATTTGGCTGGTGGCACAGTGTTTTAAACTACAAGGTCAGCAGTCTGAACTCACCCAGCTGCTTCACAGAAGAAAGATGTGGCAGTATGCTTCCATAAAGATTACTTGAAAACGTTATGGGGCAATTTCTGTCCTACATTGTTGATGTTAAGTGCCATTGAGTCAGTTCCAATTCATAGCGACCCTGTATAGGGTTTTCAAGGAACAGTGGTGGGTTTGAACTGATGACCTTGTGGTTCTCAGTCTAGTACTGATCCTACGGCACCACCCTCTGTCCTACAGGGTCACTGTAAATTAGAATTGACTGGATGGCAGTAGGTTTCAGGGTTTTGGCATGGTACCCAGATGTTTGGTCAAACACTAGTCCAGATGTGACTATTTACATGTTATTAACATTGAAATCCTTTGACCTAAAGTAAATCAGCTTACCCTCCATTATGTGGGTGGGCCTCATCCAATCAGGTTGTAAGAGCATAAACAGGTTTCCCAAGGAAAAGGATTCTGTAAACTGACATCCTATTGGAATTTTCAGTCAGCCCCCTGGTCTACTAACTAACAGTGATTCCTGCCTGACCATGAATTGTGGACTTGTCAGGCCCTAAGATTGCATGAGCCAATTCCTTAAAGTAAATGGCTCACTTGCTCTCTCTCTCTCTCTCCCTTAGCAAAAATGTCATTTCAAGACATTACCCTTGGCAAAACTTACCAATGGGAGTATTGCCTTGAGAGAACCCAAAGTCCTAAACGAATTTCTAAAATCATGCCCCCACTCTGAAATACAGTGAGCCTCATCCACAGCAATAAGTGTGATACCTGTAAAAGAGAAAAACACATAAATGGGAAAAATAAAGTTCAAAAAGAAAAACACTCATCAAAAAACAATTTCTTTACTTAAGAATGCATTATTATTTCAGAAAGCACAATAAGTAATACAAATCAAAGTATTTGACTCACACAAAAATATAAACGACATCAAGCAACACTAAAAATTATTATGAATACGAAAGGAGCTCCTATTAACATTCAAAGGTATAAGGGTAAAAGAAGGAAATATTTACATACTAATTCCAACAACATAGTTACAGGATTTTAGACTTCATCATTATTCCCCTGAGAAATGAATTGTTTACTCTTATTTTGTCATCAGTACTGTTACTCATGAATCATCTGCAACAACAATGCCCTAAGAGCTGTTCTATTTCTCCTTGGTATTACCTTCAATTTTATTGCACAGACTAGCTATTAAAAGACACAGAATCAGCAAATTTCTACTAAGCTTATGTGCATCACTATCCATGATCGATCACATACCATGTTGTGGAGACCCACTCTGAAGTACCATGATGACATCCACATTTTCAAACGTAAAATGGTAAAGGGAGAACTAAATCTCACAAAGTAGGTAAGAAACAGTTGAATTTGAATTTGTTCTTTCTGTTGCCGACTTCTCTACTGCAGCACCACACCACTCACACACTGAAACTAAATCAACATTGTATGGTAATGCACGTCAGAAAAGGGTTTTCTATGTAGCCATCCACTAAAATTCAAATATTTCAAAGTAAAACAGCAGTGCTTTTGTCCTCAATTAATACTTAAGGCAAAAGTAATTTTTCCTTCAATTGACTTTATCACTACTTGATACTTATCTAATTACTAAATTATTAAATAAGTATCTTTCACTAGTAGAGTGATTAAAAACATGTGTTCTGAAGTCAGACTGCCTGGAAGTTGACCTGACTCTACCATTTACATTTGTAAAGTCTTAAGCCAGTTACTTTCTAAGTCTCAATTATCTTGATGCAAAATGTGGATAATAAGTGTGGCGCTGTGGGCTAATATATCAGACCGCAAAGTCGTTTGAACTGTAAGGTCAGTAGTTCAAGCTCACCAGTTGCTCCTTGGAAACCCTATACAGGGTCGCTATAGGTTGGAATCGACTTGACGGCACTTAACAACAACAACAACTAATTTTAGTTACTCTGTAGATTAAATTAGACAATTCACATAAAATGCGGACATACTGCTGGGCACAGAGAAAAGTTCAATTAAAACAAATATTTAAATGCTATTTTTATGGTTGGAGTCCTGGTGTGGTACTGTAGGATAGACACTGGACTGCTAACCGCAAAGTCGGGGGTTCAAATCCATCAGTCGCTTCTTGGGAACACTATATAGGGTCACTATGAGTTGGAACCAACTCAACAGTACTTAACAACATCATTTTTATGATTATTAAATACCTAAGAAACTCTGGTAATACAGTAGGTTATGAGTTGGGCTGCTAACCACAAGGTCAGCAGTTCAAATCCACCAGCCACAATGCAGGAGAAATATGAAGCTTTCTGCTACCGTAAATATCTGCAGATTTGGAAACCCTAAATGGGGTCACTATGAGTCTAAATCAACTCGAAGGCAAATGACCACCACCACTACCAATATAATCCAATCACTTGAACTTAATCCTTTCTGTGATATATACATAAGGCCCTTGGGTAGTACAAACAGGTTGTCAGTTCTAACCCACTCAGCAGCACCACAGAAGAAAGGTCTGGCAATCTGCTTCCATAAAATAAGATTATAGTTAATAAAACCCTATGGTGCAGTTCTACCCTGTAACACATGAGGTCGCCATGAGTCAAAATTGCCTCATTGGGAACAAGTTTGGTTTTGATTTATAGTCCAAACACTTTTCTAGGAATAAGAAGATTAATGAAATACAATTCATGACTTTGAGGAGTTTACAATTTTAAAAGAGGAGATAGACATGCAAAAATAATTATTATTCAGTGAGATTACCAGTTTAAAAAGGGTCCTAAAAGAGCATAAAGGAGGAAGACAAGCAAAAAAAGAAAACTACTAAACACTGAGTGGTTGGAAAAAATTCAATGTTACCACTATATTTATTTTGGCTTTAGAAAATAAACCATTAGGTTTTAACGTTAAATTGGTTAAACTAACATATGGCCCCTCCTTTTCTTTAAAACTCTCCTTAATTAAAAGCCTTGCAGGCTGCCATTTAATGTGGAACTAAACTTTGTTCCTCACAATCAGTTTAAGCAATTGTTGTCAATATTTACTTTAAATGTGAAGGTCTAAGGAGCTCTGGTAGCATAGTGGTTACGAATCACACTGCAAACCACAAGGTCAGCAGTTCGAAACTACCAGCTGCTCCGCGGGAGAAAGATGAGACTTTCTGCTCCCTTAAAGATTTAAAAGCATCGGAAACCCTGTTCAGGGTCACCACAAGATCAGTGATTCAAGCCAACCAGCCATTCAACGGGAGAAAGATGAGACATTCTGCTCTCACAAAAATTTAAAGCCTCAGAAACCCTATACAGGGTGCTCTATGAGCAAACACTGACTCCATGGTACTTAACAAAAACAACAAATGTCTTCCCAGCCAATATACATACACATGTGTATATATTATATATCTCATTGTGGCATACCTGTCATTCAAACTTTGTTCCCAAATTTGAAAACTATTAACTATGGTTGGTTTTAAGGAGTCTCTATTTAAAATTATGTTTTCTGTTCCTGTTATAAAGAACAATGGACTGCTAACAAAAGGTTCTTATTTTGCCCAGCAGCCACTCTGCAGGAGAAAGATGAGGCTGTCTGCTCCATTTAAGATTGATAGTCTGGGAAACCCTATAAAGGATTGCTGTGAGTCAGAATAAACACAATAGCATTGGGTTTAGTTTTATAGTGTTTCTGTATAAAATGCAGAGTACTTAATTAATTTAGTGTTTATGATAAAAATGATAAATCTGATTAGCTAATGTCAGACAGCTATACAAATCACATTCTGAGTATATTAATTTTTGCAAGCATTTTAAAATTTTCTCCAAGTAAAAAAGCAAGATGAAAATATTTCAAGAATAATCTTCATTTTCTTTATCCCTACTATTGAACACTGAATCTATCAAAAAGAGTTTATTGCATCCATCATGTACAGACCATTATACACTAATAATTTTGGTGCTCACAGTTTAATCCAGTATTTAAAAAAAAAAAAAAATAGTTATGAGTATTTCACAAAGGGATCTAAATAAATACTTACATTAATTATCCACTTAATTCCCTCCCCAAAACAAAGCAAGTGCTAAAATGGGATAAAACATACCAGATTATGGACCCATAAGGTACCTTAACCTATGCTATAAAACCAAGAAATTTATATACAAATTATTGTTAAGTGCCGTGGAGTAGGTTCCAACTCCAGAGAACCTGTATAGTGTTTCCAAGGAGTAGCTGACAAGATTTAAACCACCAACGCTGAAGTTAGCAGTCCAATGCTTATCTTCCAGCTCTACATCAGGACTCCATATATAAATGTGCTGTTGTTTTTAAGTACCTGAAGTCGATTCCGATTCATAGTGATCCTGCACAGGATTTCCAAGGCTATAAATCTATACAGGAGCAGAAAGCTTCATCTTTCTCCCGTGGAGAGCTGGTAGTTTCGAACTGCCAACACTAAGGTTAGCAGCCTGATTCGTAACCACTATGCTACCAGAGCTCCTTAAATTAGTTATGCTTAATCCAAAATGCCACTACTCATCAGTTAGTTTTTCATACTGTGGTGGCTTGTGAGTTGCTGTGATTCTGGAAGCTATGCCATGGGTATTTAAATACCAGCAGGGTTATCATGGTGGACAGGTTTCAGATGAGCTTCCAGACAAAGACAGACTAGGAAGAAGAAGTGACGAATTATTTCCAAATATTTGGTCATTTAAAACCTTATGAATAGCAGAGAAACACTGTCAGATATAGTGCCGGAAAATGAACCCCTCAGATTGGAAGGCACTCAAAATGCAACTGGAGAAGAGCTGCCTCTTCAAAGTACAGTTGACCATGATGACGCGACTAGAGTAAAGCCTTTGGGAGTAATGCCCGTGGGACCTTCATTTGCTGATGGGGCACAACTCAAAATGAAGAGAAACAGCTATAAACATCTGTTAATAATCAGAACATGGAATGTATGAAGTATGAATCTAGGAAAATTTGAAATTGTCAAAAATGAAATGGAACACATAAATATCGGTATCTTAGGCATTAGTGAGCTGAAATGGACTGGTATTGGCCATTTTCATTCTGACAACCATATGGCTTACTATGCTGGAAATGACAAATAGAAAAAGCATGGTGTTGAATTCACTGTCAAAAAGAACATGTCAAAATTAATCATGAGGTACAATGCTGTCTGTAATAGGATAATATCTATGCATCTACAGGGAAGCCCAGTTAATATCACTATTATTCAAATTTATGCACCAACCACTAAAGTCAGTGAGAATGAAACAGAAGAATTCTACCAACTTCTTCAGTGTGAAGTTGATCAAACAAGCAATCAAGATGTATTGATCGTTACTGGTGATTGAAATGCAAAGACTGGAAACAAAAAGGAGGGATCAGTAGTTGGAAAATATGCCGTTGGTGATAGTAATGATGCTGGAGATCGCATGATAGACAAAACCAATTTTGTTTGGTTGAATGAAAAAAACAGATTTGTTCATTTTAAATACCTTTAGACAGCATAAGAGGCGATTATATACACAGACCTCAGCAGATGTAATACACAGAAATCAAACTGACTACTTCTGTGGAAAGAGATGGTAGAAGAGCTCCATATCATCAGCCACAACAAGGCCAGGGGCAGATTGTGGAAAAGACAATCAATTGCTCAAGGGGCAGCTGGTGAGTTTGAACTGCTGACCTTGTTGAGGGTTTTTATTAGAAATGGATGTTGGATTTTATCAAATGCCTTTACTCCATCAATTGATATGATCATGTGATTCTTTTATTTTTTCTTATTTATATGTTGGATTATATGCTTCTTGTCCTATTGATACTTCCTATAGTTTTTGTTTTCTATCTCATTTATTTCTGCTCTAATCTTTATTATTTCTTTGTTTTTGGTGGCTGTAGGTTCCCATTGTTGGTCTGTTTATAATTATTGTAGATGTTGTGTTAATGTATTAATTTTGGTTCTTTCTTCTTTTTGGATGAGTGCATATATTGCTATAAATTGTCCTCTCAGCACTGCTTTCACCTTGTCCCAAA
>NW_006408529.1:37698925-37700358 GCF_000296735.1 Chrysochloris asiatica | reverse complement strand
CTGTTGTTGGGTTGAATGCTATGTACACATCTATGAGGTTCAGTTGGCTGATTGTGTTGTTTAGTGCTGTGTCTTTGTCAAGTAGTCTTTCTGATTGTTCTATCCATTTTTGAAAGCAGTGTATTAAAATCTCCCACATTTATTGTAGATTCATCTATTTCTTTCTTCAAATCTATTAGAGTTTGCTTTATATATTCTGGAACTCTTTCATTGGGAGCATAGATACTTATTATGGTTATGTCATCTTGTTCAACTGTCCATTTAGTCATGAGATAATGTCCATCTTTATCTATTATGCTGGTTTTTGCTTTAAAGATTATTTTATCAGAGATTAGTACTTCCACTCCTGTTCTTTTTTGATTGCAATTAGCTTTGTATATTTTTTCCCATCCTTTGACTTTTAATGTTTTTGTCTCTGTATGTAAGATACATCTCTTGCAGATAGCATATTGAAAGATCATGTTTTCTTATGCATTCTGTCACCCTTCGTCTCTTAATTGGTGCATTTAATCTATTTACATTCAATGTAATTATAGGTGTGGATTAATTGCTGCCATTATTTTTTATTTTGTGTGGTTTTGTTGTTTTCTTTGTTCTGCATGTCTTCCTGTTCATGGTTTTTGTGTTCTTTCTGGTGAGTTTCCTCATAGTTTTAATGTTTTCAAGTTCTTCTTAGATTTTCTTTTTCTTGGTATGTTGTAGAGTGTTAATGTTTTTGAGGTTATTACCTTATATTCCATTAACTTTTCCCTTCATTTAATGCAGTCTATTTTATCCTGTAAGCTACCTAACCTTCTCACCATCTGGATATCTGTTCCTATGTGTTTTACCTTCTTTCACACTGTAGTTGTTTTGATCACTGACTGACCTCCCAGATTCTCAGAGTTTGTTATTATAGCTTTGTTCTGTTCTCAACTATTCTGTCGATTTAGTTCTGGTAGGTGCTGCCACGTATGTCAATCACTGGTTGTTGTCTATTCTTGTTAGTTCTCAGACCACAGAACTCACTTCAGGATGTTTAGTAGCACAGGGTTGGCTATAAAAAATCTCTTACCTTTTGTTTATCCTGGAATGTTTGGATTACACTATCGTATTTGATTGATACCTTTACTGGATAAAGGATTCTTGGTTGGCAATTTGTTTTCTTTCAGGGTTTTATATGTCTCCCCAATGCCTTCTTGCCTGCATGGTTTCTGCTGAGAGATCCAAGCTTAATCTGACTTGCTTGCCTTTAACACTTCTCTTTTCCCTAGCCGCTTTCAGGATTGTTTCTTTATACTTCATTTTGGAGAGTTTTATTATATCTCGGTAATTTTCTTTTGGTGTCTATCCTTCCTGGGGTTTGTTGAGCTTCCTGAATCTTTATCTTTTCACTTTTCAGGATGTTAGGGAAATTTTCTTCCAGCAGTTCTTCAACTATTTGCTCTGTGGAC
>NW_006408529.1:37679694-37697640 GCF_000296735.1 Chrysochloris asiatica | reverse complement strand
AAGGTTCCCAAAAGCGTTAGTCCATGGCTGGTCTGCTTGCTTCCCCGCATGGTCCTGCCGTTTGGTCTCGCCCAACTTGTAAGCTGTGGGCCGCAGAGCCCGGCAGATTCTATCTAAAGTATGAAATTTCTTACTTCCACTATAAGTTCCACTAGCTATAAGCCTTCAAACTTTTTAAATATTCCTAGATATGTGGTTTAGAGTTTTGGAGCTCTGCCCTAAACCTGCTTTGCCTGGTATTCTGTGGTATTGCTGATGGAGAACTTCTCTGCACCTCTACCCTATCTGCCATCAAGCCCGGCATTTCCCATATTTATTTTTTACATATAACTAGAAAATGTGTTAAGTGCTTTCTTAGAGTTATATGCAAATAACTAATTAAGGATGTGTTGCAATGTTGAAAACTTAACCAATCTAGAATTATTTTAACACATAATTACATAAAGAGGATCACATAACATTGGAAAACTCGATTTGCTTAGTTCAATTTATGTTTCAAATATGGGCATTTGTAATAGAACCCATAATTGCATATATTTTGGATAGCTGAGTTTAAACATCAAAAAGAAACAAAAAAAATTTATTTTAAGCACAAAAAACAATGGCATCAGCTTTTGAATAGTTCCATATTTACATTTGTTTTTAATCTTTTTAATTTTTGTTTGTTTGTTTAATTAAGCATCCTCAGTGGTAGCAGTTAATAAAAGTACTTTGTGGCTCAACTTTGGCTGCACATCAGAATCATCTGTGAAAAACTATAGGTGCCAGAGTCCCACCCCCACCCATTAAATCAGAATTTTCAAGGATGTAGGCTAGTTAACTACAATTTTCTAAAGTTTCAAAGGTAATTCTCTTGAGAACAAGGGTGGAGAACACTGAGAATCAAAATATTAAAAGAAAATAATTATAATTTCACAGAATTTAGGGCTCAATATTCATTCAAACAACACATTTAAGTGCCTACAATGTACCTGATGGTACTGTAGGCTAATGCAGTGGACTGCAAAGTCGGTTTGAACTGCAAAGTTGGTGGTTCAAGCTCACTAGCCTCTTCTTGGAAACCCTGTACAGGTTAGCTATGAGTCGGAGACAACTCGAAGGCACTCAACAACAAACAACAACAATGTATCAGGCACTGTGTTCAGGAAATATAAATATATAAAAAGTAGTATTGTTCCTACAAAATGTTTACACTGTAGAAGCAGAAAGCACATATATGTAAAGTAGAAGAAAATACTATTGGATAAGGGGAGTCCTAGTGTGGTGCTGTGGGTTAATTTGCTAGACTGCAAAGTCATTTGAACTGCAAGGTTAGTGGTTCAAGCTCACCAGCCACTCCTTGGAAACCCTATACTGGGTCTCTATGGGTCTGAACCAACTCGACGGCACTTAACAACAACAACAACTAGATAAGGAGTCTGGGTGTGGTGCTATAGCATAAGAACTGGGTTGCTAACCAAAAGGTCAGTGGTTCAAATACACCACCCACTCCTGGGAAACTATACTGGGTTGCTATGAGTCGGAATTGGCTCAAAGGCACTTAACAACAACAATTAATTGAAAAATTAAGGAGACCTGGTAGTGCAGTGGTAAATAGATTGGATGCTAGCTGAAAGGTTTGTGGATCAAACCCACCAGTCATTCCAAAGGAGAAAGATGTAGCAGTTGACTTTCATAAAGATTTCTGCCTTAGAACCTCCCTGGGAGTTCTACTCTGTCCTCTAGAATCATGAGTTGAAACTGACTCAACAACAACAGGTTTTGGATAAGATAGGAGAAACACCAACTTGGATAATCAGAGAAAGTATCCCAGAGAAGATGTCTGAAGTAAACATTGAAAGAGGTTAGGGAGAAAGGAAGAAGAAGAAGAAAATGGCTACTGGTAGCCCTCACTTATGGACATGATTTGACACTGCGATGTCTTTAAGTAAGGAGCTCTGGTAGCGTAGGGGTTATGAATCGGGCTGTGAACCACAAGGTCAGCAGTTCGAAACTACCAGCTGTTCCGTGGGAGAAAGATGAGGCTTTCTGTTCCTGTAAAGATTTACAGCCTCAGAAATCCTGTACAGGATCGCTATGAGTCAGAACTGACTCCACGACACATAACAACAACAACATTTCTTTAAGTAGAAATTGTAGGTATGACAGAAAAGGTGCATATAAGTTCTTATTTAGCCTAATTTTAGTACAGAGCATCGAACCAGTTTATTCTGGTTTGACCCCCGGCTGAGAATATGCATTTCTACTCCAGATATACTGAATCCAAATCTACATTTTAATAAGAGCCCCAGGTGATTCTTATGCATGTTATACAGTGTCTCTGAATCCGTTCTGATTCACTGAAACCCTGTATAGGGTTTTTGGGGAGCTGCTAGTGGGTTTGAATTGCCAACCATGTGGTTAGCAAACCAGTACTTATTCTACAGGATTCTTAGTCTACAGACCAGTGCTTATTCTACACCAGGATTCCTTTCTTATGTATACATCTTGTTAAAATGTAGATTCTAGTTGAGTATATCTAGAGAAATACAAATTTTCAGTAAGGGACAAACTACAATGAACTGGTTTGAAGCCATACTTTAATGCAATAAGTCTTTTCAATGATTTAAAAGTTGCACATGTAGCAAGTGATCATGACTGTGATGACCAATTTGTTGCTAATAAGGGTTGGTTTAATCATTTCAAGGTGAGGGCAAATTTACATAATTTTAAAGGGCAAGTATGAATTGTTCGTAAATCAGACATTTGTAACCCAGGGACTGCCTACATTCATTCATAGATTAAACTTTAAGAGATAGCTCAATTCAATCAATATTCATAAAGGTCTTACTTTATGACTTACCAATACTAGCTTCAAGTTGCTCAAAGAGATTCATGTTACCTGTGCAGAATTCTGGAGTTACATATACAATGCGATATTTGCCTCTGTTTTAAAAAAAACAAAACAAAAAACACTGGAAAGGAAGTACACAACAAATACAATAAGAAAACAATCACCTCAGTGAATTATAACCTAAAATCTGATAAATTATAACCTAAAATATCTGATAAAAATTTAAATACCACATTATGTCACTTTCTAAGAACTAAATCTGTGTGTGTATATATAGTTTCTTTAGCATATTAAAATACAAAGTGACAATGCCTACCAGAAGTATTCAGCACTAAAGTGACATTAGAAGTCAGATTCAGACCTCCAGCAATCTGGCCTGAAAAGTACTTGAGTCACATCAAGTCAACAATCTTTTTGTTGTTATCATTCCACTCACATTCCATTCCCTCTGTCTGAGACCGATAATCTCCTCTCCCCTCATTCTTCCATGATGAAACCCACAGTTCCCATGTTTGGCCTATTTCTGCCCTCTTTCCTAGAACTTATTTGATATACACTCTATCAAAGTCAAACCAATTAGATTCTCTGTCCTGAATCTGAAGGTCAAAGAAACAACCAGTCATTCTCTGCATGTTCCAAGACCTGTAGCAGGTAAAATAAAAACAGACTTGCAGAACAGTCATCTTCTGTTCTGTTACTAGAAAAGCAGAGGATGCTTATCGCTTCAGAAAGAAGAATGAGGAGACTTACAGAAGCTACTGATAATAAGGAAGCCCTATTGGATTTTCAATACCCAATTCCAGCATTCCCTAAAGGTTGGTTAACTTCTTTAGAGTGGCATCCATGGAACATTCCTGTACCCTTGAGTTGATTTCTATTCTGGGCAGAAAAAAATTCTTATTGAAAATAATGTCTATAATAAAGGGCAGGATGAAGGCAAAATACTCCTATACGGAAAATCTCTTTTGCATTCCATCAAAAAAAGACATAAATTAAATGAAATAAAAAGAAACTAAATTTTTTATGTTAAAAAGCTACAATATTTCATTAATTCAGTTAACAAATATTTGATTGCCTATTGTGTACTATGCATTGTGCTTTCACTCGAAATCAACTATTAAAACAAAACAGAAATACTCTTATCCTCATGAAATTAATACAATAGAGCAATTAGTATAAGAAACAGTATAAATAATAAGCTCTGACATCATACCTTCCAGGTTTAGATCTCAAGCTAAATGATCTTCAGCACGTCACTTAACATCAATGTGTCTCAGTTTCTCCAGTATAAAATAATGGTAATAGTTGTAAAGCTACTAATTATTTATTATCTCTAGATCTAGATAACCCTTATCAAAATCCCTATACGTCATTTTGGTTAAAAACAAGATTTTGAAATACTTATGCCAAAATTTTTAAAAGCCTAGAACAGACAAAGCAACTTTTAGAGAAAAGAACAAAATTGAAGGACTTCCTCTACTTGAGTAGTAAGGCACTAATTCAGATAAATGGATCAACAGAATATAATTCTAAGCCCAGAAATAGATCCATATCTATATATATACATATATATGTTGTTGTTAAGGGCCGTCGAGTCGGTTCCAACCCATAGCGACCCTGAACAGGATTTCCGAGGCTATAAATCTCTACGGGAGCAGAAAGCCTCATCTTTCTCCCGCGGAGCAGCTGGTGGTTTCAAACTGCTGACCTTGCGCTTCACAACCCGATTCGTAACCTCTACGCTACCAGAACTCCTTACAGTTGATTTATTTTTAACAGTGCAAAGGCAATTCAGTGGCTAAAACACAGTCTTTGAAACAAATGGAGCTGGAACAACTGGACATCCATATGTTAAAAAAAATTTAAGCTGCAATCAATACTTCTCACAATACATAAAATTTACTCAAACAGATGATAATATAAATGTAACTAACACTTTTAGGAGACAACACAAAAGAATGTCTTTGTGATCCTGGGGTAACTAAAGATTTCTTACATTAAACACCAAAAGTATAATCTATAAAAGACTACTCAACATAATTGCTATCTGGACTGACAGTGAGGGTTGGAAATATAAAGATAAAGGTAGAAGTTTTATAACAAAAGGAGGGATGTGATTGATTTTGCAGTCCAGGAGCGGAGGTCCCTAGGACCATCAAGTGAGGAGAGCAGAGTGCAGGACCCTACCCAGAGAAGCAGTGACACCAGAAATGGCGGCAGAGGCAATGACATGGACAGATGGAGCAGCTGGGGACACTGGACTCAGTGAGGGAGAGGGGCTGTGTGCTGACGGCCGGGGGGCAGGCCTGTGGGGCATACCTTTTGGTTGTTTGATGATGCATAGAGGGGATTGTAATCATTGCAATGAAATGAAATATGATAGGATGAATGTAAAGCTAGTGTTCTCCCATGTAAGCCCACATAATTTACAATAAAAACTTTAAAAATTAAAAAAAAAAAGACTATTCAACATACAGGACTTCATCAAACCAAAAAACTACTACTCTTTAAAAGACACGATTAAGACAACAAAAAAAGAAGCAATTAGTTCAGTTGGAAGGGAAAAATATTTACACAGATACAGATACATACAGATAAAAGATTAGTATCCAGCTGTTCCACGGGAGAAAGATGAAGCTTTCTGCTCCCGTAAAGATTTACAGCCTGGAAATCCTATACAGGGTCGCTACGAGTCGGAACCAACTCCACGGCACATAACCACCACCACCAACAACAACACCAGCATATAAGTTGCAATCCAAGCTCAAGAAGGAAGGAGAGAAAAAAACATGTAGGAGAGGGCAAAATATCTGCCAAGAGATAATTCATTTAAAAAGATATACAAATGGCCAACAACTCTACAAAAATATGTTCAACATAATTAGCCATTGTTGTGTGTCGTTGAATTGATTCCAACTTATAGCAACCCTGTTTTCAAGGTTGCTCCTTAGGGGAGCAGAAAGCCTCATCTTTCTCCTATGGAGCAACTGGTGAATTTGAACTGCTGACCCTGTGGTTAGCAACCCAATGCATAACCCATTATTCCTCCAGTCCCCATAATTAGACATTGGTAGTGGTAATGGTTTTAAGCAGGTTCCAACCCATAGCAATGCTGTATAAGGTTTCTGAGGCTGCAAATCATGAGAAAAAAAAAGCCTCATCTCTCTCCTGAAAAACAATTGGTAGATTCAAACTATTGACCTTGCAGTTAGTAGCCTAGCTTGTAATCCACTATGCTACCAAGGATCCTTAATTAGCCATTAAAGAAATGAAAAATTAAAACCACAATGTGATAAAACTATACATCCATATGCCTATCAGTTCCACTTATACCGAGCCTATGTACAACACAACAAAAAACTACCTGGTCCTTTGCCATCCTCACAATCATCCCTTTGCTTGGCCTCATTGCTGCAGTTACTTTGTCAATCCATCTTGTTGACAGTGTTTCTCTTTTTCAATGACCTTCTACTTTACCAAATATGATGTCCTTCTGCAGGGACAGATCCCTCCTGATAATATATCCAAAGTATGTGAGATAAAGTCTCATCATCCTCACTTCTATGGAGCACTCAGGCTATACTTCTTCCAAGACAAATTTGCTTGAGTTCCTCTGGCAGTACATGATATATTTAATTATTCTCTGCCAATACCACAATTCAAAGACACCAATTCCTTCATCTTCCTTACTCACTGTCCAGCTTTCATAAGCACATGAGGCAACTGAAAATACCTCGACTTGAGTCAGGCACAAGCGATTCTTCAAATTGACATCTTTGCTCTTTAAAACTTTAGAGATCTTTTGTAACAGATTTGCCCAATGCAACACATCATTTGATTTCCTGACTGCTGCTTCCATGAGGAGCACTGACTATGGATTCAAGTAAAATGAAATCCTTGGCAACTTCAATCTTTTCTCCATTTATTACAATGTTGCTTATTGATCTAGTTAGGAGGATGTTTTTCTTTTCTTTATGTTAAGATGTAATCCATGCTGAAAGGTGTAGTCCATGATCCTCATCAATTAGTGCTTCAAGTTCTCTTTGCTTTCAGCAAGCAAGGTTGTGTCACCTGCAAATCGTAATTTGTTAATGAGGCTTCCTTAATACTGATGTTGTGTTCTTCTTCATATAGCCCAGCTTCTCGGATTATCTGTTCAGTATATACAATGAAAAAGTATGGTAAAAGGATACAACTTTGATGCACCCCTTTCCTGATTTCAAACAGAAGAGGATACCGCATAGTTCAGTAGCCTCATGGTCTATGTACAGGTTCCACATGAGCACAAATTAAGTGTTCTGGAAATCCCACTCTAAGCATTGTTATCCAGAGTTTGTCATGATCCACATAGCTGAATACCTTTGCATAGTCAATAATACAAAGTAAACATCTTCCCAATTTTCTCTTTCACCAAAGATCTGTATGATATCAACAATAATATCCATCATTCCACATCTTGTTCTAAATCTGGTTTCAATTGCTGGCAACTCCCTAATGATGTACTGCTACAACCATTTTTAAATTATCTTCAGCAAACTTTTAATTGCATATGATATTAATGAAATTCTTTGACAATTTCCATGTTCCATTATATCACCTTTCAGGAGGAATGGGCACAAATATGTATCTCTTTCAGTAGGCTGACCAAGTAGCTGGCTTCCAAATTTCTAGGCATAGATGAGTGAACACCTCCAGTTCTGAATCCACTTACTGAAACATTTCAAATGATATTCAGTCACTTCCTAAAGCCTTGTTTCTTGCCAATGCCTTCAGTGCAGGTTTGGATTTCTTCCTTCAACATCACCAGTTCTCTACCTGCTAACATGACTGAAGGCTGACTAACCCTTTTTGAAGCCATGACTGTATTATTTCCATCTTCTACTGATGCTTCCTGTGTAAATGCAATATTTTGCACATTGTTATTGTTCTTAGGTGCTATTGAATCGGTATCTACTTATAGGAAACCTATGCACAATAGAACGAACCACTGCCTGGTCTTTTGCCAACCTCACAATTGTTGCTACATTTGATCCCATTACTGCTGCCACTGTGACAATCCATTTTGTTGGTAGTCTTCTTTTTCTCTGATCTTCCATGTTACCAAACATGATATTCTTCTCCAGTGACAGGTCCCTACTGATAATATGTCCAAAGTATGAGATGCGAAGTCTGGGCATCCTGATTTCCAAGGATCATTCTGGTTGTACTTCTTCCAACCCAGATTGGTTTGTTCTTTTGCAAGTACATGGTACTTTTCATAATCTCCTCTAACACCATAACTCAAATGCATCAATTCTTCTACAATCTTCCTTAATCACTGTCTAACTTTCACATGCATATGGGATTACTGAAAATACCATGGCTTGGATCGGGTGCACCGTAGTCCTTAAACTGACATTTTCGCTCTTCAATACTTGAAAGCGGTCTTGTGCAGTATACTCGCCTAGTGTAACACATCGTTTGATTTCTTGACTTCGGCTTCCATGTGTGTTGATGGTTGATCAGAACAAAATACAGACTTTGACAACTTCAATCTTTTCTCCATTTATGTAGACGTTATTTATTGGTCCAGTGGTGAGGATTTTTGTTTTCTTTACATTGCGGTGCAACCCATACAGAAGGCTGTGATCTCTGACTGTCATCAAAAAGTATTTTAAGTCCTCTTCATTTTCATCAAGCAAGGTTATACCATCTGCATACTGCAGGCTGTTAATGAGTCATCCTCCAATCCTGATGCCATGTTTTTCTTCACATAATCCAGTTTCTCAAATTATTTGCTCAGCATATAAGACTAAGTATGCTGTAAAAATACAACTCTGGTATACACTTTTTCTAATTGTAAGACATTTATTGTTCCCTGTTCTGTTTGAACAATTGCCTCTTGGTCTGCATATAGGTTTCTCATGAGCACAATTAAGTGTTCCAGAATAATCATTCTGTGCAAAGACTGTAATGATCCACACAACTGATAACCTTTGTGTAGTCAATAAAGCACAGGTAAAATCTTTCCGGTATTCTCTGCTTTTAATCATAACCCATCTGTCGCCAGCAATGATATCCCCCTTGTTCCCGTCCTCTTCTGAATCTGGCTTGAACCTCTGGAAGTTCTCTGTCAATATATGGCCACAGCTGTTTTTTTATTTCCTTTATCAAAATTTTACTTGCATGCAATATTAATGATATTGTCCAATGATTTCTGCATTCCATTGGGTCAGCTCTCTTTGGAATGGGCACAAATATGGATCTCTTCCAATCAGTTGGCCAGTTGTGTTCCAAATTTCTTAGCATAGATGAGTGAGTGCCTCTAGTACTGCATCAGTTTATTGAAATTTTTCAATTTGTATTCCATCTATTCCCGGTGCCTTGTTCTTTGCCAGTGCTTTCAATGTACCTTGGATTTCCTCCATAAGTGCCACTGGCTCTCGATCATATGCTACCTCTTGAAATGGCTGAACACTGACCATTTCTTTTTGGTACAGTGACTCTGTGTATTCTTTACATTTAGGTTTTCTAACTCCAGGTCTTTGTACTCTTCACTATAACACCTGACTTTGTCTTATTAGGTACCCATTGAAATCTGTTTAGCTAATTTACTTCATCTTTTCTTTGATTCACTTTAACGTCTCTACTTTATAGTGCAAGTTTCAGAGTTACTTCTGATATCCATTTTTGGTTTTCCTACTTATCTTTTTAAGACCTTTTGTTTTCTTCTTGTATGATGTCCTTGATGTCATTTTATGACTTGTGTGGTCTCCAGTCATTATCATTTAATATATCAAATCTACTTTTGAGATGGTCTCTAAATTCAAGTGGGATATACTCATATTATATTTTGACTCTCATGGACTTGTTTTAATTTTCTCCAGCTTCAACTTAAATGTGTATAAGAGCAATTGATGTTCTATTAAACAGCTGACTGCTAGCCAACTGTTTTGGCTGATGATATTTGGCTTCTCCATTGTCTCTTTCCTGTGTGTTCCATCTGGCAAGATCTACATTCAAAGTCACTGTTTATGTTGTTGAAAAAATATATTTATAATGAATAAGTCATTGACCTTAAAAAAATCCTATTGTGAAATCTCCAGCATCATTTCTATCATGAAGACCACATTTTCCAAATACCAGTCCTTCTTCTTTGACATTCTAATCACCAGTAACTATCAATGCATATAGATTATATGTTCGATCAATTTCAGACTGCACAAGTTGATAAAAATCTTCAATTTCCTCATCTCTGGCATTAGTGGTTGTTGTATAAATTTGCATAATAGTTGTATTCGCTGATCTTCCTTGTAGGCATATGGATATCATCCTATCACTCAGGACAGATCTTAAAAATTTCTTCTTAACAATGAATGTGACACCATTCCTCTTCAATTTGTAAAATTCCCAGCAGAGTAGAACACATATTCAAAATGGCCAATACTTGTACACTTCAGCTCATTAATGTGTTAGATATTGATCTTTATGGGTAATACTTCATTTTTGATAACTTCTAATTTCCCTAGATTCGTATTTCATATATTTCACAATAGGATTATTAATGCATGCTTGCAGCTGTTTCCTCTTCTTTTGAGTCATGCCACATCAGCAAATGAAGGATTTGAAAACTTAGGTCCATCCACATCACTAAGATTGACACTATTTTCAGGAGGCAGCTCTTCCCAGGTTGTATTCTGAGTATCTTCCAACTTGGCAGGCTCATCTTACAGCACTATATCAGTCTTCTACTGTTAATCGTAAGGTTTTCACTGATCAATTTTTTAAGAAGCAGATTAATAGGTCCTTCTTCCCATCCTATCTTACTCTTGAAGCTCTATGGAAATCTGTCCACCATGGATGACCTGCTGGTATTGAAGTATGAGTGGCATTACTTCCAACATCACAGCCACACACAAGCCACCACAGTACAACTAACTGACAGCTGAGTGGTGGGCACACTAATTAGAAAAGCCAGAATTAAAGTCTGGCCATAATATGGGTTGGCAGGAATGTGATGGAAGGTGATCTCTCATACACTGCTGGTAGAAATGTTACAAAATAACTAAAAATGTTTGTCAGTTTCTTTAAAAAGTTAAACATAGAAGTAGATTGTTTTGTTATTTCTGTGTTGTCAAGTTGGTCCCAACTAATCATGACTTTAAAGGGTTTTTGAGGCTGTTAATCTTTATGGGAGCAGAAAACCCTCATTTTTGTCTCATAGAGTAGCTGGTGGGCTTGAATCGCCGACCCTGTGGTTTTCAGTCCAGTGTTATCCTACAGAGCCACTGCGCTCCTACTGTTGTTGTTGTTTTAGTTGTTAAGTGCCATCAAGTCGATTCTGAACCATAGCGACTCTGTATAGGGTTTCCAAGGAGCGGCTGGTGAGCTTGAACCACCAACCTTGTGGTTCAAACTGACTTTGCAGCCCAGCGCATTAACCCACAGTGCCACACCAGGACTTCACCAGCAATTGCATTCATTGAGCATATAATCAAAAGAAATAAAAGCATATGTGCAAATAAAAGCTTGTATACAAATACTTATCAGTATTATTTACAATAGCCAAAAAAGTAGAAAAAACCCATATGTCTAACAATTGAAGAACACATAAAGAAAATGTGGTATATACATAAACAGAATAATATTTGGCAATAAAAAGAAATGCTACAACATGGATGAACCTTGAAAATATATGGCAGTCAAAAAGTATTACTACAAAATCACAGAAAACTCTACATTAAGCAAAAATATCAAAATGTGAAGCTATTATTTCTTAACATATTCTCCATCCAGGTCTATATACTTCTGACGAGACATTTCCATCTCTCTTACCCTTCCCAGAAGAATTCTGTACTCTTCAATTTACACCATGTCAAAACAACAGTTTTGACATCAATGAGGACTCAAATTATGTTTCTTTTCAATGTTCTTTGAGTTTGGGGAACAAAAGTAAGTCTGAAAGGGCAAGGTCAGGTCTGTGAGGTAAATGGACAGTCCTTGCTACCCTCAAACAAATGAGCCCTGGTAGGGCAGTGGATTATAAATTAGCTGTTACCTGCAAGGTCAGCGGTTTCAATCTACAAGTCGCTGCGCAGCAGAAAGATGAGGTTTTTTGCTCCCGTAAAGATTTACAGCCTTGGAAGCCCAATGTAGGGTCATTAAGAGTTGGACTTGACTCAGTGACACACAACCATCATCACCACCGTCTTCAAAGAATGAGCACTGGCATGATGGAAAAAACTTCCTGGGCAAAGCTTTCTTGATCCTTTTCTCACTAATGAATTTTTCCCATTTTCTTAAAGCTTCTTCCTAAAAGCCTCTATGATTGACCTCTGTCCTTCAAGAAAATCTATCAAGACTACTCTCTCGGATCCCAAAAAAGTCTATAACCTTCTGAGCTGACCTCTCTGCCTTGAATGTAATTGCCCAGCAGATCCCTTCGGAAACCACTATTTTGATTGTATTTTATTTATTTTTTAAGGCATCCTAAGAAGTCCTGGCATAACAGGTTAATGTGCTGAATTTCAAGGTCAGTTTGAACACCAAAGACAAGTGTATTTCTGGGAGAAATTATAGCCATTCACTGACTGGAAGGGAACACAGTGGATAAGCACTGGATTGCAAACCAAAAGGCCAGCATCTGGAGTCCACCAGCTACCCCACGGAAGAAAGATGAAGCTTTCTGCTCCCATGAAGATTTAAAACCTTGGAAACCCTATACAGGGTCACTATGAGTCAAAACCAACTCAAAAGCACTTAACAACAACTGATCACAAAGACATGCCTAAACATGTTTTGTTTGGAATAAACTTGTGGAAGTATGAATTTGAATTCTAGTAGCAGTACTTTTTGACTTATCCTAATATGCCAGGTGAAAAAAGCCAGATATTGTATTGTTGCAGACTGTGTAAACCTGGTCAGAAGTTCGAGGCCCACTGGGCCCAAGTGTTGCAGGCTGCAGGCTCTGAGGAACAGATTCTAGCTATCTGGCAGGCATAGCAAATTGTTTTTCATCTTAGTATCCAGTTATGTTTTATTAATTGCAGACATGGAGCCCTTGATATCCACAGATAAATGTAATATTTTCCTAAAAGCCAAGAATGTAAAATTCCAAACAGGCAAAGTTCTTCCCTCAGAGAATTCATTCAAAGTAAATTGGGTGGCTCCCTGGTCTGTTCCAAGGACAATAGGAATGCCCTCTCTAAAGTGTTTCCAGGTGCAGCCCATTCACCCAGGCGCCTCTTTTCCTAAAGAACATGGGCTGGGCAGCCGACACAATGGGAATCCTCCCAATCCTCCTTTTCCATCCCCCATTTGAGGCTAGGTGCTAAAAGGTATGTTAATTAAGCTTGAGAAACCAAGTTGCGGTCAGTCCTGAGATTCGAATCTGCGAAGTACTATGTAAAGGTGCCTGAATGTCTGGAAAAGTAAGATTGACAGCTATAACTTGTCTTAGTCCCTCCTAGCTTTGTGTATAGTTCCTCCCCTAAATAAAAGGAAGGCGCAGAGCGAATCCAGGTGCATTACGACTGGCAAGGCGTGCGTTACAGCATGCAGGGGGCTCAGTCTAGCATTGCAACCATACTGCCTGCTTAGCCAAGATGTTTACTATGCAGGATATTACAGCCTTTCTGGCTGAGATGTTTGCAATGCATGATCTGCCTGATGCCAGTCCAGCATCCATCCTGGTTTCAGGGTGTCTCTTTGTCTCTCTCTTTGCGTCTCTGTGTCTTTTTTGCTATCCCTATCACCGCCAGGTATCCCCACCTCGTGAACCAATTCCTATGTCGAGGCCAGTCCCCGGCATTGTATGATTTCTTTTTATATGAAATGTCCAGAATAGGTAAACCAATAGAAGAGAAAAGTAGATTAGTGGTTGCCAGGAACTGGAGGAAAGAGGAATGGAAAGTGACTAGAAATAAGCATGATAAAAAGGTTCTGGGATTAGATAGTGGTGGGGATAGTTGTGCAACATTATAAATATACTAAAATATACTAAAATTCAATGGAATTGTGTAATTTTAGAAGTATTAAAATGGTGAACAGTATGTGAATTTTATCTCAATTAAAAAAGTAAAATGATTTATCTACCATATGATGGCATCATTCCAATCCAACACATTTACCGACGTTAATAAAGTGCTATGTCTTTACAAAAGAGCCCTGATAGTTTAGTGGATTACGAGTTGAACTGCTAACAACATGTCTGCAGTTTGAATCTACCAGTTGCTCCAGGAGGGAAAGATGAGGCTTTCTGCTCCTGCAAAGATTTACAGCCTTGGAAACCCTATATTGGGTTAGTAGGAGTAGGAACTGAGTCAACAGCACACAATCACCTCCATCACATATCCAGACAAAGACTTACATGGCAGATTTATTTATAATATCCCAAAACTTAGAAATGAAACAAATGTGCATATTCATACAGTTGAATCTACTGAGAAATAAAAAAGGATCAAATATTAATGCATATGGATGAATCTTGCAATAATTATGGCTGCATGATTCAAGCCAGACCAAAAAAGAACATACACTGTATGGCTTAATTTATATACAATTTTAGAAAATGGAAACTACTTTACAGTGACAGAAAGTAAAACAGTGGTCACCTGGTAACCAGGATGGAGAGGCGGGGAATAGCAAGAGGATTATAAAAAGGTTTGGTTTGTGAAGTGACAAGTCACCTGGGAAAAGCAATTTGGTCTTTGGTCTTGGATCCTGAGAGCTGGACCACATCTAAAGTGAATGAGTAAGTCAAGATGGAGCACCTGGGGGCCAGATGTAATCTAATCCTCATGAGTCATGATATAATCTTATCATGGTCTTGTGGGAGGCTTATAAGGGTTTTGAGTGCTAAGGCTGGTGAGAGGAACTTCCTGGCTGGTGACCAAAGAGCAGGATAGGAAAGTACATCCTTTTTTGGAACATGAAATCACCAAACTAGGACACCTCCCAAGTCTTACCCTATGTATTTCTTCATTTCTATTTCTTTTTATTATAATAAATCTGTAATCATGAGTATGGTATACTACCTGTGAGACTCTGTAAGTAATTCCAACAAATTACCTAACCAAGGAGTGTCATGTGCCTATTTAACAGTCTGAAATAAATCACCTTCTCAATTGGGCTCTGACTCAGCTCTAAGTGGCTAGGTTGAAACCTTAATGTGTCAGACTGCAAGTTGTTTAAACTGCAAGGTTGGTGGTTCAAGCTCACCAGCTGCTCCTTGGAAACCCTATGGGTCGGAATTGACTCAACGGCACTTAACAACGACAACATACATATAAATATAACCCTGTTTGGATATATTTGTTCTGTTAACGAGGTCGTACCAGAGTAGTAGTAGTAGTAGTTGCTGTTAAGTGCCAATGAATCTGTTCCAACTCATAGCAACCCTACACAGGGTTCCTGTAGGACTGTAAATCTTTGCAGGGGCAGAAAGCCTCATCTTTCTCCCATGCAGCAGCTGGTGAACTCAAAACATCAACTTTGTCCAGTGCTTATACTATAGAGCCACCATACTGTCTACCAGAGTAGAGTGGGTCCTAAATTTAATCACTTATAAGTGGTATCTGATAAGAAGGGAATAAACAGAGATACTCACAAAGGGAGACGACAAATGCATTTATTTATAAGACATGAAACACCAAAGACTCTTTGTAGCTACTAGAAACTGAAAGACATGAAGAACAACCTTCCCCTAGGGCCAACTCCTGAATTCAGATGACTAGCCTTGTGAACTGTGAGAAACTAAATTTCTCTTCCTTAAAGCCACTCACTTATGGGCTGTTGTTGTTTTGTGTGTGTGGCAGCACTAAGAAACTGAGACACTCTTTAAGTTATCTTCCAAAATCAATATAATTCTGTGATCATAATGCTAATCCTATTCTCAAAAACTAAGAATAGATTTTATCTATGTTTGAAAGATTTTAAATTTGCAAATGTACTATAAAAGGAAAATATGATTTTAAATCATAGACATTTTGTCTATGCATTAAATAAATTTTACATGTATAAAATTTTATATGTAAAATTCTCTCATATGCCACAGATCACAGAGCAAAATCACATCAAATACTCACAATTTAATATCCTCTAAAATATTTTTTGATTGTGCTGATCCAAGGAAACAAGCTGGAATATTGGACATTCTGTAAGAATAAAAACAAATATTTTGGGGCTAATTACCCAATGCAAAAAACAATTTCATACTTGAATGAGAATAAAGAAACACAATAATGTACATTCCTCTTCTTTGCCATTCTCTCTCTTTTGTAACTCACTGGACCACAGGGTTGGCAGTTCAAACACACCAGCTACTCCTCAGAAACCCTATACACAGTCACTACGAGTCGGAACCCATTCAACAACAACAAAAATTTAATTAACAAGTTCCTTCAAGGGACATATATTGAAAGGTTGGTTCTTAAATGGCGCTTTCAAAAAGAATGTAGGCTCATATTGAAGAAGTTTACATTTTTTTCATATTTAAAAATATCCTTCCCTGTGTACACTTCATACCAAACTAAAGAGCAAGAGTAAAGCAAGGAGAAAAGTTTTGAGATACTTAATGTAAACTGACACAGAGTAATACTGCTATAAAAAAATTCAATAGGGGCCATCTGGTTGCCTTGAATTACAAAGAACTCTTAAAAGAGGTTAGGCTTTTTACTGAAACTGCCATTTATTACTAACAAAGATAAAGAACCACTTACAGAACTGTATCATTGAGAACTATATTTTAACATATATGAGGGATCAAATGTTTCATTCATGGAAGAAACAAAGAGGAGGATAGTGTGGCAATGAAAACATTACTTACTCAAGCTGGAGCACTTGGTCTTCCATCAAAGAGATAAGAGGTGAAATGACAAGGCCAATCTTGCCTGCATATACAGGTGGATACTGGAAGCATAAACTCTTTCCATACCCTTAAAGTAAAAATAATATATTAATAGAAATAAAAATAAACCCTATATGCTATAATTTTCCATATCACATGCTAATAAGGACTGAATCGTCACTACTAACATGCATCTTTCAAAGAGCTAATTCATACGAGTACATAACTGTATCCTATTTAATCTCTTCTATGTTTTATACACTTGTATTTGTACTTTTAAAGTAGTGAAATATTAAACACTTCAAAACCTTCAAGCCTTATTTTTTAAAGGATTGGGTTATTTGCGTAAGTACAACTCACCAGTTGCCATGACAACAACATTATCTTTTCTTTCTTCCAATACAGAATGAATCACTTTCCATTGAACGCTTGAGGGTAAAAAGCAAAAATCGACTTTATTTTACTAACAAGAACCCTAAGAAACAAGTAGAAACACATTTAATTTTTCACTTCCTCTAACAGACGCTGACATTTTCAAGCTTAATATATAAACACGTACAGATCCCGGTACTTTACAACAAACTTTCCATTCTAGTTTCCTAAACAACCAGGAGTTTTCATTTAGAATATTTATCTAAATCTATAAATATATCTGGAGTATAAAATAAAGACCAAGCTTCATACTGGATATTTACTAGAACTAGTGATTTAAAAGAAATGAGAAATGCTCCAAGGGCAGGGATTGACTAAGAAGGAAAATGAGGGAGCATTCTAGGGTGAAGGTAATATTTTATGAGAGGGCTTCAAAAATTTCATGGAAAAAATACTACTACCTTTTCTTTCCATTTTCCATGAACTTTTGGAGGCTTCTCAATTGTCTTGATAAGGATTTCAGTTACATTGATGCATATGTGTACACTTAATTGTATGCAAATTGTACAACAAAAGGAAAAACTGTAAAAAAAATTTACACTCTAAGAGTTGGGTGCTGAAGTATTTAGTGAGAAGTATTAAAATGTTTGTAATTTACTCTGAAATGCATTTTGAAATTAGAATCAAAGTGGTAGATATACAGGCATCCACAATAAAAAATATCTTTCAACTTTACTATCTCTGAAATTTTTCTTGGTAGAATGTTGTTTTTTTTTAAGTTGTTATTGTGACTTATCATGTTTGGTAAGGTGGAGGGTCAGAGAAAAAGAGGAAGACCCCCAATGAGATGGACTGGCCAAGTGGCAGCATTGATGGAATCAAGCGTGGCAACAGTAGTGAGGTTGGCCCAGGATCA
>NW_006408529.1:37677607-37679289 GCF_000296735.1 Chrysochloris asiatica | reverse complement strand
CCACAAGAGTCTTATCCCCATCACCTTTCATCAGCCCTGTCCAGACAGGTTGGAAACCACTCAGTGGAGATTCTACCTTTCCCTATTCCCTCTGGAATTAGGTTCCATATTGAAAGCTTGTAAGCCAGTCACTTCTTGCCTTTATAATCTCCCTATTTGGGGTAGCCAATGTCTAAATGGCCCATCCTTGTCGACCGTGTGTACTCTTGGTAGAATTTTGAGGGTAAAATCAATTGCATAGGAGTTCTTTTTCTTACTGATAATGATCATCCTTGATCTAAATATATCTTTGATCTAAGTATTAGTTATACATGGTACTCAACTTGTGAAAATTCAGTACCTGTACATTAGTGCACATCTGGAAGACACGCTTTAATTAAAATAAAAAATTTAAGATCAAAAGAAAAATACTTCTGTAGATGAAATTTAAATTCTAAAAATAGGAAAGATTTTTATATTCATAGTAATTTTAGTCATTCATAGTAATTATACTTAGTCACCTTTTTTCATCTCATTTTAATATTATTATACCTTTTGACAAAAATACATTTGAATGTGTTCAAATCGATAACACTGTCACTGCTCTAAAAACTGTTTTCTTATGTTTTGGGCAATATAATGCATAAGACATCTAGTCAATAAAAAACAAATCAACGTTAAAATAAAGCTCACTTATTAATATATTTAAATTGGTGTCTATATAGAACATCTACATGCTAAAAGAAAACCATTTTCTCACTTGTAAAAAACAATTCACAGAAATAAATTCTATATGACTATAAGGGGCTCAAAAAGAACATAGAAGAATTCCATAACCTTTTGATACCATTTTTCCACAAACTTTTTGAAGCTCCCTCGTAACTTCAAAATAACTTTGTAGTCATTTGTAGGAAATGCAATACAGCAAGGATAGTATAGTGAAGCTACACTGTTAGTATTAAACATATGTTTTAATTAAGTAAGATTATACTTACGGCTTAAAACTGGAATGGCCAAAGTAGGTTTTAAGGCAATTAACTTGTTTTGCACTGGGTTCTGGTACTGAATGGTCTTAAGATAAAATAAAATAGGCATTTAGGGTTCAGAAATGCATTAACCCAAAACCAAAATCAAACTCACTGCCATCAAGTTGATTCAGACTCACAGGAACACTATAAAGGCTTCCCCTAGACTCGAAACCTTTATATGGACAAGTAGCCTCATCTTTCTCCCTTGGATCAGCTGCTGGGGTTGAACTACTGACCTTGCATCCAGTCCACAGCTCTACGTGTTGCTGTTGTTGTTAGGTGCCATCAAGTCAGTACCGACTCATAGTGACCCTATTTAGCACAACAGAATGAAACTGCCTGATCGTGGGCCAACTTCACAGCTCTACCTAGATTACCCAAAAACAAACCCACTGGTATTTAGTCAATTCTGACGTGTTGTTGTTGGTAAGTGCCATTGAGTCGGTTCCAACCAATTATAAAGCAACCCTGTATAGATTCTCTGGGCAAATTATTGAATGATGCAGAATGCATCAAGAAAAGGTGGAAGGAATACATAGAGTCGTTGTACCAAAAGGAAATGGTTAATGTTCAACCATTTCAAGAGGTATCATATGAACAAGAGCCAATGATACTCAGGGAGGAAGTCCAAAGTACATTGAAGGAATTGGCAAAGAACAAGGCACCAGGAATTGA
>NW_006408529.1:37668037-37676439 GCF_000296735.1 Chrysochloris asiatica | reverse complement strand
ATGGCTAAGCTTCATCTCTCATACTTTGGACATATTGTCAGGAGGGAACAGTCGCTGGAAAAGGATGTCATGCTGGGTAAGATGGAAGGTCCAAGAAAAAGACGAAGACCCCCAACAAGATGGATCGGCCAGGTGGCATCACTGATGGCATCGAGTGTGGAGGCGGTAGTGAGGTTGGCCCAGGATCGGACATTGTTTCGTTCTGTTGTGCATGGGGTCACTATGAGTTGGTTCCGACTCAATGGCACCTGACAACAACAACATAGGTTTTCCAAGGAACAGCTGGTGGGTTTGAACCATCAACCTTGCAGTTAATAGTCCAGTGTTTATCCTACAGTGCCACATCAGGACTCAGAGGGGGTGAAAAGTTTTCTTTTACTGACTTCATTTTAAAAATACAGTGATAAGTACCACAGTTTACGGTTTTATATATTTTTAATCCAATCCATTTTTTGTATAGCCTTAAGACAGTTCTCTCTTATTTAAAAAACTAAAACAAACAAACAAGCAAAATGTGTTGTCAAGTCAAAGTGTCCCATAAGGTTTCCAAGGCTGTAAATCTTTACAGAAGCAAATTGCCACAATTTTCTTCCATGAAGCATCTGGTAGGTTCAAGCCATCTGACTTTTGGTTAGTGACTGAGTGCTTAACTACTCTGCCCTCAAGAATCTCACAATAAAATGTAGGATGCATACAGACAATTATCATAGAATGTGGACATGGCTGTGACATAAGTGCATAATAATGGAAAGTCCACAGGAGGAGCCCCAAATGGGAGAAAGAGGGCAGAGAAAAATGAAGAGTTTCACAGAGGAGGTGTCACCTGAACAAATGCTGAAGTTCTAGTAGGAGTTAAGCAGATACAGAAGTATGGGAAGTATAGAAGTCTTTCTAGTAGTACAGGTATAATCTTGGGAGTCCTGGTATAGGGCTGTAGGATAAGTAGGAAACTGCTAACCACAAGGTTCAAACCTACCATCTGCTCCTCAGAAATCCTATACAGGGCTGCTGTAACTTGGAACTAACTCAAAGGTACGGCACTTAATAACAACATCAGGCATAGTACTGGGGCCTAAAAAATGACCTATAGCCTACAAGACTTAAAGATATTTACTATTTGCCTCTTTTTTTAAAAAATGTTTTTTATTGTGAATTGAGTTTAAGTTTACAGGGCAGATCATCAGTTTTACATTAAACGAATCATATACTTTGTTTCATTACAATGATTATAATCCTCTTCATGTACCATCAGTTTAACAGTATATCTCTCTATTCATTTTAGCTCTTTTTTTTTTAAACACTCAGGTATATATAATAATTTAAACTACCAAAGGGCACATTCTGCACATCTGCCTCCTGGCCACCAGCTCTCAATCCCTCTCTTTCCATGAATCTACAGTCCTTAACTGCTCCCTCTCTCCAAGTCCCCATCTCTGCCTCCACCTCTGGTGTTGCTGCTGCTCTGGAAAAGAAACCACATTCCTCTTGTGCTCTTCTCCCTTAATTGTGCTAGGGTCCTATGTTTCTGGACTGTAAGATTAACTACTCCCCTGTTTTTGTTACAGAACTACCTTTACAATTGTGACAGTTGCAATTAGTCATGATAACAATTACTCACTATTAAATCATAAAAATCTTATCCCCATCTCTTTTTACCAGACCCATTTAGACAAGATGAAACTATTCAGTGGCGATTCTATCTTCCGCCACACACTCTTAAACTAAACTCCCTCTTGAAACCTTGTAAGCCAATCACTTCAAACCTATACATATCACCCCCTCATTTTAGGTAGCCAATGTTTAAATTGCCCATCCCTATCAACCTGTACACAGAGGGGATAGCATTGATACTATTTGCCTCCTAACAGAAAATGTTATAAACTGCCAACTATTCCATTAATAAAAAAAATTTCTTTAAAAAGTAAAGATACACATGATAACAAAAACAACAGAACTTTATACTCTAGCTCTACTCCAAAATTATCTAGTCAGTAGAGTGTAATGAAGGATCATAGGTGGCCCAGTTTTTTAAACATTAGGCTGGCAACCACAAGGTAAGTAGTTGGAACCTACCTGTCACTCTGTGGGAGAAAGATGTGGCTGTCTGCTTCCATAAAGATTTACAGCCTCAGAAACCTTATAAAGCAGTTTTATTCTGTACTATAGAGTTGCTATAAGAAGAATCAATTCTGAACCAGTGAATTCGGTTTGGGTTTGAGTTTTAGCTTTGGGACCTGGTGTGGCACTTTGAGTTAATGTGATGGACTGCAAAGTCTCTTTGAACCACAAGGCTGGTGGTCAAGCTCACCAGCTGCTCCTTGGAAACCCCTAACAAGGTCACTGTGGGTCAAAACAAACTCAAAGGTACTCAACAACTACAGTGACTCAGTAGTTAAAATGCTCAGCTTGACTCCAACAGCTGCTTAGTAAGAGAAAGATGTGGCAGTCTGCTTTGTAAACATTTACAACCTTGAAAACTGTTTGGGGGCAATTCTACTCTGTCCTATAAGATTTCTATTAGTTAGGATCTAATCAACAAAAAAGAATTTGGTTTTCTTGTGTGCCAATCATGATTCCAGGTAATCACTAGTTAACTACTATGAAGGAATCCTGTAGTCGGTTCACACTTATCCAGCACTGGCAAAAAAAAAAGTTTGGAAATTTGCTATACTTTTATCTAATATTTAGATGAAAGTATGGCAAGCAATATAATAAATGTTATAATATAATCATGTTTCAATTAATGATAATCAGAATTTACATTCATGCCACAAATGAAATCTACAAATAAGTCTTCATTTATTTACCACTCCACCAATTCTTTGACCAAAATTCTAATTTTGTAACACAATGAAATTATATTACTTTTAGTCACCTGATATTATTGTCCAATCTCAGGTGGAAGGTTCATGAATATAAAAGAAGGGGTAGAGTAAAAAATCATGCAAAAATTCATTACACTTCTCAATTTTAATAATTCTAACTTTAAAATTAAATTTCTTTGGAGACATTTGTGTCTATACTGAATACAGACAAGAAAAAAGACATATTTTCAACATACTCATATATGCTTTTCATCTACAAAATGTACTGTAGAGAAGTCCACATTATGTAATAGATAAACTCTAGCTTCCAGTAATAGTTCAAGTTGCAAGACCTCATGACTTGCCATAATAAATACTATTATTTACACTGTCATAGGGAGGCTCATTTAGTAGATTCTTTACTATTGCTTCATACAGTCTGAAGTTAAGTCCATGAACAATGACACTGCCCTACTTGCTTTAAATTGAAGGCTCCTGAAGACAGACACAATGTTGTCTATATCATTTACAATGATGCTTAGTATAAGTAATTGAGAAGTGATTTAAGACTTCCATTAAGACACAAACAAAATCTAAAGTTCAAGAAGAGTGTCACATCACCACATTCACCAAATGATATGTGATTTCTATTACCATATTTTTATATATAGTATGACTGTACTTTATAAAGATCAAAGAACTAAGGGATTTAAAGGATAGTTTTTATGCCTTAGTAATTAATTATATGCCACAAAGTCTTTGACCGCCAAAATAATTGAAAAGTGAACCCTAACGTCATTGGTAGGTATTAGAGGTGAGCAATTTCAAATATACTGTAATACTTACACTCCTCATCTTCTTCCTCTATAATATCTTCATTTTCATCTTCATCATTTTCATCAATAGGGAAACCAAGATTCTGTTCCACGTTTAACCATTTAGAATGAATTGGATCTACCATGTCACTACTGAGGTTTGCTACAGACTGAAAGTTTAAAGAAATTTTAAAAGCAAAACACTGTTATATCTTTTCCACATCAAACACAAAAGTAGTATTATTAACAGAGCCTACAATTTTGTTCAAAGCCACCAGATGTGCAAGCAATTCTATAAAAGAACATGTGTGCTCCATTATCAATATGTAATCAAGAATAGTTTCTGAGACACGAGACCAAAGATAGACACTTACAGCATAAATTAGATTAACAACATATCAGTCCCTATGAAAAAGTATCATAAACTTTTTATTTGGATAATTTAAAATTTTTTATTTAATAAAGTATTGTCAATTTTCAAGCTGTAATTGAGGTTTAATACTAGTTTTATAATAAATTTTACTATGTTATCTATCAGTCATTTAAACAAAGATAAGGTTTACACTGAAAACTAAAATGTACTTTAGAATTGTCAAACAAACAAAAAAGAGATTCAAAATTTAGGAAAAGAATGTTATAATAATTATGGAATAAAGTTATTTTTATTTTGGCTTGACAATACCCAATTTTCCCTTCTAAATGAAGCATATTAGAATATTTTCATTTTGTTTCAGCTATAAATTCAATTACTGAGAAATACAAGTTATTAAACTTCAGTTCTCATTTTCTCTTTATTTTAAACTTTGCACTTAACAAATATGACTTTAAAAGTCAGGAAAAAACCTTGTTTCAGGTCAGTAAAAGAAAAATGGTATAGGAGGGAGAGAGTTTGGTTCTAATTTTTTATTCAAGTCCACAAATATTCTTAGAAAAGCAATTTAAAAATAAAGTTCCTTAATATGGGTATCCAGATTGCCTTCTAAGAGGTTCAATGTATGTTTCTAAAAGTCTACAAATATCTTAAAAACACACTGCTTGAAAGCACTCCTAAGAGAAACAGTTCATCAATAAAGGAGCATGATTTTATGATCTATCATTATTATTATTATATTGTTGTTTTGTTGTTAAGTGCCATCGAGTTGATTACAAGCCATAGCAACCCTGTATAGAGTTTCTAAGGAGCAGCTGGTGAGCTTGAACTACCGACCTTGGAGTTCAAACAACTTTGCAGTCTGACTTACTAGCCCACAGTGCCACATACATTATTATTATTATTATTGTTGTCGTTAAGTGCCATCGAGTCGATTCCAACCCATAGCGACCCTGTATAGGGTTTCCAATGAACAGCTGGTGAGCTTGAACCACCAACCTTGCAGTTCAAATGGCTTTGCAGTCTGGCGCATTAACCCACATTGCCGCATAATACTTATTAATAAATATCAGCCTGAGATATGCAGATAATACTTGCTAAAAGTGAAGACATAAAATATTTACTGATGAAGATCAAAGAGCACAGCCTTTGGTATGGATTGCATCTCAATGTCAAGAAAACAAAAATCCTCACCACTGGACCAATAAACAACATTCTTATCAATGGAGACAAGATTGAAGTTGTCATGGACTTCATTCTTCTTGGATCAACTATCAACACTCATGGAAGCAGCAGTCAAGAAATCAAACAACATATTGCATTAGGTAAATCTGCTTCACAAGACCTTTTTAAAGTATTGAAGACCCAAGATGTCAGCTTAAGGACTAAGGTGTGCCTGACGCAAGCTATGGTATTTTCAATAACCTCGTTGCATGCGAAAGATGGACAGTGAATAAGGAAGACCATAGAATAATTGATGCTTTTGAGTTGTGGTGTTGGAGGAGAATATTGAAAGTGCTATGATGGGCTGCCTAAAGAACCTACAGATCTGTGTTGGAAGAAATGCAGCCAGAGTGCTCCTTGGAGGCCAAGATGGCCAAACTTTGTTTCTCATACTTCAGACATATTTTCTGTCAGGAGGGACCAGTCACTGGAGAAGGACATCATGTTTGGTAAGGTGGAGAGTCAGAGATAAAGAGGAAGACCCCCAGCAAGAAGGATTGGCAAAGTGGCAGCATCAATGGGCTCAAGCGTGGCAACAACAGTAAGGCTGGCCCAGGATCAGGCAGTGTTTCATTCTGCTGTGCATAAGGTCGCTATGAGTCAGTACCAACTCAATGGCACCTAACAACAACAACAACTGAGGAATGGCTGGTGTGGCACCATAGGATAAGGACTAAACAACTAACAGCAATGTCAGTGGTTCAAACTCTATCAGCTGCTCCTTCGAAACTCTATGGTGGTGGTGGTGGTAGTGTACTGTTGAGCTGGTTCCAACACATGGAGATCCTATAAATCATTTTCATGGTTGTAAATCTTTAAGGGAGCAAAGAGCCTCATCTTTCTCCTGAGGAGTGGCTGGTACATTCAAACTGCTGACCTTGCAGTTAACAGACCAATCTGTAACCCATTGCACTATCAGGACTCCTATACAGGTGCACTAAGGAGCTCTGGTAGCGTAGTGGTTACGAATCGGGCTGCGAACCACAGGGTCAGCAGTTCGAAATTACCAGCTGTTCCGCGGGAGAAAGATGAGGCATTCTGCTCCTGTAAAGATTTACAGTCTCGGAAACCCTGTACAGGGTCGCTATGGGCCGGAATAAACTCAACGGCACTTAACAACAACATACAGGTGCACTATGTGTTGGAACCAACTCAATGGCACTTCACAACGAACAAGAACAATATTTATTGAACACATATTAAATGCCAGGTTCACTGTTATGCTCTTCAACCTCTTTATATAATAATTAAAACTATTAATTGGGTATGAAAGAAACCAAGAAATGTGCCCAAAGTTATACAAATAATAAATGGAAAAGCTGGAATTGAAATGCACTTCTAAATTAAATGGTCACAGTCTTGTCTTAATCACTACTCATAACTGCCCCAAAACTAAAGAATCAGGTAGTTCATCTCATTTCATAGAAAATAAAAAATCACATCAAACTACAGATGAAGTATAAAAAGTATGCATAATGGTGAACATCTGTGCTTTTCTTATTTCTTTTCTCTTTGGTTTGGTTAAATTGATTTTTCTTTCTTCTTGAGCAAAGAAGCTAGACATTGGAGGAAAAGTTGGGAAATAAATATTATAAAATGGTACTTTCAACTTTAATAATGCAAGAGTAACACTGAATCATTTTTAACTCTAGAAGATTATATGAAATAAACATAAAACATCCATAATAAATTTTAAAAACTAAAGAATATAGACTACATAAAAATGTGTTGGTAGATGACATCAAGTCATTTCTGACCCATTGTGACCTAACAGAATGAAACATCACCCAATCCTGCGCCTTCCTCACAATTGCTGCTATGCTTGTGACCGTGGCTACTGCCACTGGGTTAATCCATATCATTAGGGCTCTCCCTCTTTTTCCCTGACCCTCCACTTTACCAAACATGATGTCCTTCTCCAGGAACCGGTTCCTCCTGATAATATATCTGAAGTATGAGAGATGAAGTCTGGTCATCTTGGCTTCTAAGGAGCATTCTGGTTGTACTTCTTCCAACACAGATCTGTTTGCTTTTCAGATAGTCCATGATGCCTTTAAAATTCTTCTCCAATGCCACAACTCAAATATGTCAATTCTTCAACAGCCTTCCTTCTTCACTGTCTAATTTTCACATACATATGAGACTGCTGAAAATATCATGGCTTGGGTCAGGAGCACTTTAGTCCTCAAACTGACATCTTTACTCTTCAACAATTTAAATAGGTCTTGTGCAGTAGATTTACCTAATGCAATACGTCGTTGTTTTCTTGACTGCTGTTTCCATGAGGGTTGACAGCAGATGAAAGCAAAATGAAGTATTTGACAACTTCAATTTTTGTTTCCATTTATGATGATGTTACTTATTGCTTCAGTAGTAGAGAAGATTTTTGTTTTCTTTACACTGAGGTGCAACCCAAAGAGAAGGTTATGGACTTCAATTTTCATCAGTAAGTAATTTAAATCCTCTTAGCTTTCAGCAAACAAGGTTGTATCATCTACATATTGCAGGTTATTAATGAGTCTTCCCCAATCCTGATGCCACCTTCATCATATAATCCAATTTCTTGAATTATTTGCTCAGCATACAGATTAAGTATGGTACAAAAGACAGCCCTGGCACACACCTTTCCTGATTTGAAATGATTCAGTATTCTCTAGTTCTGTTCGAACAAGTGACTTTTGTTCTATGTACAGGTTCCTCATGAGCACAATCAGTGTTAAAGAATATGCATTCTCTGCAGTACCGTCCATAGTTCATCATGATCCATACAGTCAAAAGTCTTTGCATAGTCAATAAAGCAAAGTGGTATTCTCTGTTTTCAGCCAAGATCCATCTGAAATCAATAATGATAGCCCTCATTCCATGTCCTCATCTGAATCCAGCTTGAACCTCTGGTATTTCCCTGTCAATGTATTATTGCAGCCACTTAAAAATTATCTTTAGCAAAATTTTTAGTTGGATATGATATTAATGATATTGTCCAATGATATTTGCATTCTTGTGGGCAACCTCTATTTGGAATGGGCACAGTCAGTTAGCCAGGTAGCTGTCTTCCAAATTTCTTGGCATACATGAGTTATTGCCTTTAGTGAGACATCAGTTGGTTGAAAGACTTTAATTTGTATTCATTCCATCAATTAGAAAACCTCTGTTCTTTGCCAATGTCTTCAATGCACCTTGGATTTCTTC
>NW_006408529.1:37666253-37667337 GCF_000296735.1 Chrysochloris asiatica | reverse complement strand
TACATAGATCAAAGGAACAGAATCGAGAATTCAGTAATTAACTCATCTACATACAGCCAACTAATTTTCGACAAAACACCTAAATATATCACATGGGGAGGTGATAGTCTCTTCAATAGATGATGCTGGCAGAACTGGAAAATGATATACAAAAGACTGAAACAAGACCTTCACCTCACACCTTATATAAAAATCAACTCAACATGGATTAAGGACCTAAATGTGAATCCCAGAATTATGAAGGCCAACAATGAAAAACTCGGGACAAATGTGAAGGCACTAATTCTGGGAAAACATGGACTACAAAACATTTTGAAAACCACACAAACAAAAGTAGATAAAATAGATGAGTGGGACATACTAAAAATTAAGAACTTATGTGTATCAAAAGACTTCACCAGAAGAGTAAAAATGGAACCCACAGAATGGGAAAAAATATTTTGCAATGACACATCAGACAAGGGACCTATTTCTAAAGTATACAGGAAACTTTAACACCTCTAGAAGAAAAAGACAAATAATCCAATTAAAATGTGGGCATAGGACATGAACAGACACTTCACCAAGGAAGAGATCCAGGCAGCCAACAAACATATGAAGAAATGTTCACAGTCACTAGCCTTTAGAGAGATGCAAATCAAAACGACATTGAGATATCATCTCACACCAACAATAACAGCAAAGACCAAAAAAGTAGAGGACAATAAATGCTGGCGAGGATGTGGAGAGTCTAGGACACTCTTGCATTGCTGGTGGGAATGCAAAATGGTCCAACCTCTCTGGAAAGCAATACGACACTTCCTCAGATGGTAGGAAACAGAAATACCTTATGATCCAGCAATTCCTGTACTTGATATTTACTCACAAGAAATACAAGCCATAACACGAGTAGATATATGCACACCAATGTTCTTAGCAGCACTATTACAATAGTAAAAACATGGAGAAAGCCAAAGTGCCCATCAACTGAATAATGGATAAACAAACTGTGGTACATACACACAATAGAATATTATGCCACCTTGAAGAATAACAATGAAGCTGAAAGCCACCGCATAACATGGATGAACCTTGAGGACATTAT
>NW_006408529.1:37663311-37664583 GCF_000296735.1 Chrysochloris asiatica | reverse complement strand
GATACAGTGGTGAATAATTGTTATCAGGACTTATTGCGAGGGTTGGAAATGTAAAGGTAGACGTTTTGTACTAAGGAAGGGAGTGATTAACTTTGCAGTCTAGGAGCAGAGGTCCCTGGGACCATCAAGGGAGAAGAGCAGGGAACGGGACCCTACCCAGAGAAGCAGTGACGCCAGAGATGGAGGCAGAGATGATGACATGGAGAGATGGAGTGGCTGGGGACTTTAGACCCAGAGAGGGAGAGAGGCTGTGTGCTGCAGACTTGCAGGGTATATCCTTTCGTTGGTTTATGATGCATGGAGGGGACTGTAACCATGGAAATGAAATGATATACGATAGGATGAATGTAAAATTAATGTTCCCCATGTAAACTATCCCATAATTCACACAAAGAACTTTAAAAAAAGGAAAGAAACCAAAAGAGACTTACAAAAATCAAAGAATATACCATGTTCCTGGATAAGAAGACTTAACATTGTGAAAATGTCAATACTACCCAAAGAAATCTACACATGTAATGCAACTCCAGTCCACATTCCAAAGACATTTTTCAGAGAGATGGAAAAAACAATTACAAACTTTAAATGGAAGGAAAACAGACCCAGGATAAGCAGAGCACTGCTTAAGAAGAAGAACAAAGTTAGAAGTCTCTCACTCCCTGATTTCAAAATTTACTACACGGCTACAGTGGTCAACAAAGTCTGGTACTGGTACAAGATATATAGATCAAAGGAACAGAATCGAGAATCCAGAACTTAACCCATCCATATACAGCTACCTGATATGCGAAAAATGGCCTAAGAACACAGTATGGGGAGTAAGTAGATAGTCCCTTCAACAGATGGTTCTGGCAGAACTGGAAATAGATATGCAAAAGATTGAAGCAAGACCTTTACCTCATGCCATATACAAAAACCAACTCAGCTTGGAATAAAGACCAAAATATGAATACCAGAATTATAAAGGTCATCAATGAAAATATAGGGACAAATTTGAGGGCTCTAAAATTTGGGCACACACAGACTACCAACCACTGCAAAAACTACACAAACAAAAGAAGACAAAATAGATTATTGTAACATACTAAACATTAGAAATTTATATACATCAAAGACTTCTCCAAAAGAGTTCAAAGGAGCCCACAGAATGGGAAAAATCTTTTGCAATGATGTATCAGACAAGGGAATAATTTCTAAAATCTATAGGAAACTAGAACATTTCTACAAGAAAAAGACAAATAACCCAATTAAAAACTGGGCACAGGACATGAA
>NW_006408529.1:37654688-37663211 GCF_000296735.1 Chrysochloris asiatica | reverse complement strand
GTAACATCTATTAACTCCCCATTCCCCACGCCCGACAAGCAAAGCAGCAGAATGTCTCTGGGGTCCATTTTCTTTTGATGCTTTCTGCATTATTAAATATTTTACCCATAGTATACTTCAACTCTGTAAATCAAGGCTTGAATTTTTCCCTCAATTCTTTCAGCTTGAGAAATGTTAAGCATGTTCTTCCTTTTGGTTTTTTAACTCCAGGTCTTTCACATTTCATTATAATACTTGGCTCTTCTTCTATTTTCTTCCTCATGTCTTCCATTTGCTTCAGCATCTCTTCACTGGAGAGCAAGTTTCAGGGTCTCATCTGACACCCATTTTAGTTTTTTCCTTCTTTCTTGTCTTCTTAATAACCTTTTGCTTTTTTCCAGTATATTCTTGTATATATCCCTCAACTCTCCTGGTATTTGGTCAGTAGTGTATAATGCATCAGATCTGTTCAGATGATTTCTAAATTCAGGTGGGAAATGTTCAAGGTCATAATTTGGCTCTCGTGGACTTATTTTAATATTCTTAAACTTTTGATGATCTGTTCCACAGTGTGCCCCTAGCCTTGCTTTCATTGATGATATGGAGTGTGTCCACTGTTTCTTCCCACAGATGTAGTCAATTTGATTTCCATGTATTCCACCTGGTGAAGTCCATGTGTATAATCATCTTTTATGTTGTTTAGAAAAGGGTATTTGAATTAAGAATTTATTGGACTTGCAAAATTCTATCATGCGATCTCCAACATCTTTTGTATTACCAAGGCCATATTCGTCAATGACTGATCCTTCTTTTTCTCCAACCTTTACATTCTAATCATCAGTAATTATCAATACATCTTGATTGCATGTTTGATCAATTTCAGACTGAAAGAAGTTAGTAGAATTCTTCAATTTCAGCATCACTAGTTTAGTGGTTGGTGAATAGATTTAAGTACAGTGGAGTTAACTAGTTTCCTTGTAGGCAATATGGACAGTATCACATAACAGATATCATTATTCTTCAAGATAGACAATGATATGTCCTTTTGATGATGAATGTGACGCCAATCCTCTTCAATTTGTCATCGTCGTCATAGAATATATGATTGTGAGTTTCAAAACTACCAGTACCAATCCATTTCAGCTCACTAATGACTAGGGTATCAATATTTATGTGTTCCATTTCATTTTTGACAATTTACAATTTTCTTAGGTTTATACTTAACACATTCTATGTTGCAATTTATGTTTACAGCTGCTTTCTTCATTTTGAGTTCTGCCACATCACCAAATGAAGGTCCCAAGAGCTTTACTCCATTTGTGATATCATAGTCAAATTTACTTTGAGAAGGCAGCTCTTTCCCAGTTGTATTTTGAGTTTCTTATACCATGATGGGCTCTTCTTCAAGCACTATACACCTGACTATATCCCAGCGCTATTTATCATATTTCAATAAGCAATGTTATGGTGCTATCTGACAATGTTTCACTGCTATACATTAGGTTTTGAGTGATAATAATTCAGAAGTAGTCTGCCTCTCCTTCTGTCTTAGTCTAGAAAGAAACTCAGCTGAAACCTGTCTACCATGGGTGAACCTGCTAGCAATCAAAAATTGGTGGCATAGCTTCCAGCATCGCAGCAACAAACAAGCCACCACAGTAAGACAAACTTGAGTTATTGCTGTTAAGTACCATGGAGTCGGTTCCGACTCATAGTGACTCTGAACAGGGTTTCCGAGGCTGTAAATCTTTATGGGAGCAGAAAGCCTCAACTTTCTCCCACAGAATAACTGGTAGTTTCGAACTGCCGACCTTGAGGTTAGCAGCCTGATTCGTAACCACTACGCGATGAGTGGTGGATATAAAAATAGAACTTAATAAAAAGGGAATATACAGGGACATGAAAAAAAAAAAAGTATTTCAATGCTGTAATGCTTAATCATTATCCATATTCCAAGAAATGCTTAAAAGAATGTGACATATAAAAATAAATTAGTACATTACTTTAAAAATATTATTTATATACCATATATAGATATATGGAGTCCTGGTGGCATAGTGAGTTACACATTGGGCCATTAACCACTTAGTTGGTGGTTCAAATTCACCAGTCCCTTCATTGGAAAAAGAAGAGGGGTTCTGCTCCCATACAGATTTAGAGCCTCAGAAACCTTATACAGAGTCACTACAAGTGGGAACCAACACAACAGCACACAACAATAACATAAAGATATACAGAAATATGAAACAGAAAACACAAAATCTAATGCTTCATAATTGGTAGTAACCAATTTTCGGGGACCTGATTTGTTGTTGCTGTTGTTAAGTGCTGTCGAGTAGGTTCCGACCCATAACGACCCTGTACAGGGTTTCCGAGGGTGTAATTCCTTACGAGAGTAGAAAGCCTCATCTTTCTCCCGCGGAGCAGCTGGTAGTTTCGAACCGCTGACCTTAAGGTTCACAGCCGGATTCGTAACCACTACACTACCAGAGTCCCCGAACCAATTTTCGGGACCTGATTTAGAAGGAGGTAATATTTTACGTAAAAATATTTGTAAAAATCATTAAGTAATATTTCTATGATTTTAAACATACCTTAATCATCTCCATTTCTAAATCTTCATCACTTTCAATTACATAAGATATATCTTCTTTGTTATCTTGGGAAGATAAAACCTTTAACAAAAAGGATTTCAAAGATTAGTTTTTTCGAATAATCAACTCTACACTCTTGTCTACCAAATCAAATTCCTATACATTAGATAAGAAACTCTGGTAACCTAGTGGTAACAAATCCAGCTGTTAACCTCAAGGTCAGCAGTTCAAAACTACCAGAGGGTCCCCAGGAGAAAGATAAGGTTTTCTGCTCTCATAAAGATTTATAGCATTGGAAACCCTATACAGGGTTGCTGTGACTGGGAACCAACTCCACAGCACATAACCACTACCAACCATCATACATTAGATACCTTTAGACAATCTCGGTTGCTCTAACAAATAAACGCATACATTTCTATACATATATAATAAATAAATGACAGATACAGGTACACAGGTAGGTAGGTAAGTAAACAGGCAGGAAAAAATACAGACTAGCAGACAAAATAGATCAACAGACTTGAAATAAAAACCTATAATCTAAATGAAATAAAAAGTGAAATATAATCTAAATGAAAGACAAATCCAACTATGATTAAACTAGTTTTCCCAAATTTGTAATGGAAAGGTCCCCTTTGCAATGTTGAAAATTTTCAACGTTAAAGCATGAAACAGTAGAGTTTTGTTTTTTTTTAACTACTAACTTCGATAGAATTATAAAAAGTTACTATGATATAATTAAGAAATTAAGTGTATAGCAGATTGGGAAATCACACAGAAGAAACTCACAAAAGAAATGCAGAAGATAAGCCCAAGTAAAATGCCTAATATTAAAATGGAAGTAAGGAAAGGAATTAAAGCCTTAATTAACTTCCAACAATTAAGCCTTAAAAATATTTTTAATTAAGTTCATAAGAAAAGAGAAAAAGTATATTTACTTTTTAAATGCAATCTTCAATGAACAAAGGAAACAATGCTATTCATTAATCACATAATTTAAAATGCCAGAAAAATAGTTTGGCTATTATTCAAAAAGTTAAACATAGAATTTCCATTTGACCTAGCAATTCCAACTAGATATATGTCAAAGAGAAATAAAAACAAAAGTCCCCACTAAAACTTGGTAAATATTGATAGCAACAGTAATCACATAAATGTTGATAGCAAAATTATTCACAAAAATGTGGATGCAACATTATTAATAATCGCCAATACAAGAAAACAATCCAAATGTGCCTCAACAGATAAACTGATAAGTGTTATGCCATTCAGCCATCAAAAGAAATAGCTTGGATGAGCCTGGAAATTTTATGTGAAATAAGTCAAATGCAAAAGATCACATACTATATGATTCCTTTTCTATGAAAAATCCAGAATAGGCAAACCCAATAAAAAAAGAAAACAAATTAGTGGTTGCCAGAGAATGCAAAAAGGCGGCTGGGGAGGGCAGTGATTGATAACTTACAGGCATCTTAAAAGGTACAGGGTGTTTCTGGGTTGATAAAAATGTCTTTAAACTAGAGAGAGATGGTTGTGGCATTTCACTGTGAATGCACTAAATGCCACTTTAAAATGGTTAATTGTATGTTATGTAAATTTCACTTCAACAAATATTTTCAAATGGTAAACACTGAGGTGACAGATGTCACAGGTAAGTTATAAAATCCTGATCATAATTTCAGACCATTATAAAAACATCATTTTGAAATGTTTACATAATATGCAACTTCTAAGATAGTAAAGAGAAAGGCAGACATTACAACAAGATACTATTTCCCAAAAGATGAACCTAGTTTACAAATATTTGACATTAGACATTTTATAAATTTTTAAATAATATACACTTTTATAATATTAGAAGTAATATATGACTGTAGCTACCAAAAACAAACAGAATTTCTCAAATAACTAAGACTTCTGTTGTTAATGAAGGACAAATAACCCTACTAAAAGGCTCAAAACCCAACGTTTGAAACACTTATTTCTTGCCCCAAAATAACTCTGATTAACTAAGTTTAGAAAATTCTAGAGAGTAGGAACACCTTAATTTTTAGAAATTAATTTAAAACAAGTAAGGTAAAACTATACTGCTTTATTTCTTTTTATGATTTACCTTTATTGTAAAAGAAATTAAATAATCTATTACAAATTTACTACTTCAAAATTTAAAGTTAACTTAGAGGGAGAAAAATATAGTCTGACAAAATGAAATAATCTAATTAGAATATTACTGTTGTTGTTAAATGCTGTCCAAGTCAGTTCTGACTCAAAACTACTCAGTGTACGATTTTCAAGGAGTGGCTGGTGAGTTTTAACTGCCAGCCTTGCAGTTCAAACTGGCCTTGCAGTCCAGTGCATTATCCTGCATCACCACACCAGGACTACAATTACAAAATAATAACCAGAAATTTAGTCATTTGGTTGAGGAAGAACAGAATGTTATAATCTGTTCAGGATAAAAAACATAAAAGGTAGGTTATGAACTCTCCAGGTGACAATAAAAATTGGTACACCAAGCAAAAATATCAGGTGTTAATTAAAAGCACTCTCAAGATAACAAATAAAGAAATTCTGTAGAAGCAAATAAAAACTACCTCCAAAATAAAGTTTGGAAAAAAAACAATAGTAGATGTAAGAAATCCACTAAATAGAGGGATTTTGCCTAAAGGGAGCACAGTGGCTCTTTATAATAAGCACTGGACAGTGAGCCACAAGGTCAGCAGCTTGAGCCCATCAGCCACTCTGTAAGGGAAAGGGCTTTCTGCTGTGCAATGATTCACAGCATCACAAACTCTATAAAGGGTTGTTGTGAGTCAGAGGTGACTCAATCACACTTTACAAACAATTATGCCTAAAACTCGATCACACTTTACAACAAGAAATGCTAGAAAGAGGGAAAACAAATTACAACAAATATCTATTAACATTATAAAATCACTCTATCATGCTATTTATATCATAACTCAGCAGTGAGGAACTACGTTCAGCAGGGCAAATTAAGTCCACCGTTTCTTTTTGTAAATAAAGTTTTATTGGCAAACAGACATTCATTCCTTTACATTTGTTTATGGATGTTTCCAAACTACAATGGCAGACTGAGTAGCAGCAACAGAAACTGTCTAGTCCACTAAGTTCATAATTACTACTGGCCCTTTTACAAAAGAAATACTGCCAAACATTACCCTAGTGAATAAAAAATTGCTTTCTCTTTATTTAGTACCTCAGAAGATGTGTTAGTAACAACACTAGGATTTTCTTCTCGAGCCTGCTGTTCCAAGAGTTGGAGTTCATGCTCTGTAATATCTAATGACATCAAACAAATTCTTTCTGAATTCTCTTTCAGTTTATCATTTTCTAATCCATCTTCATGTTTTACTTCATTTTCAAGTATATTTTCTCCATCATGTTTAATTAAATTATCAACTGATGTGTTCCAGGTCTCATCTTTAGCAAACATATCTTGTTCTATATTTTCTTCCTGTTGTATTACAGCAGCAGTTGGATCATCTACTGTCAAGTTAAAATTACTGGCTGGCCTCAGTTCTCTCTCAGTGTTGGTAGAACCAAGTATTGTCTTCCTCAATGAACACACATTTTCTGAAATATCCTTCAAAAGCATACAAACCCTAAAAAACACAGAAAGGTTAATTCAACCCTAACTGAATTAAATACAAGCACAAATTTTTAGTCCATTGGTGGTAAAAAAAAAAAAAAAGTTAACACACTAACTAAAAAAAATTTAACAAACTAACATTGCTAACTAAAAGACTGGCAGTTTGAACCCACCCAGAGGCTCCTCAGAAGAAAGACCTGGAATTTACTGAAAAATCTGCCAATAAAAACCCATTGGAGAGGAGGCAGGGCATGATGGTGGCTAGGGTAGAGGTGTAGTGAAGTTCACTGTCAGCAATAACACAGAATACCAGGCAAAGCAGATCCAGGGCAGAGCTCCAAAACTCGGAACACAGAGATAGGAATATTTTAAAAGTTTGAAGGCTTATAACTTGTGGAGTTTGGAGCTGAAGTAAAAAAAATCGTGTACTTTTGAGTCTGCCGGGCCAGGCTCAGAGGCCTGAGCCGACATCCTGGGTGAGACCAAGCGGCAAGACAAAACAGGGGGAGCAGAAACACCACGGAAAAACGCTGCAGGAACCTTGGGACAAAGGTGGACAATATACTTTGTCAGTTTTGCTTTGTTCTGATTTTTTTTTCTTTGGTATCTGGTAATTGGCGTGCTCACTGTTTGCCCACCTCCATTCTGGTGAATAGAGGGAGAGCCTGAGCCGAGTGGCCACCCGCCACCATCACCACTGGTGGATTCTTCTGCCACGCATGCGCACAGATACTCAGCCCAAGGGGAGACCCTGAACTTTTACTATCTGTTTCCTTTTAGTTCTATTTTTTATCATGGGAAAGAGTAGAAGAGAGCTGAAGGGAGGGAAAGAGAGCCAAAGGTTGAATTGGAGCCTGAGGTTTAGCATAACAACCAACACTGGCAACATGGAATCTCTTGGGCAGCCTTGAAGACAGGAACTTAGGAAATTAAACCCATACTCATATTAAACTACAGATTTTTTTTTTTCCTTCTTTTTCTTCTCTCCTTCCTCTCCCTTTCCTGTGATTAGAGACTGCAGTATTCATTCTTGTTTTTGTTGGTGCTTTTTTTTTTTCTTTCTCTCATTTTCCCCCCTCACCCAATGGAGTTGTTTTGCTGTATTATGCCCCCCACCTTCTGCCTTTGGAGGACTCTTTGTCTCCCTATATTAAACTAGAAGAGTCAGCAACTGCTGGTATATAGCCAAGCTACAATCACACTCTATAAAACAACAAAATCCAGGCAAGAACCAATACTAGCTGCCATATATCAAGGAAACAGACAACTCCTGTGAAATTTTCTCTGAGTTAAGCAATAAGAAGAGTGAAAAGGGAAACCTACAACCTGATCACATCTCCCTGGAAGCAATCAGAAAGCATAAAAAATTACCAACACACATACTCAATTAAGTATTAAGGTCACAGGTAAACATAAAGCATGTCCAAGAAGCAAAAGCAGATGACCATATCAGCACATGTCAAGAAACAAGATAATATGTCTGAGACAAATGATCTAGAAGTAGACCTGGACTCCATTCTGGAAGGAGGGCAGACCTTGGAAATGCCTCAGAAGGAATTCAGTAAAATCATTATAAAATGTTTCAAAACACTTTACAATGGAGTTGAGAAAAATAAGGAAGAAGTCAGAAATGTGCTACAGGAATAGTCAAATAAGATAGATACAGCATTGGAAACAGTTCAAAAACTACAGAAAGAGGTCCAAACGATCAATAACAAAACAATAGAATTAGAGAACACTCTGAAAGGGCAGAGGCATAGAATAGATGAGATGGAAGGCAGAACAGTGAGCTGGAAGACAATCTCTCAATACCACTAAGATAGAGGAACAAACACAAAAAAGGATAAAAAATTCGGAGAAAGGCCTAAGATTCATGTTGGACAACACGAAGAGGAATAACTTAAGAATTATCGGCATTCCAGAACAAGAAGAATCACACAAGTCCACAGAGGAAATAGTTGAAGAACTGCTGGAAGAAAATTTCTCTAACATCCTGAAAAGTTAAAAGATAAACATTCGAGAAGCTCAATGAACTCCAAGAAGGGTAGACCCCAAAAGAAAATCACCAATACATACCACAGTCAAGCTCTCCAAACTCAAAGAAAAGGAGACACTTCTGAAAGCAGCCAGGGAAAACAGAAGTGTCACATAACAAAGACAAGCAAGTCAGATTAAGCTCGGATGTCTCAGCAGAAACCATGCAAGCAAGACAGCAATGGGGAGACATATATAAAACCCTGAAAGAAAAAAAACTGCCAACCAAGAATCCTTTATCCAGCAAAGCTATCAATCAAATATGATGGTGTAATCAAAACATACCAGAATTAACAGAAG
>NW_006408529.1:37639728-37646883 GCF_000296735.1 Chrysochloris asiatica | reverse complement strand
GAACAGCTGATAGTTTCAAACTGCTGACCTTGCGGTTCACAGCCCGATTCATAACCACTACACTACCAGAGCTCCTTGAGGACATTATGCTGAGTGAAATTAGTCAGTCACAAAAAGAGAAATACTGCATAAGACCATTATTTTAAAAGCTTAAGAAAAAATACCCACATTAAAAGGAAAAAAAAAAGGAGGGAAGGTAAGGTAGAGCACAGGGTAGAGGATAGACAAATTGTTTGGTGTTGGTGGGTAGCCAATACACATGAAGTGGGAGGAGAATGGAAGAACAAGGCAGATAGAGAGGTTTGCAGGAGCTAAATGGGACAGAGATAAATAGTGATTGATGTATGATCAACCTTGGAACAACAGGGCTCTGTGACACAAGGATTGAGGTATAGTCTGAATGGGTAAAAGAGGGGAAATAATGATAAGATGTTTAACTGTGTTATGAATCTTAGTTTCCCTTACCTACTATTGTAAAACAGACACATGAGGAGGAGGAAAGGAATAGTCAGAAACATGATTATAGAAAGCTTGTAAGTCTGTCTTCAGCCTATAACTGATTGGAATACCTAAAAGCGGTGCTAGAACTTGCCCAGTGAAAGAGGCTTCATGTGGAGCCTTTTGCAGTGTGTAAGAACTTAGGTAGAATCCTGATCCGCATCTAGAATCTTCTGAGGTGGGAAATTTCCACTTGAAAAAACTAGCAGACCAACCTTGAGCAGCTAGAACAGAAGACACTTCCTGAAAGAAAGACCAGCAGGAAAAACCAAAAACAAAAAGGGCAGTCTGAATGACTACTACAAGAACAAGCAAGTTGTCCACAGGTGAGTGAGTCATCAAGGCAAGTAATCAAGTCCACTCATGGCAAATCCGCCTCCAAGACTGAAACTCAAAGGAAATACAGGAGCAGGCATGTAATCTTGCTGGAGATCATGTTGGTCTACAACACCAGAGATGGATGCAGAGATGATGAGAGAAAGTAGGGGAAAAGCAGCAATGAAGATGTGGGCTGAGTCTGACTACATTCAATAGACTCCTCTCAACCTGAAGTATGGTGAGACCTGGTTGGCCAGCAGTATGGTGAGACCTGGGGACTCCTGAGCCCATGGATAAGGACCTTGCCACAGACAGCTAGAGCGGATAATGAAGTGTCCAACTTATATGAAGTGAGAGAAGATGCACATGAACACGCATACTTGCAGATAACCCATTTGATCTAGCTTCAATGACTGGATGATCAGAACTCAACTAGCAGAAGAAAGAAAAGGGGGGAAAAAATTGGGGGGAGATAAAGAAAACAAGTATAATGCACTACAATTTGATGAATTTGACCTATACTTATGGATGTAGTAGCTTAAAATACCAACCAAGAGGGAAGGAATCTTCAAAGCAAAGATCATTCCCATACCCTCTGTACACATGGTTGATAGGGATAGGCAACTTAGACATTGGCTACCTAAAATGGGGGGGCTATAAAAGGACGAAGTGTCTGGCTTACAAGTTTTCAAGAGGGAAAGTTTCGCTTCAGAGGCTGCAGGGAAAGGTAGAATCTCCACTAAGTGGTTTTCAGCCTGTCTAGACAGAGATGGTGAAAGGAGATGGGAATAAAACTCTTATGGTACAATAGTGAGCAACTGTTATCATGACTGATTACGACTGTTGAAACTGTAAAGGTAGACATTTTGTAGCAAATAGACAGAAGTGGTTGATCTTGCAGTCCAGGAGAGGAGGATCCTGGTACCATAAAGGAAGAAGAGCAGGAACGTAGTATGGGACCATATTCAAAGAAGCAGCAACACCAGAGATGGATGCAGAGATGATGACATGGAGAGATGGAGCAGCTGGGGACTCTAACTCATGGAGGGAAAAGGGCTGTGTGCTGGCAGCCCAGCGGCAGGCTTGCAGGGTATGCCCTTTGGGTGTTTGAATGATTGCATATTCCTGAGTGTTTTGGTGCACATCCAAAAAATGAGAGAGAAATAGAAGCAATAGCTGTTGATTGATGATGAATGGAGGGGACTGTAATCATTGCAATGATTACTATAGGATGAGTGTAAAGCTAATGTTCTCCCATGTAAACTATCACATAAATCACAATAAAAAATTAATAGTTTTTTTTTTTTTTAAAAAAAAGAAACAAGCTTGTTTTCCCAGTGCACTAGGCTAATTTGTTGTTGTTAACTGCAGTTGAATCAGTTCCGACTCATAGAAATCCTGTATAGGGTTTCAAAGGAATGGCTGGTGAGTTTGAACCACCGACTGGGTTGATAGGAATGAGCAATCTAGACAATGGCTATTGAAAATGGGGGCTACAAAGGCACAAAGTGCTGGCTTATAAGCTTTCATGAGTGTGTTTAGTTTCAGCATGAGGGTGGTAAGATAGAATACCTACTGAATTGTTTTCCTCTTTTCCAGATGGATCTGATGAAAGGGGATGGGAAATGATGTTGACAGGATTTTATGATTCAACTGTGAGTAATTTGCAGGATTAATTGAGATTGTCACAACTGTAATTGTAGACAATGTTTTAACTAAAAGTGGGGAGTAATTCACTTTCATTTCCGGAACAGATGATCCCAAAACAATGAAGAAAGCAGAATATGAGTAGAGAGTATGATCCTACCTATAAAAACCCTGACAGCAGAGATGGCAGAGGTGACAGCATGGAGAGAGATAGCAGCTGTGGGCACTAGGTTCATGTGTCTGAGGGCAGGAGCCTGGCTTGCAGAACATGTCCTTAGGACATTTAAAGGAATATGTCTTTTTGGTTTTATACATGTACATCAAATATTTTTTCTTTGTTAATTTATTAAATGTAAGATGTAAAAGGGGTGGCACAGGCAGGAAGCTGGATAACTGTTGTGATAATTAATATGAACCAAAGCATATAATTTCTTCAATGTAAAGTCAATGATCTTGTCTGTTAATCTTCATTCAATTCACAATAGAAACTTAAAAATTTTTTTTAAATATACAAAAAGAAAAGAACATGGAAGGAATACAAAGAGTCACTATAGCAAAAAGAATTGATGATGTTCAATCATTTCAAGGGGTAGAATATGATCAAGAACCTATGGTACTAAAAGAAGTTCAAGGTGTATTGAAGGCAATGGCAAAAAGCAAGGCTCCAGGAATTGACAGGACACAAATTGATATCTTTCAACAAACTGATACAGTATTGGAGGCACTCACTTATCTAGGGCAAGAAATCTGGAAGACAGCTGCCTGGCCAGCCAACTGGAAGAATCCATATTTGTGCATATTCCAAAGAGAGGTAACCCAACAAAATGCAAAATCATCAAACAGTATCAGTTTGTCTTGGAAGGGCTCTTGGAAGGGAGTTTGTCCTGAAGGGCTATGATGGCTCCCAGGAGAATAGCTTGTTTGTTGTTGTAATAGACAAGCAGTCTGCAATTTTTTTTCCCCCTGCTGGTCTTTCTTTCAAGAAACATCTTCTGTTCCTCTAGCTGCTCGGGGTTGGTCTACATATCCTTTCAAACGGGAATGTCCCAACTCAGAAAGTTCTGGATGGGGCTCAGGATTCCACGTAAGACCCCATACTCTACAAAGGCTTGACAAGAAGCCTATTTCGCTGGGCAAATTCTAGAACCCCGTTTAGGTATTCCAGTCAGTTATATGCTGAAGACGGGCTTACAAACTTTCTGTAATCCTATTTCCTGATATTCTTTTCCATCCCACTTAAATGTCTATTTTACAATAGTAGGCAAGGGAAATCAATATCCACAAGATAATAAAGTACCTTAACATTATTTCCTCTCTTTTACCTATTCAGATTATGTCTCAATCCCTGTATCACAGAGCCTTATTGTTCTAAGGGTTAGTATATATCACTATTCACCTCTGTCCCATTTAGCCCATGCAAACCTACCTAACTAATATTACATTTTGTCAGAAGCATAATTCTTTCAACTTCAACTAACTGCTTCATATTTCTACGAAGTATTTTTGGAGCTCTAGTAGCATAGTGGTTACGAATCAGGCTGTGAACTGCAAGGTCAGCAGTTCAAAACTACCAGCTGTTCTGCGGGAGAAAGATGAGGCTTTCTGCTCCCGTAAAGGTTTGCAGCCTTGGAAACCCTGTACAGGGTCACTATGAGTCGGCAACTCCACAGCACATAACCACCACCACCACAACCACTGTTCAAGAATGTTCCCACCTGTAGAGACTTAGCAGGGAGGTATTCAGCAATTAAGGTCAGAAAAAAGTCATATCCAAAAAAAAGTTAGTTATGCAGCACCTATAATCCAAGTTTATTATACATATAGAACATTTTACTCAGTTATCTCAAGCAATAATAATGCTTTAGCTATAAAATGCTCTTCATAATTTTAAATCCTTTTTGTTCTAACAACTGATTAATTCAGTAGAATTCTTACTCAGATGAGAACCACAAAAATGAAGCTACTAAGTATAAAGCTTGTTTTTATTTATAGATTTCAATTGAACAAACTGTAAATGTAATAAAAGATGCCTATGAACAGAAAGAAAGCATAAGTTTTTAATGTTACTTTCTTTGATGTGCATTTGTAAATTTTATTTTCTTTTGACAAGAATATATACCTGCAGTTTATACCATGTATGTCATAAAAAATCCTAAAAAGCAAAGGAAAATATCTTAAACCTCTGATGTACTAGTTCACTTCTCATTTATACAGCAGTCTATGTGTGTATGTGTGTATGTTGGTGTATAGTCAAGCAAATTTATATGCATGTAACTTAATGAACATCAATACTTCATATATAGTAAAATGCAATAAAAACAGATAGAATTGACATAAACAGATCATATTTAACCTCTGGGGATTTTCCAATTTTCTGAATGTGTCAGGAAGATGCTTAGCCAGATCCATCATCTCTTCAGAGATTGAAATCAAGTGTTTTTTCACATCACTAGGTAGTGTTTTCTCCTCTAGGGAGGAAAAAAATCAATATTAATTTTCAAACCAAAAAGCTGAGATATTTATTTAGCAATTTCATTAAACAACATTATAGCTCAGATTTTCATATACTTTTCTTTACATAAATTTCAACAGAAAAATTTTCCTTAACCTATGACAAAATCACTTAACTTCTCTTCCAAAACTTGACTAAAATTTTAGGATATATTGCAAATGATCTTCATTCATATATATAACAACTTTGGGCTATCAACATAGCAGAAGGAGAAGGTGAAACCATCTTTGCCATTTCATATTCATAAATCAATAACAGCATCTGGGGCTACCACTTAATAAACACAGTTTGGTAAAATATCTTACTCATAGTATTTCCTCAGTTTCCTTACTTATACCAGTCATCACCAAAATAAATTGTAAGCTTCTCTAATCAGTTATCTTCTCAACTCTCAATTCCATTTTATCTAGTCCATCATTCTCCATCAACACTTCAAGGCCTCCCCTCCTTTTCCAAACCCCTTCCCTGCTTGAAATTTATTACATTTCATTAGCACTTCTCTCATCTCTCAGTAACCCCTGGCTCCTCTGAAGCAAAGGACTATACCGCACTGCTAAATTTATCTCATAATCTCAGAATCACATACCCTTACTCACTGAAGATTTTAGCACATGGTTCACTCACTGTCTTTCCCTCCATCACTACTCCTGTGATCATTCCTGTAATTAACAATATCCACACAAATGATCCATCCAAAAACATCTTTCAGTTCCTTGGTCTCTCCATCTCAACAAATCTTTTCCTCAGTTCACCTTAGTCACTCATCCCCATGATTATCTCCTTGACATTGCCATTAACAATAAAGTAACCACCTCCAAACATCAATTATAAACATTCTCCAAATCCACTGACCGTACCAATTTTTCATTACCCATTCACCTTCTCAATCACACTTCCCATCATGTGTTACTTTCTTTCCTTACCCACACTATAGTAACCATTCCCTTCTATATATAAGGAGGCTTCAAAAAGTTCATGAAGAAATTGATTGAAAGATAATGGTATTTTTTCACAAACTATTTGTACCCCTCTTGGACTCTCAAATCCTTTGCTCTTCCTTCCCTCCATGGAACTTACCTACCAAAACCAATATCCTTATTAATAGCCAGCTCTTTTACCTAGTTGGTATCTATACCCAAGCAACCGAATATAGTTGAAAATAAAAAAATAATCATCTCACTTTAAAATCATGATACAGGTCTCAAATGAATCCTCAGTAATTATTGTTAATTTTCCACTTTCTCACTCTCAAGATTATTATTTCACAACTTTTCCTTTGTCCTGAAGCCTCCTTTCTCTTGGACACTTCAACACTTGTTTGTCCCTCCTTTTTTTAAAAAAAAATTGGGGGGTGGGGGTTGAGGGTGGGCAGGAAATAACTTCACCTCTTATTTCATTAATTGTAAGAAAACCAAGAGAGCTATCTCAACTTGTCACCCAAAATCTACTTATTAGTCCGTATTCATCTATTCTGTATCCCCTCATTACAAAGGATAAACTGTCCCTACACTTACCTAAGACCTACCCATTATATTTGTATATTGGATCCCAATCACTGTCTCCTATCCAAGGACTTACTCCTGCAATTATCTTTATTCTCTCCTACATTAAAAAAATGTCCTTTTTGTATTGGTTCAATCCCACGAACACATTATTGCTGTTGTTAAGTGCCAGAACATCGGTTTAGACTCAGGGTGACCCTTGTGGTCAGCAGTCCAGAGCCACCACGCTCTAGAAAGCTGATAAACAATGCCACAAGGTGGAGATAATAAGTGTAGCGTTCTGCCACAGATAATACACCTAAAACTCTAACCTTAGGTCATATGGATCTTACCAATGTCAACACTACTCAGATACTCAACAAGCTATAGTAATATTAAATACTTTGCAAATAAGTACATACTGTCTTTTTGAAGATAAAACTCACAAAAGATAATTCACATATCTTTTATTTAACATAATAACTTACCGTTATTGAAAGCAAACGTTTGCACAGCATTCCCCAAACTTTCTAATTTTTGAAAAATGATGAGACCAGCCTATACAGCAGAAAAATAAAAAGAGACTGCTAAAGACAACAAATATAAAACTCTCTGCTACATCTTCAGAAAATAAAAAAGAGTGATTCCCAAAGTATCCAAAAAGCTGAATCCAACCTACTGCATTATACAAATATTATA
>NW_006408529.1:37637160-37639548 GCF_000296735.1 Chrysochloris asiatica | reverse complement strand
GGAGAAAGATGAGGCTTTCTGCTCCTATAAAGATTTGCAGCCTCAGAAACCCTGCACAGAGTCACTGTGAGTTGGAACTGACTCCACGGCACATAACAACAACATTATAAAGCAGGTATCCAAATCAATAATGTATAAATGTAATCTTGAATGTAGCTGTCTGCTTCCATAAAAATTAAACCAAAAATCCCAAACCCTATTGCCATTTGAGTAGATTCCATTTGTAGTAGCCCTACAAAGACAGTATAGACTGTCCCAAAGAGTATCCCAGGTTGCCATCTTTACTAAAGCCCACTGTCACATCTTTGCAAAACAGCTTAAATAACCACTATGCAACCACTGGGCTCCTTCTTTGGAAACATTATTCGGCAGTCCTAGTCTGTCATATAGGGTCACTATAAGGCAGAATTGACTCGACAGTAACAGGTAATAGGATAATATCAAATAAAAGTAATCTATTATGACTACAGGTACCACCACCACCCCCACTTTATTAAATCACCTAAGAAGGCTACTCAGTATATGACCAGTCCTCCTTGTGTGTCCTATTAACAGGACCTCACATGGGTTTTTCCTTAAAAAAAAAAAAAAAAAAAAAAAAAAGTTCAAGGATCCACACTAGCTATTAAGAAATTCTGTGCTTTCTGAAAGAGAATATAAAGAAAGATGAACACACTATTTCCCTGAGAAAATTGTTTTGTTTTTTTCCCAAGTTGTAAGCCAAAGACATTTCCATTCCTAAAAATAGATGCAAATTCTTGCACACAAATAAACTTATGAATGAAGGGAAAAGAAATCCACTGAGGGCATAAAACACACTACTTAACAGAAAAATAACCAATAATGCTATATAAAAAGATAAACACAGATTTCACCTTGTTAAATACAAAAATGTATCTGAGTAACCGTAGTGGCAAGCTAAATTTGGAGGCAATTTTTCTAATTTTCAACCACATTTCAAATAAAATATAGGAAACAAAGTTAGTTTCAGTATAGAAACTGCTTGTAATTATTTTTAGTCTTATGCTGCTTGTAAATCAAATACATCATTAATGCCATTTGTGCTTGTTCAGCCTGGACTCATTAGTAGCCTTTCATCTTTTCATGGAGTTAACATTTCTTACATACAAATTTAAATATTATTTTAGCTTCATGAAGATAAAAATAACTAGCATTAAATAGCCTGTTTATTGGCTACTGTTGTTGCTAAGTGCCACTGAGTTGGTTCTAACTTTTAGCAACCGTGCTTAGAATTTCTGGGGAGTGGCTGAAGAATTTAAACCATCAACCTTAAAGTGAGCAGTCCAGCGATTAACCTATGGAGCCACACCAGGATCTATGTTGATTGGTGGTGGTGGCAATATGCCGTGGAGTCAGTTTCAACTCAGCGACCCTGCACGGGTTTCCGAGAATATAAATCTTTACAGGAGCACAAAACATCATCTTTCTCCCACAGAATAGCTGGTAGCTTCTAACTGCTGACCTTGAGGTTAGCAGCCTGACTCAACAACTACATTACCAATGCTCCTTGCTTATTAATAATACTGGAAGAAACCCTGGTAGCACAGTAGGTGAAGCAAGCACCAAGCTAACCTAAAAGGTCTGTGGTTCAAACCCAAGCTCTCTCCTCCGAAGAAAGCTGAGACAGGCTGCTTCCAAAAACATTTATAGCCTTAGAAACTCTATGGAGCTTATTTACTCTAACCTTAACAGTGTCACTAAGTGTCTTCTTAGGCATTTTTTAATACACAGCTAATTTTAAATATTTTTATCAAATTTTTGCCACTAACACAACAGAAAGTTTCTTTAAAAATTTATAATAATACATCACAATAGTATATCACACTAAAAATCTTTAAGTACATACATAAGCATCAGTGGCTGCATACAGTTTCTGGTCCTCAGTGAGAGGGAAATTACTCCAATTGCTACACTGGATACTCTTGTCTTTCAAAAGCTGTTTACTTAAGATGTGTTTAACCAAACCATTGAGGCTCCAGGTCTCTGTACATTTCAGCTAGAAGTAATGAAAAACATCAATATGGTAAAAAATTTTTCCTATTTTCAGATGTTTCTAAATACTACCAAATGACCATACCATTAATAAAATTGTAAAGATTATATCAAAATTCAATCTCAATATATTTACTGTCACTAAAAACCTCGTTTTAGTTTACACTGAAAGAATTTAATTCTGGGATTTCGCCAATGTTAAGGTTAAAACTCATGGACTATGAAAGTATTGTTCATGGAAACACCTGAGTATTAATAGGCTTTCTACATCCCAGCCAAATGAATACTTGGATAAATATAGGTATTTAATTTAATGTTTAACGGAAAGCCTTATCTCTCTCACGCGGAGGGCCTGGTGGATTTGAGCTGCTGACC
>NW_006408529.1:37628607-37634475 GCF_000296735.1 Chrysochloris asiatica | reverse complement strand
TCACTATGAGTCGGTTCCGACTCGATGGCACCTGACAATAACAACAACAATTTAATGGCTACATTAATCTGTGAATATGGGTAATAGAACTGATAGTCAAACTTCTGATAAAAGCATTGTACCATACTATGTTCTCACTAAAAAAAAAAGTAAGTTTTTACTACTAAAAGTGACTTATAGAGATGAGTCTGAAATACAGCATTTAAAATATGCAAATATATAAAAACAAACTAAAATAGCACCAAGAAATAGGAAAGGAGAGTACTTAATTTTATGCGAAAATAATGGATTAAAACTGAAAGTTTTCAATTTGGAACTCCTTTTTGTTACAAAACAATACTATAGTTCATTGTTTTTAAATTTAATCTAACATTCAAATAGAAGGGGCATTCTGTGAAGCAAAATTATTTATGAGAAAAAATACATGTATACCTCTACCTTTTCATTGGCAATATCTGACAGTTCCACCAAACTCTTCAATTTGATGTTGAAGTCACGTAGGAGTTTCCACTGGTCTCCTGTAATTCCTACACCTACCTTTTTAATTGCTTCATTTTCAAGCAACATTTTTAATCCCTGAGGGAAAACTATAAAATTTTATTGTTATTTCAATAGTTTGATCAAGTATGATGGACTTTCTTTCTAAACTGTCCTTAAAAAGTTTACATTTAAATTTGTTTTTGTCTTAAATTTACATTAAAAAACACATTCAACTTGAGTATTTCTTTTCTAACTTGAAGCAAATGTCTTAATTTATAAATGACAAGAAAAAACAAATGGTATGAATGCTGCCACCACTAATACTAATAATATATTTCTGATTATTTTTCCCCTTTAAATTTTAGTTCTCTCCTCTCTGAGACAGGAGTAATATCAATCTCACAATCCTGGCAGGAATGTTATGAAAACTAAATATAACAGAAGATGTGAATGAGCAAAACTGAATATAAAAATTTAAACAAATGTAAGGCAAGGAGACACATCAGCAATTGAAAAGGCTTTACAGTCCAGGGGAAACATTAATACAATTATCAATCACATCAATGTAAAACATAAACAAAGAGATACCAACCTGACATAGAAGAAATATGAAACAAGTAACATTTGCTCTCTGACACACATAACTGAATTAGAGCAACTCGGCTTAGTTTGCCTTTACTGTACACTGGTGGCCATTCCATGTCAAATCCTATCACATCTCCAGCGGACAGATTCATGCTGAAAAGAGAAAAATAGTTTAAATTAATTACAAACAAATTTCAAACTTCTGAACAATAATTTAGCTTAACTAGTTAAGAATATTTGCTTTGAACATTGTGCTCTTTTAAGAACTCTTTAAATGGGATCAAACTGACAAAGTGACTCTACAGATTAGACAGGAAACTTCAGGAGCAGTGAGCCATATGCTAATGGAGGAGGAACAATTTCTATAGGAAATTAAGAATGGTTGCACGACTTGAAGAATATAATCAATGGCACTGAATTATACATGCACACTTTTTTGATTATGTACTACTGTGTATTTCTCAATAATAAAAAATGTAAAACATTTTCTTTAATTCTATTTAACTAAAGACACCATTTAAAAAGCTAAAAGGCAAGCCAAACACTGGTAAAAGACATCTTTTATATATATAAAGTGATAATGAATAACCTTAAAAATCAAAACGAAAGAAATAAACAACTCAGTAGAGATCAGGGGAAAATATCAACATGCAATTCAAATGTACATCCAAATAGCCAATGAACACAATGAATACATAAAGACACTAAATCTCACTAAAAACCAGAAAAATATAAATTAAAATAAATCTAGACCACTTCACATCTGTGGTGGTGGTGATGGTTATGTGCCATAGAGGCGGTTCTGACTCACTGCGACCCTGCACAGGGTTTCCAAAGCTGTAAATCTTTATAGGAGCAGAAAGCCTCATCTTTCTCCAGCAGAACAGCTGGTAGTTTCGAACTGCTGACCTTGCGGTTCGCAGCCCTATTCATAACCACTATGCTACCACATTTAAAGTCTTTGGCAGACATGACTAAATTATTAATATTAAGTAATATCAATATCAATAAAATATCAATATCAAGTATTTACAATGATATCAGTTGATGTTAAATTCCTTCAAGTCCATTCCAACTCTGTCTAGGGTTTCCAAAGTTTGGCTAGTGGGTTTGACCCACTGATCTTGTAGTTTACAATCCAGTGCTTATCCTACAATGTCACACCAGAGTATCTGTAGAATCTCTCATATACTAAAATGTAAATGGTAAATCTTTTAGAAAAAACTTTGACTATACATAGCTGAAGATATATCAACAATCAGCAATATTTCTCATAAATATATGAAACTCTCATTTGTACTAAAAAATCAAACTTGTTTATTAATATTCACTGAAGTATTAATATTCACTGAGGTATTGTCAAAATATAAAAAGTAAACTAAATTCCATTAACAAAATAACAGATAACTGGTGTATATTGAAATAATGGAATAGTACGGAAAAAGTTTTTTTAAGAAAAGAACTACATATATCAACAAGACCACCACTCATCTGTCACTATGTTGAACTGTGTTGACTTGGGTGTTACTATGATGCTAGAAGCTATGCCACTGCTAATTTAATTACCAGCAGGTCACCCACAGTGCACAGGTTTCAGCGGACTTTTCAAACAAAGACAGAATATGAAGGAAAGGCAGACTATTTCTGAATGTTTAGTCACTGAAAACCATATGAATAACAGAGGAACATTAACAGATATAGTGCAGGAAGACAACATCATGAATAGCACCAAAATACTGTTGGACATAGGGGCGGAAGATGAGTCCCTCAGGTTGGAAAGCATTCAAAATACAGCTGCAGAAGACTGCCTCTTTAAAGAGCAGTTGACCATGATGATGTGAATAGGGTAAGCTTTTGGGACCTTCATTTGCTGATGAAGCACAACTCAAAATAAGGAAAAATAGCTGGAAACAACCATCAATAATAACAACAGGGAATGCACAAAGTATGAATCCAGGAAAATTATAAGTCCTCAAAAATGAAATGGAGCACATAAAGATCAATATCATAGGCATTAGTGAGGAAGGGACTGATATTGGCCATTTTGAATCAGTCTATTATGTCGGAGTCCTGGTGTGGCGCTGTAGGTTAATGTGCCAGACTGCAAAGCAGTTTGAACTGCAAGGTTGGCAGTTCAGGCTCACTAGCTGCTCCTCAGAAACCCCATACAGGGTCGCTATGGGTCAGAACTAGCTCGACGGCACTTCACAACAATTATGTTGGAAATGACAAATTGAAGAGAATGGCATCACATTAATTAGCAGAAATAATATTTCAAGATCTATCTCTAAGTACAATGTCATCTGTGGTTGGCTAATATCAACACACCTATAAGGAAGACCAGTTAACAACACTATTATTCAATTTTACAGATCAACCAATAAAGCCAATGATTATCAAACTGGAGAATTAAATCAACTTCATCACTTTGAAGTTGATCAAACATGCAATCAAGATGACATGGTAATTACTGGTGATTGGAATGCAAAGGTTGGAAACCAAAAGGAAGGATCAGTAGTTGGAAAATATGGCCTTGATGACAGAAATGAGTCTGGTGATTGCATGATAGAATTTTAGAAGACCAATGACTTACTCATTGCAAATATCAGTTTTCAACAACATAAAAGACAACTATAAACATGGACCTCATCAGATGGAAAACAAAGGAATCAAATGGATTAAATGTTTGGGAAGAGATGTGGAGAAGCTCTATCATCAGCCAAAACCAGGCCAATGGCAGACTGTGGAACAGACCATCAACTGCTCACATGTAGGCTGAAGCTGAAGAAAATTTGAAATCAACTCCATGAAAGTAAAAATATGACCTTTAATAAGTCCCCTAAAATTTAGAGACAATCTCAGGAACAGATTTAATGCATTAGACACTAATGACTGAAGACCAGAAGATGTGTGGGATGTCATCAAAAACATCATACAGGAAGAAATCAAAAAGTTATTAAAAGGACAGGAGAGAAAGAAAAGACCAAAATGGATGTCAGCAGAGACTGAAATTTGCTCTCCAGTGTTGAGATGCTAAAGCTAATGAAAAGAATGAAACTGAACAGAAAATTTCGAAGGACAGCTCCAGAAGACAAATGAAATGTGTACTGACGTGGAGTTATAAAACAAAAAGGGAAGAAAAAACTCAGCATTTCTTAAACTGAAAGAAATGATAAAAAATACAAGCCTTTGACTGTCTTTTGAATCTTGGTTTCCCTTGCATACCATTATAAAACAGACATGAGGGAGAGAGAAAGGAATAGCCAGAAATATCACCATAGAAAGCTTGTAAGTCCATCTTCTCCCTATAACTGATTAGAATACCTAAAATGGGCTACAATATGCCCAGTGAAGGAGGCCAACTGCTGAGCCTCTGCATTACATAAGACTATAGGTGGAATCCTGAACAGCATCCAGAATCTTCAGAGGTGGGAAATTTCCACTTGAAAGGATGGGCAGACCAGCCTGGAGTGGCTAGAAAAACAGAAGATACTTCTTGAAAGAAAGACCGACAGAAAAATACAAAACAATATAGGCAGACCGACTGATTACTATAAGAACAAGCAAGTTGCTCGCCCAGGAGACATCAAGGCAAGTGGTGGGGCCCCCTGCTGCTGTCACTGTGCCAATCTGCCTCGTTGGGGGCCTTCCTCTTCTTCTCCAACTGTCACTTTGTCAAAATATCATTCTGCAGGGAATGGTCCCTCCAAATTTCCTACCTCTGAAGATTCTGGATACTGTTCAGGATTCCACCTATAGTCTTATGTAATATGTCCACAGTATGGGAGACGAAGTCTGGACATCCTGGCTGTACTTTATCTAACAAAGATCTGTTTGTTCTTCTGGCAATCCATGGCACTTTCAATATTCTCTTCCAACACCATAACTAAACTGCATCAATTCTTCTACGGTCTTCTTTATTCACTGTCCAACTTTCAGATGCATATGAGGTTATTGAAAATACCATGGCTTGGGTAGGACACACCTTAGTCCTCAAACTGACATTCTTTGGTCTTCAACACTTTAAAAAGGTCTTGTGCAGCAGATTTGCCTTGATTATCATTTGGTTTCTTGATTACTGCTTCCAGAGTGTTGATGGTTGATCCAAGCAAAATGAAGTCTTTGACAACTTTGATCTTTTCTCCATTTTATGGATGTTGTTTATTGGTACAGTGGTAAGGATTTTTGTTTTCTTTACATTGAGGGGCAACCCATACCCAAGGCAGTGGTCTTTGATTTATTCAGTAAGTATTTTAAATCCTCTTCACTTTCAAAAAGCAAGGTTATATCATCTGCATATTGCAGGTTGTTAATGAGTCTTTCTCCTATCCAGATACCACACCCTTCTTCATATAATCCAGCTTCTCAGATTATGTGCTCAGCATACAGACTGAATATGTATGGTAACAGAATATAACCCTGGTGCACATCTTTCCTAATTTAAACCATTCAGTGTTCCATTGTTCTGTCTGAACAACTGCCTCTTGGCCTAGGTATAGGTTTCTCATAAGCACAATTAAGTGTACTGGACTACTCATTCTCCCCAATGTTGTCCATAGCTTGTCAAGATCCACACAATGGAAATCTTTAGCATAGTCAATAAAGCACAGGTAAACATTTTTCTAGTATTCTCTGCTATCAGCCAAGAGTCATCTGACATAAGAAATAATATCCATTGTTCCATGTCCTCACGTGATTCTGGCTTGAATCTCTAGCAGTCCTCTTTCAATATATAGTTGCAGCAGTTTTTTTCATTATCTTTAACAAAATTTTACTTGTATGTGACATTAATGATATTGTCCA
>NW_006408529.1:37626403-37627722 GCF_000296735.1 Chrysochloris asiatica | reverse complement strand
AAAGTGTCACTATGAGCCACTACCAACTCAACAGCACCTAACAACAATAACAGCAACAAATATCAACAAAGTTCTTAGAAACATAATATTGAGACTTCCAGTTTGGATGGCAGCATAGACAGCCAGGTAAGAAAGGCTCCATGGGGGAGGGATTGAAAACCCACAGAAGCTGTGCTCACAGAACACCACCAGAACTCTGGATCTACCATAAGGTCCAGGACATCAGTTTCCCACACTTAGAAGTGGAAAAATCACTATATAAAGGAAAATACTGCAAATTAGGAATCTTTGAGACAGGACTCCCTCTGTGACCACCCCACCTGGACGGAGTTCAGAGACATGCACAGAGAACCAGTGCTAAAAGCGGTGCAGTGACATTTGCAAAAGATGGTGCAGGGGATTCTACACATTATTTCCTCCTATTCCCTGCAGTGCCTTCTTTGCCCAGCTCAGACGCCTTCAGGTGGTGGGTGTGCACCATTCCCCCACCCCCCCACCCCCAAAAAAGCTCCTGCGATGATCCCACAGTTTTCCCACAGTATAAAGAGAAAGGGTGTAACGGCTACTTATGACGTCAGCCTAGGGATCACAGCCATAAAATTAACTTGTGCAGGACTCTTTCTTTACTATCTAGCAAGTAAAAAGCAAGCCCATCAGGCCTGACAGACAAACTACAGAAATATCTGTAAAACCCCAACATAAAAGGAGGCAACTATCTGGAGAATTACGCTGTGCACACACAGATACCTAACTGACCTTCAGAGACAAAAATAGTGGACATTCTCCCATTAACTTCTCAATATCCATCTGCGCACCTCCACGGTGGTGACTAGAGGAGGGGCCTGAGCAAGCGGATACCCCCACCCACTGCTGGAGGCTTCTATGGTGCACACACACTGCCTGTGTAGCAAAACGACTGAACACTCGGCCAAAACTTTATTTTTGTTTCAAACTGGTGGTTTTTGTCTCTGCTGTTATATTGCTTCTGCTTTTGGTTCTTTTGATCACACATTTTCCCTGGAGGTGGGAGCTTTTTCTCTCTACATTACTCAAGAAGAGATAGCAACCGTGGCCCTATAGCCAAGCTACAAGCATACCCCATAATATTCCCCCACTGAGACAAGAGCCAATAACAGCTTCTAAGCATAACACGAGAAAAGGGAGGCCTATCTCCTGATCATATCCACCAGGAAACACCCAGTAAGTTTAATAACACAACAACAAACATCCATTTAAGCATTAAAAAAATCCACATAACTACTGGAAATGACAAACAAAAGATCTCAAACACAACAAACAATCTCGAAACATGTCCAAAA
>NW_006408529.1:37550948-37616223 GCF_000296735.1 Chrysochloris asiatica | reverse complement strand
AAAAAAAAAAAAGAATCTCAAGTAGAGCATGGCAGTACCAATGAGTTAAGATTACCAGAATCCAGAGAAACTGAGTCAGCTTCTAAGTCAGAGTTCTAGAGCTAGGTAGGAAAAGAGCTCCAGAGATCTTAGTAGGAGAACACTTTACTTATTGCTGAATAGTAAGACGTGCAAGCACAGAGTGAAACTCTAAGAGGATAGGCAAGGGACAACCAAGGAATCATAATCTGAACTACTCTTAAAGCTCACATAAGAGTGAGAGGCATTAGAGTTCTGAAAGGTCAGAGAAGAGATTCTTGTTGATCACCTGGGCATCCAGCAAAGAATTCATGAGTCACACCCTATTATAGAGAGTCCTTAGAGCTTCAGCTAATATATCAAATACTTAGGTACCTACATCTATCTTTACCAAATCATACTATTCATTAATTCATTAAACATTTTTCTTAAGAACCAAAGCAAGAAAATATAGCTGAAGCTCTAAGTATACACTTTCTAATCATCTCCTTTTGAAATAACTTTTGTCAAGTGTTTGGTGTTTAACATTCCTTCACCTGAGTTTTATAATATTAGTTTATAATTATACAAACAGAAATATATGTTATTTTACTCATTCATCTATATTTAGAGAGTCCTGGTATGGCACTGTGGATTAAGCACCGGACCACAAGGTCACGTTGAACCACAAGGTCGCCAGTTCAAACTCACCAGCCGCTTCTTGGAAACCCTATACAGGGTTGCTATGAGTGTTACCAACTGGGGGCACTTTATAACAACAAACCTTATTATAGAATTGAATTTCTCAAAAAGTAAAGGCTACTCTGAACCTATCTTAATAAACCTATCCTAATAAACCACCTTCAAAAAATAAAAGTTGTAACTTAAAAGTCAATAACCCAATCAAAATACAGGGGAATGGATTAATGTAACTGCTGTCAATAAATTGTATACCTGTAAGAAGGCGAACTGGCAAGCTGTGTGATAGCTATATTGACAACAATGACCAAAATAATAATAATAATATTAGATACTGAGACTGCTTAAGTACAACCAAAACCAGATGGAATTTCATTTTATGTCACAGTTTCATGAGAAATTCCATTAACTTGATCTAATTACCTGTTTAATACTTCTAGTCTACCTCATAGTTTCTTGCAAAGTGCCTGTAGCCTTGAAAGCTAGTTACATGGCTATTCAAGGAGCAACAACTGGTCTCCATTTGCCTCAAGCAAAAGAGGAAGGAGTCAGGAGTAGGAGGAAATTAAATGTGTGGCTAACTGACTCCATGAGCAACTAGATTGTTGTTACTGTTGTTGTTATGGGCCTTTGAGTTGGTTCTGACAAACAGTGACCTCATATAAGGTTTCAAAAGAGTAACTGGTGGGTTTGAATCGCTAATCTTGAGGTTGGCAGTACGGTGCTTATCCTATGACATGCTTATCCTATGGCGCCACAACAAAATAATCAGAATGGTGCCAAATTACTACTGTGATCAAAGATTCTACAGAATAATCATGATAAAAGGGGGAAGTGAAGAATTTCACAATCTTATGGAATTGAGATTTTCTGGAGCCATGGAGATTGAGATTATTCCCCTAAAATAATCATTATACTTTAAACCTTAAAACAAAACTGTAATTTAGCTTAACTAAAGAAAACGGAGTTCTGGTATGGCACTGTAGGATAATGCACTGGACCTCAAGTACAGTTTGAACCACAAGGTCAGCAGTTCAAACCCGCCAACCACTCCTCAGAAATCCTATACAGCAGGGTCACAATAAATCAGAACCAACTAGATGGCACTTAACAACAAAATCAAAGAAAGTCTACCTTAAGTATTATCCTCTGTTAAGAACTATCTGTGTGGGATAAAACAGACAATATAAACTTAGAAGAAAAGATAGGAAACTTAAGTGCAATGAGTTTATATTAATGAAGGAGAAATAAGACAAAAAGGCGGGTTGTGCAACTTAAAAGAATATAATCAATGTCACTGAGTTATGCATGTCTAAAATTGATGAACTGGTGTATATTCTGCTGTGCATATTCTCAACACAACAAAAATAAATTAATTTTTTTTAAACTGAGCAACAGACTTGAATGACATTCCAACAAAAAGGATATACAGGAGAAGACAAGGCAGTGTCCTGGTGACACCTCTGTCCAACCCCTCTACAAAAACTTAATGCAAAAGATACAGATGATATTCCTGGCACTCTGAACACCAAATGAGGGAGAAAATAATTGTATAAAATACCAATTTAAAGAGGGAGACAGAACAAAAGCAGTGATTGAGGCATAAAACAGAGAGGGGGCCCCACGAAGTACTGGCCATTTTGAGACACAGAAGCCAACATATGTAGATAAGGAGAAGTCAACTTTACATAATCCCCATCAGGACAGTGACACAGTATAGACAAATCTGGAATGAAGCAAGTCAGCCACACTTATTACCCCTACCACCTACCATCCCACTATACAGGCAAATGCCACTACCTACACCACTGAATGAATGACAGATGCTCACCCCACTCAGATGCTTTCCACAACCATCAAAAATAGAACCATGTGCACACTCCCGCCAGTTACTCAACCCACCTGAAGACAAGTGAGGAGCACCCTAGTGCAGCCAAACTAGTAACCAAAGAACTATCACCTCAAGATATCTTTGCTCTTGAACACTTTAAAGAAGTCTTGTGCAGCAGACGTGCCTAATGCAATACATCATTTGATTTTTTAATTGTCACTTCCATGAGTGTTGATTGTGGATTCTAGCAAAATGCAATCTTTGACAACTTCAATCTTGTCTCCATTTATCATGATGCTATTTATTGGTGCTGTTGTGAGATTTTTGTTTTCTAAACATTGAAGTGTAATCCATACTGAAAAGCTTTTAGTCTTTGATACTCATCAGTAAATATTTTAAGTCCTCTTAGCTTCCAGCAAGCAAGATTATATCATCTGCATATCGCAGACTGCTAATGAGACTTTCTCCAATTCTGATGCCATTTTCTTCTTCACATAAACCTTCACATATCCTTCACATATGCTCAGCATATAGGTTGAGTAAGTACGATGAAGGGAGACACCCCAGAAACATCTTTCCTGATTTTAACCGTTCAGTATCCCCTAGATCTGTCTGAACAACTGCCACTTAGTCTAGGTACAGGTTCCTTAAAGCACAATTAAGTGTTTTGGAATTCCTAGTACTTGAAAGGTGATCCTTAGTTTTCATAATATATGTAGTCAAAAACCATTGCATAATCAATGAAAGAAAAGTAAACATCTTTCTAGTATTCTCTGATTTCAGTCAAGATCTGTCTGACATCAGCAATGACATTCCGAGATCCATGTCCTCTTCTGAATCCAGCTTGGATTTCTTGCAGTTTCCTTCTGATATAATGTTGCAACCATTTGTTAATTATCTTCAGCAAAATTTTACCTGCATGTGATATTAATGTATTGTTCAACCATTTCCACATTTTGTTGAGCCATCTCTCTTTAGAATGGGAAAAACGAGGGTCTCTTTCAATCGGCTGACCAGAAAATAGTCTTCTAAATGTCTTGGCACAATTAGCAAGCACCTCTAGTACTGCATCAGTTTGTTAAAACATTTCAATTTATATTCCATAAATTCCTGGAGCTTTGTTTTTTGCCAATGCCTTCAGTACAGTTTTGACATTTTTCTTCAGTACCATCAGTTCTTGACCATAGAATACCTCTTAAAGTGGTTAAAAATCAACCATTTCTTTTTAACAAAATGCCTCTGTGTTTTCCTTCCATCTTCTTTTGATGCTTTCTGCATCATTACATATTTTCCCCATATAATCCCTCAACACTGCAAGTAAAGGCTTGGATTTTTTTCTTCAGATCTCTTGGCCTGAGAAATGCTGAGCATGTTCGTCCCTTTTGGTTATCAAACGCCAAGTCATTGCACATTTCATCATAATACTTGACTTTGTCTTCTCGAGCTGTGTTTTGAAATGTTTTGCTCAATTCTTCGATTTACTCATTTCTTCCACTCACTTTAGCTTCTCTATCCTGGAAAGCAAGTTCAATTTTCTGACATCCATTTGTTCTCTTATTTCTTTCCTATTTTTTAATGACCTTTGTCTTTCTTCCCTGTATGATGTTTTTAATGTCTTTCCATAACTCTTCTTGAGATCGTCTCTAAATTCAGGTAGGATGCATTCAAGGTCATAGTTCGGCTCTCTCGAATTGCTTTAACTTTTTTCAGCTTCAGCCTCAACTTGTATATAAGCAATTGATGGTCTGTTCCACAGTCTGCTGCATGTTTGGTTTTGGCTGATGATACTGAGCTTCTCCATCCTCTCCACAGATGTAGTCAATTTGATTCTTGTATATTCTATCAAGCAAAGTTTATGGTCAGTCACCTTTTATGTTGTTAGAAACTGAATATTTGCAATTAATAAATTGTTGGTCTTGTAAAATTCTATCATGCGATCTCCAGCATCATTTCTACCACCAGGGCCCTATTTTCCAACTATTGATCCTTCCTCTTTGCTTCCAACTCTCACATTCCAATCATTAATAATTATCTTTCAACACAGTGAGATGGCACTGGAGGCACTCACTCATCTATGCCAAGAAATCTGGAAGACAACTATCTAGCCAACTGATTGGAAGAGATTCGTATTTGTGCCCATTTCAAAGAAAGGTGAACCAACGGAATGTGGAAACCATTGGACAATATCTTTGATATCCCATACGAGTAAAGTTTTACTAAAGGTAATACAGAAATGGCTGCAACCACACACTGACAAGAGAACTTCCAGAGGTTCAAGCTAGATTCAGAAGAGGACATGGAATGAGGGCTATCATTGCTGACATCAGATGAATCTTGGCTGAAAGCAGAGAATACCAGAAAGATGTTTACCTGTGCTTTATTGACTACGCAAAGGCCTTGGATTGTGTGGACAAGCTATGAACAACACTGCAAAGTGTGAGCATTCCTGAACACTTAAATTGTGCTCATGAGAAACCTGTACATGGACCAAGAGGCAGTTGTCAAACAGAACATGGGAACACTGAATGACTTAAAATTAGGAAAGGTGTGCGACAGGGCTATCTTCTTTCACCATACTTATTCAACCTGTATGCTGAGCAAATAATCCAAGAAGCTGGGTTATATGAAGAAATCGTGGCATCAGTAATATTCAATATTACTTTGTTGATACTATGTTAATAAGGAAGACTCATTAACAACCTGCGATATGCAGATGACATAACCTTGCTTGCTGAAAGTGAAGAGGACTTAAAATACATACTGATGAAGATCAAAGACCATAGGCTTCACTTCACTATGGATTGCATCTCAATGTAAAGAAAACAAAAATCCTCACCACTGGATCAATAAACAACATTCTTATCAATGGAGAAAAGATTAAAGTTGTCAAGGACTTCATACTTCTTGGATCAACCATCAATACTCATGGAAGCAGCAGTCAAGAAATCAAACAATGTATTGCATTAGGCAAATCTGCCGCACAAGACCTTTATAAAGTGTTGAAAGCAAAAATGTCAGCTTGAGGACTAAGGTGCATCTGACTCAAGTATTTTCAATAACCTCATATGCATGCGAAATCTGGACAATGAATAGGACCGTAGAAGAATTGATGCTTTTGAGTTATGGTGTTGGAAGATTTTGAAAATACCATGGGCTGCCAAAAGAACCAAGAGATCTGTGTTGAAAGAAGTGCAGCTAGAGTGCTCCTTGGAGGCCAGGATGGCCAAACTTCATCTCTCATACTTCGAACATACTATCAGAAAGGACCAGTTGCTGGAGAAGGATATCATGTTTGGTAAGGTGGAGGGTCAGAGAAAAAGAGGAAGACTCCCAGTGAGATGGATTAGCAAAGGCAGCATCAATGGGCTCAAGCGTGGCAAAAGTTGTGTGGTTGGCCCAGGACCAGGCAGTGTTTCGTTCTGTGTGCCTAGGGTCGCTATAAGTTGGTACTGCCTCAATGGCACCTAACACTAACAACCAGAACTTCACAGTTCTAATTTACTAGGACACCTTTTAAAAGAAGTACTAACAATCACTGCTAATGTTCTTTTTAAGGATCATTTACTATAATTGGTACTAACCAAATATACAGAGCCAATCACAACCATTATTCAATACTACTATATTGATATTTTAAATTATGCATTTAGAGATTGCATAATTCTTGCTTTATTTTCTAAATTGGTGAAATAAAGAAACTGTTCAATAGTTCCATATATAACATCACATTTTAGGTTTAAAAAAGAAAAGCTACTGTAATTGAATGGCTTAAGTGACTAAGTAGATGCATTGCAAGTTTAATTCAGTGAATTTGCTTTTATTCAAAAAGTAGAGTTGTAAGTTCTCAATAATATTCTGGAAGCATGGTGGCTTCATACAATAAGCACTGAACTGCAAATCACAATGTCTGTGGTTCGAGACTGCCAGTCGCTCCACAGAAAAAAAGATGATGATTTCGGTCCTGGCAATGACTTTTCAAAAGCCTCAGAAACCCTATATAGGGTCTCTATGAGTCAGAAGAACTCGATGACAACTTAACAGCAACAACAACTAATATTTTACATATAGAAAAAATTTATCTATAGACCACATCTCAACTGTAAAATTCTGTATACTTACAAATACTAATTACTATAATAGATAATTATTATCTTTTAAGGATCAAAAGCAAATGAAATTAGATAATTCAAATCACTTACCTAATATCTTCTGATAAGGAAGAACAATCACTAGCTTCATAACTGTACACAATAGATCCACTGAATTCTAAGAAGGGGAGTTTATCTTCAAAAACACTCTTCTGAATAGATGACTTGAGTTAAGTGAAATTCAGAAAGGGTACAAGTTCACATTAAAACATACAAATTATAATTTTAACTTTTATTTGTTAATATTTTAAAGCCTAGTGAATTCATACAAACAAAGCAATAAAGATGAAATCATCGCATTATAAAATTATTTTTCATAAAATTTTTAGTTTCAAACTTCTGTTTTCATAAAACCATTCTTTTGACTGAGTTGCTTTTTAATAAAGATAATTATATTAGTATTCTAGATGTAATAATGTGACTGGTTACTGTTCTTATTAGGTGCTGTCAAGTTCTGACTCATAACAACCTTATGTACAAAAAACAAAACACTGCCTGTTCCTGGCCCATCCTCTACTGTTGTAACCACTGTGTCAATCCATCTCATTGAGGGTCTTCTTCTATTTCAATGACCCCCTAATTTTACCAAGCATGACACCATTCCCCAGGGACCAGTCCCTTCAGAAAATGTTTCCAAAATACACAACAAAATCTTGTCATCCTCATTAGTAAGGAACATTCCAGTTGTACTTCATCCAAAGCAAATTTCTTTGTTTTTCTGGCAATTCACATTATATTCAATAGTCTATACCAACACTATAACTCAAATGCAGTCTTCCTTATTCATTGTCAAACATCTGCATGCATATGAGGTGACTGAAAATATCATGGCTTGGGCCAGGCACACCTTAGTACCCAAACTGACACCTTGGCTCTTTGACATTTTAAAGGTCTTTTGCAGCAAATTTGTCAAATTCATTGTGCTATTTGCTATCTTGACTGCTACTTTCATGGGTGTTGATTGTAGATCCAAGTAAAATGAAATCCCTGACAACTTCAATCTTTTCTTCACTGTATCATGATGTTATTTATAGGTCCAGTTGTGGATTTTTGTTTTATATTGAGGTGTAATTCATACTGAATGCTATATTCTTGGATCTTCGTTAAGTTCTCTTCACTTTCAGCAAGCAAGACTGTGTCATCTGTGTAATGCAAGTTTTTGATGAGTCTTCCTCCAATCCTGGTGTCATGTTCTTTTTCATATAACGCAGCTTCTCAGATCATTTGTTCAGCATACAAATTGAATAAATGTGGTGAAAGGACACAACCTTGATGCATACCTTTCCTGATTTTAAACCATCCAGTATCTCCTTGTTCTGTTTAAACTACTGCCTCTTGGTCTATGTACAGGTTCCTCATGAACACAATTAAGTGTCCTGCAATACCCATTATCTGAAATGTAACCCACAGTTTTTTATGATTCATACAGTTGAATGCCTTTGCATAATCAACAAAGCACAAGTAAACATCTTTCTGGTATTTTCTATTGTCAGCCAAGATCCATCTGACATCAGAAATAATATGCCCCATTCTATGTCCTCTTCTGAACCTACCTTGAATTTCTGGCCATTCCCTATTGATAAACTCTACCATTTTTTAGTTATTATCAGCAAAAATTTACTTGCAAGTAATAGTAATGATGTTGTTCAATTACTTCCACATTCTGTTGGGTCACCTTTCTTTGGAATGGGCACAAATATGAATCCCTTACAATTAGTTGTTGTTGTTGTTGTTGTTGTTGTTAAGTGCCGTGGAGTCGATTCCGACCCATAGCGACCCTGTACAGGGTTTCCGAGGGTGTAAATCTTTACGGGAGTAGAAAGCCTCATCTTTCTCCCGCGGAGCGGCTGGTAGTTTCGAACCGCTGACCTTAAGGTTCACAGCCCGATTCGTAACCACTACGCTACCGATTCGTAACCACTACGCACCATTTATTAAACTAATAAAGATCATCACTTATTAAAATACAAATACATACTTACTATTGTAAGACAAAAAAAAAATAGTATAAACTAATACCCATTCAATGACTGGATTCTGGTTCACTCACATAACAGCAACTCTAGCCTAAATAATAATGTGGACTTTACAAATGATGGTTAACTTAATTCAGTCAAATTTAAATTTCTCATCTGAAAGAATAATCAATATACAACCTACCTTTCTTTTTTCCACAAAACACATGTTATTGTCCATAGACATCCATTCAGGAAGTTTCCGCTGCTGAGAAGTCAATGCCAAGTTTTTGTCATTCATCTTTAAACTGTCCTGGTAACAAAATTCAAAAGTAACGTTAGTAAATACAATACAATCTTTGATTTAAATATTAGAGGTACTCTATCTGATTGAATAACCAAACATATGTATTTCATATAAGTTTTTCAGCTTACTTACTTTGGACACATTATCAAGAATGATCAATCACTAGAAAAAATCATGTTTGGTAGAAAGGGTCAGCAAAAATGAGGGAAACCCCCAATACGATGAACTGACACAGTAGCCACAACAATGGACCCAGAACAAGGGGACACTGAATGATTTAAAATCAGGAAAGGTATGCACCAGGGTTGTATTCTTTCACCATACTTATTCATTCTGAATGCTGAACAAATAAACCAAGAAGCTGGATTATATGAAGAAGAACATGGCACCAAGACTGGAGGAAGACTAACTAACAACCTGTGATATGCAGATGATACAATCTTGCTAGCTAAAAGTGAAAACACTTAAAATACTTACTGATGAAGATCAAGATTACAGCCTTCAGTATGGATTGTACCTCAATGTAAAGAAAACAAAAACCTTCACAACTGGATCAATAAACATAATCATTAATAGAGAAAAGACTAAAGTTGCCAAAGACTTTATTTTGCTTGACCAACCATCAACACTGAAGAAAGCAGCAGTCGAGAAATCAAATGGTGTATTACATTAGGCAAATCTGCTGCACAAGACCTCTTTAGAGTGTTGAAGCGCAGATACCAGTTTGAGGACTAAGGTGCACCTAACCCAATAGGCATATTAAAGTTGGAAAATGAATAAGGAAGACTGTATGTAGAAGAACTGTTACATTTGAGTTATAGTGTTAGAGAATATTGAAGGTACCCTGGATGTAACACTGTAGGATGAGCCCTGGATTGCAAAAAACTCACCAGCCACTCCTTGGAAACCATATACAGAGTCGTTATGAGTTAGAACCAACTCAATGACATTTAACAAAATTATTTTAAACTAACAGAATAACTAACAGAGGACTAACTGAAGAACAGGCAAGTCTACATTGGAAGAAGTACAGATGAATTGCACCTTAGAAGCCAGGATGGCGAGACTTCATCTCTCATACTTTTGACATGTTATCAGGGGGGACCAGTACCTGGAGAAAGGTAAAGTGCTCGGTAAAGTGGAGGGTTAGCAAAAAAGGATGACTCCTCCCCCCAATGAGGTGGATTGTCACAGTGGCAGCAGCAATGGGCTCAAGCACAACAACAATTATGAAAATGAGGCAGGACTGGGCAGTTTTTCATTCTGTTGTACACAGGGTCACTATGAGTTGGAATCCCCTAAATGGTAACTAACAATAAGAAGACCAGTGCAGTAGCAAGAAACATAAGGAGTCCTGGTGTGGTGCTGTGGGTTAATGCTGGACTCCAAGGTCAACTGGATTCAAAGGTCAGTTTGAACCGTACAGTCAGCAGTACAAGCTCACCAGTCACTCCACAGAAACCCTACACAGGTCACTATGAGTCAGAACCAACACGATGGCACACAACAACAACAGAAAACATGAGGTCACCATGAGTCTGAGCTAACTCAACAGGAACTAACAACAAAGAGCATGCTGACCAAGTACAGGTTATAAAAACTGGAAATGCAAAAGAACAAGAAACATATAATAAGCTAGCTCTAATAACTACATCTTATGTATTTCTTGCTTTTAAAATACTTGAGATAGTTTGAGTTCTAAGGTTCTAACAGTTTCAAAATTCTACAATTCTACAGCTTGATTCCTTCAAAGTAAAGAATAGCCTTTATCTCATTAAAAATGAGAATCTTCAAGTGAACTGCTAAAAAGTTTTCAAATCTTTAATTTTCGGTATGCTTATCATCTGCCCCAAGATCTAAGTAAACTCAATAAAACTTAGCTTTGTTGACAAGTCTAATTGAAGACAAATTTTGAAGACAGATAACAGCTTATTTTTATTAAGGAATTTTTTATTACACCCTTGGCTTAGTAAGTGAAAAACTCCCTAAGAATAAGAGTCTCTTAAAGATTTTTAAAGGTTATTGTTGTTGTTGTTCAAGTGCCGTTGGGTTCCAACCCAAGCAAAGCATTGATCTTGATAAAATGTAGATTCTGATTCAATATATCTGAGGTGGAAATGCAAATCCTCATGGAGGTCAAAGCGGAACAAAAAGTCCAGTGTCCTGAATCCATGGCAAACACAGTGAAGTGCTTTATAACGACATTATATTATCCAAATGAATAATTCATTATTTTTAATGAATTTCCCCTGCTCTATCAGTAGCTATAGCTAGTCAGCTGAAATCAACCATTATAAACTAGTAAGTTGCAAGTGAGTCAATTTAAAACATGCTTAGGCAGTCTAATTTTCCTTTATGATTAGTTATTTTATATGGCCTGAGAGAATATTTTATAGGACACGTTATCAAGTGACTGTTGGTGGTTGATTACCCAGCATCCATTATATCCATTAGATCAGTACCATACATTTAATTTTATATCATTTTACTTGGATCTACAAATGGTATTAAGGTGTGTCTAACCCATCATGATATTTTGAATTGTCTCATATGCATGTGAAAATTGGACAATGAATAAGGAAAACCAAAGAAGAATTGGCACATGTGAATTACAGTGTTAGTGAAGAATATTCAATGGACCAGGACTGCCAGAAGAATAAACAAGCCTGTCTTGGAAGAAGTCCTGCCAAAATGCTTCATTATTCATTGTCCAAATTTCACATGAATATGTTGTTGTACTGTTGTTCAGTGACACTGAGTCAGTTTCAATTCATAGCAATCCTATGCACAACAGAACGAAACACTGCCTGGTCCTGGGCCATCCTCACAATTGTTACAATTAAACTCCAGTTGTGGGGGGCAGGGCAGGTCTTCCTCTTTTATGATAACCCTTCGCAAGCATGATGTTCTCCAGGAACTGGTCCTCCTGATAATATGCCCAAAGTATGAGAGATAAAGTCCAGTCATCTTAGCTTGTGAGGAGCATTCTGGCTGGACTTCTTCCAGCCCAGCTTTGTTTGGTCTTCTGGCAGTCCATGGTACTTTTACTATCTCTTAATACTACATGGTACTTTTAAAGCATGCATATGAAGTGACTGAAAATATCATAGCTTGAGTCAAGCGCACCTTAGTCTTCAAACTTACATTTTGCTCTTGAACACTTTAAAGAGGTCTTTTGTCTAATAAAACATGTCTTTTGATAGCTTGACTATTGCTTCCATGAATGTTGACAGTGGACCCAAGCAAAATGAAGTCTTGGATAACTTCAATCTTTTCTCTGTTTATCATGATGTTATTTATTGTGAAGACTGAGGACTTCTGTTTTCTTTACATTGAGGTATAATCGATATTGACATTGACATTGATCTTCATCAATAAGTACTTTGAGACCTTTTCGCTTCCAGGAAACAGGGTTGCATCATCTGCATATCATAGGTTGTTAGTGAGTCTTCCTTCAATCATGAAGCTATGCTTTTCTTCATGTAATCCAAATTCTCTGATCATTTGTTCTGTAGACAGATACAGTAAGTACGGTGAAAGGATATAACCATGGTGCACACCTTTCCTGATTTTATACCCTTTGTTTTGTTAGAAAGACGGCCTCTTGGGCCATGTACAGGTTCCTCATGAACACAAGTGGTCTGGGATACCCATTCTTTACAATCTTAATCCATAGTTTGTTATGATCCACACAGTTGAATGCCTTTGTATATATAGTCAATAAAGCACAAGTAAATATCTTTCAGGTATTAATCAGCTTTCAGTCAAGATCCATTGGACATCAGCAATAATATTCCTAGCTCCATGTACTCTTTTGAATCTAGATTGAATTTCTCTCTGTCAATGTACTGCTGCAACCGCTTTTAAATTATGTTCAGCGGAATTTTACTTAATGTTATTGTTTGACAGCAGTCCTGGTGTGGTGCTGTGGGCTGATGCATAGAACTGCAAAGTTGTTTGAACTGCAAGGCTGGTGGTTCAAGCTCATGAGCTGCTCCTTGGAAACCCTAAACAGGGTTGCTATGGGTCGGAATCAACTTTATGACATTTAACAACAACATTGTTTAATGATTCCTGCTCTCCATTGAGCCACCTTTCTTTTAAAAGGGCACAATTATGGATCTCTTCCAATCTCTTCCAGGCAGCTGTTTTCCAAATTTCTGATGATTCATATATGAGAGAGTGCCTTGAATGCTTCATCAGTTTGTTGAAACATTTCAATTTGTATTCCATCAATTCCTACAGCTTTGTTTTTTGGCAAGACCTGTCAGTGGAGCTTGGACTTTTTCCTTATCTTTTTGGTACAGTGATTCTGTATATTCTTCCATCTTCTTTTGATGTTTCCTGAATCATTCAATACATGTCCAAAGAATCCTTCAATACTGAAAGTTGAGGCTTTAATTTTTTCTTCAGTTCTTTCAGCTTGAGAAAAAATGCTGGGTGTGTTCTTCCTTTTGGTTTTCTAACTCCAGGTATTTGAATGTTTCATTATAACACTTCACTTTGTCTTCTAAAGCTGCCCTTAGAAATTTTCTGTTTAATTCTTTTACTTCCTCCTTTCTTCTACTCACTTTAGCATCTGTGTTCAAGAGCAAGTTACAGAGTCTTTTCTGACATCCATTTTAGTCTTTTCTTTCTGTCTTTTAATGACCTATGACTTTCTTCTGGTCTTCAGTCATTAGAGTTTAATGTATGAAATCTGTTCTTCAGATGATCTCTAAATTCAGGTGAGATATGTTAAAGGTCAAATTTTGGCTCTCCTGGAGTTGTTAGAATTTTCTTCAGTTTCAGCCTGAACTTTTATTCTGAGCAACTGATGCTCTGTTCCAGTCTGCCTCTTGCCTGGTTTTGGTTGATGATATGCAGCTTTTCACCATCTCTTCTCACACACATATACACAATTTGATTTCTGTGTATTCCATCTAGTGAGATGTATGTGTATAGTCATCTTTTATGTTGTTTAAAAAAGGTATCTGCAATGAAGAAGTCATTGGTCTTGCAAAATTCTATCACGGGATCTCCAGCATCATTTCTATCACCAAGGCCATATTTTCCAACCAGTGATCCTTCCTCTGAATGTCAGATTCAAAATGGTCAATACCAGTTATCTAATGCCTAAGTGCGGCACTACAGGATAATGCACTGGACCTCAGGGTCAATTTGAACTGCAAGGCCGGTAGTTCAGAGCCACCGGCAGTTCAGAGCCACCAGCTGCTCCTCGGAAACCTTATAAAAAGTCGCTATGAGTTGGAACCAACTCGAAGGCACTTAACAACAAAACAACAACAATTCCTAGGATATTAATCTTTATGTGTTTCATTTCATTTCCAACAACTTCCAATTTTTCTAGATCTATAATCAATTATTAATGGATGTTTACAGCAATTTATTCCTATTTTGTCCTTCATTTCCACATAAGCAAATGAAGGTCCCATTCGCATCATCAAGGTCATCTCTACTTTGAGGAGGCAGCTCTTCCCCAGTCATATTTTGATTGCCTTCCAACCTGATGGGCTCACAATCCAGCACTATAACAGATAATGGCATGATAATAATAATTTACAGAATTGTTTCAACCACAGGTCCATTAACCAATGCTTACTTTCCCCTAATGCATATTCCTTCTCTGGGGAAATGTGTGTCAACACTGAAAGTTACATGCGATGATTTATAAAGGTAAATGGACCAAAATGTCCATTGGTAACACCAACCAAGTAAAGTACCCTGCATGGACTCTCAGCTGTCTTTGTTTCTGCACTGTATTCACATTTGTGAAAACACACTCATCCTGTAACAACAATACCACAGAACTGTTATTACACTGTTTAAATCAGTACCCTCTAAGTACTGATATAATTAGTTTTAATGAAAGATGGTATCTTCACGGTATGGACTGAAAATGCATTTCTTTGGTACATGAAATTAGGGACATGTTTCTATTTATCTTAAATAAATTAAGGTATAACCTTTATCCCGCTACAAAACTTCTTTGGTAAATTCACCAAAAAAAATCATTGAAGGTTATGAGAAACATAACTGAATGAAGCCTTTACCTAGACTTGTTTCCCAGGCTCTCAAGGACCAATAAATTCACAAATATAAAACACAATTTTTTTTTTTTGGGGGGGGGGGATGTAAAGTGTTTCTAGCTTTTAATTATGACAGCAAGGTTATAAAACAGCCAGAAAATCCCAAATTACAATCTGCATTATTGGGAGTGCAGTTGTTTCATATAATTAAGCAATGAAATGCAACCCATTAAGTCCTCAGTTCGAGCCCAGCAGTTGCTACATGGAAGAAAAGCAAGGCTTTCTGCTCCTGGAAAGAATTTCAGCCTCAGAAACCCTATATGAGGTTACTATGAGTCGGAACTGATTCCACAGCACTTAACAACAACATATCAGACAATGTTCCGCTGCTATTAATGAGGCTAACCATTAAGAAGTGATCTGCCCCTTCTTTTTCCTAGTCTGTCTTAGTCTGGAAGCTCCGCTGAAACCTGACCACCATGGGTGACCCTGCTGGTATTTTAAATGCTGGTGTCACAGGTTCCAGCATCACAGCAAGGCACAAACCACCACAGTTCAACAACATGATAGATGAGTGGTGGAAATAATAATACACATGCTGTTGTTGTTGATGCTGTTAAGTGCCGTCGAGTCAGTTCCGATCTATAGTGACCCCATATAGGATTTCCGAGGAGCAGCTGGTGAGCTTGTACTGTCGACTTTACGGTTCAAACCGACTCCGCAGTCCAGCGCATTAACCTACAGAAAATAAAATTGTTTACTCAGTCTTTTTCTTTGTTAATCCTTTATCTTAAATCCATTACAAAAATAAACAAAAGGAAGTAGTACTGAAACTTCATAACTTCATAAGCAAAGTTTTCAAAACATTTTTGTAATCAAAATAGTGCTTCAATCACAATTTATCAGAAATGTATAACTTCAATAAATGGGAGTAAGTAAACTTTAGTATGAAAAGGTTTACACTGGGTTGAAATTCAGCATTGCCTGATGGAACGAAAATGCATACATTTCACAATCAGATCAGTTTATATGTAGTAAGAAAAGATAAAAGATAAAAAGGGAGACCAATTGGAAAATAAATGACAAAATACACAATTCTATATAAACACCCATAAATTTACCCAAAGAAATCTTTCCTAAGAACTTCAAATACAGTCTCCTCAGATAGGGGATATTTATATAATGTGAATGCTATTGTTGTTGTTAAGTGCCGTCAAGTCCGTTCCAACTCACAGTGATCCTGTATAGGGTTTCCGAGGAGCAGCTACTGAGCTTGAACCACCGACCTTGGCTTTCAAACAGACATTAACCCACAGCACCACAAAAACTGCAATTTTGTGACTGTGTACTCTCGAGAAGAAAATAAGTTACCTTCCAATCCAATGATCTTTTCCACTGTATTTTATAGTGTCTCGGATTTATGAATGAACAGCAAAGTAGATCAGGCGCCATTAAGTGATGAGTGGCTCTGTGGGTTAATGTGCTGAACTGCAAGGTCAATTTGAACCTCAAGGTCAGTGGTTCAAGCTCACCAGCAACTCCTCGGAAACCCTGTACAGAGTTACTATGAGTCAGAACCAACTCCACAGAACATAACAACCACCAAAGCTGGGATTGGTTAGTTTTGCCCTTCGGCTAGGTTTAAAAGAAGCAGCAGAGCTAGAAGATCCCAGGACCACCAAGAAGGAAAAGCATGAGTGGAGAGGGGCAAGGGGCAACAGCAGTCAACAGCAGAGGCAGTGGCATGGAGAGACAGCACAGCTTTTGACTCTAGGCCCATGGAACGAGGAATGCTGAGTGGAGTCCTGGTGTAATGCTGTGGGTTAATGTGCTGGACTACAAAGTCGGTTTCAGCCGCAAGGTCAGTTGTTCAGGCTAGCCAGTCGCTCCTTGGAAACCCTATGCAGGGTTTCTATGGGTCAGAACCAACTGGGCAGCACTTAACAACAACAACAGGTTGGTGGCCTGTTTTGACTTCCACTTCAAAATCAGTCTTGGGCTGATTTTGAGTTTGATTCTGTTTCCCCCTTGTTAAGTCAGAGGAATCAGACATGATTTCCATGTGGTTTTTATACCTACCTTGTTTTCAACTACAAAAACATTTTGGCAAAGAAAAGAAGTCCATGAAGGGCTTACAGAACACCTACATGTTACAATATAACAACATGTAACTCAACAACCTAACTTTTCAAGTGCTTGATATAAATCAAGTTCATGGAATCTGAGTAGGGTGTTAACAGCTCATCACCCTCACTATGATCATCACTACTTATAGCTACCTGTATCAACATGCTACATTTCATTCCTCCTCTCCTTGCCCCGGGGGTCACAATCTTCAATGTATAATATCCCTTTGAGGGGGACAGGGCCTCTCAGATTTCTGAAATACTCTGCTCAAGTCACTTACATCTATGAGGATGTCATGCCATTTCCAACAACTGAATCCCTCTATAATCTCAATTCCAAGTATCCCACTCTTCAAGCAACCCCTACTATTTTTCAAGCTAAAGGAGCTCTGGTAGCGTAGTGGTTACAAATCAGGCTGTGAACCGCAAGGATTGCAGTTCGAAACTACCAGCTGTTCCGCGGGAGAAAGATGAGGCGTTCTGCTCCCATAAAGATTTACAGCCTCGGAAACCCTGTACAGGGTCGCTATGAGTTGGAACCGACTCCATAGCACACAACAACAATACCCCCTTTAGAAGTTTAATATCAACAATCTTTTGAACCAGTGGAATTTAAAATCGAATTATCCTACTATCTTTTCACTCTCCTTAACCCTGAATAATCCTTACTTTTCTCCATAAACCAGTTTCCTGGTGTGGCACTGTGTGTCAATGCGTTAGACTGCAAGGTCAGTTTGAACTGCCAAGTCAGTGGTTCAAGCTCACCAGTTGCTCCTTGGAATTTCTATACAGGGTGGCTTTGCATCAGAACAGATTCAATGGCACTTAACAACCACAACAACAATCACTTCCTTTTATATACTCCCTTAACTTTTCTTGCTTCTCTGATTTTACTATTCTTTTCTGGAAAAACTCTAACCCTGAATTAAATACATTATCTACCTACTTTGTGCCTGCATTTGTGCAGCAAAATGAATGCAGAACCAAAGCAAACTCACTGCCATGGAGTCAATTCAAACTCATAGAGACCCAACAGGATAGAGTAGAACTGCTCCATTGGGTTTCCGAGGCTGTAAATCTTTATGGAGCAGACTGCTTCATCTTTCTCCCGTAGAGCAGCTGGGGGATTCAAACTGTTCAACTTTCTGTTACCAGCCCAATGCTTAACCTACTGTGCCACCAAGGCTCTTTAAATGAACTCAGCAGGTCAAAATTAACTGGTTTCATTTTAAACTTGTGACCACCAAACTCAAGTCCTACTACATTTCCCTAACCCATTCAATATCCTACCCTCCTGTAATAATTATGCATTCCTTCTCTTCTCTACTTAAACCTATCATACCACCTCCCCAATGCTCTCTGCTGATGATTTTACTTAAAATTTTACAACTTCAGATTTTACTTAAAAAATAGAAACAATCAGAAAACAACTTCCACAAGCTCCTGTACTGACATTTATTCACATTATTGCATGTGTCCACCTACTCTACCTTTCCTTCTTTAACTATGGATTAACTAGTTAGGAGGACTAGATTCACTACTCTTTCATATACTCAAGGACATTGCTCTAGCAATTTTTTCAATTTTTCTGTATTACCCATTTTTGCCTCTGACTAATCTACAAAAAAATTACAAGAATAATTTCTCCCATATTTTAAAAAACAACTCAACTTCTAGCTAACTACCCCAGTTCTTGTTCTACCCTTTAAGCAAAACTCTTCAAAACAGAATTCTTAATGTTTCCACTTCCATTCTTTCATTTCTCTTGAACCAGTAGTAACCACTACACTCCAAAAAAGGGGCTCTTGTCAAGGTTACCAATGGCCTTCCTGGTGCCAAATCCTAGAGCCAATCTGCACTCCAAATCTGACTCAATATGTGAGCAACATACGACACCATTAATTATAACCTTTTTGAAACACTTTATTAGGCTTCTGTGACATGCTCTCTCTCTCTTCACTCTTCATCTACAACAGTAAATCCTTTCCCAATATTTTGTGTATGTCCTTTCCCTGACAAATTTCTCTAATAGCATCCCATCTCCTTCAGAGTGAAAGCCTACAAGGGCCTATTCCATAATCTGTGCCTTGCCTTTTTCACTCAAATTTCATCTACTTCTTCTTTTTTTTTTTTTTTTTCACTCCAATCTCACTCTGCTCTAGCTCTCTTTGGCATCCCTGGTTGTTTCTTTGATTACATCACACGTGGTCTCACAGGGTCTTTGCACTCACTTCCTTCAGTTTTTACTCAAAAATTAAGTTCTCAGTAAAGTCTTCTCTAACCATTGTTGTTGTTACATGCCTTTAAGTTGGTTCTGACTCATAGTGACCCTGTATTTGGTTTTTCAAGGAGTGGCTTGTAGATTTGAACCACAGATCTTGTGGTTAGCAGTCTAGTAGTTATCCTACAGCACCACACCAGGGCTCTAACCATATTGCTATTGTGGTGTGTAACATTACAGCTCCTCATCCCCACCCCAGAGTCCTGGTGTGGTGCTGCAGGTTAATGCACTGGACTACAAAGTCAGTTTGAATTACAAGGTTGGGGGTTCAAATTTACCAGCCACTCCTCGGAAACCCTACACAAGGTCACTATGATTCAGAACCCACCCTTAACAACAACAATGCAGTAAGACCTCCAACCTCCAAATAAATTAACATAACAAACTACACAAAAACTGAAGAACTCTGACTTAAAGATTCCTAAATTAGTATCTCGGAGTCCTGGTGTGGCACTGTTGGTTAATGCACTGAACTTCAAAGTCTATTTGAACCTCAATGTTGGTAGTTCGAGCTCACCAGCCGCTCCTTAGAAACCCTATACAAGGTTGCTATGGGTTGGAACCAAATTGATGGCACTTAACAACAACAAATTACTACCTTAAGAATTTTATCTTCTTCAAAAGGTTGTAATATTTTTACACACTCAAACCCATCCAGAAAACTACACAGCCGCAGTCAATTGAAAATTCATTAAGGAGTGAATGATTTGAATTCATGAAACCCAAGAAACAAGTTAATTTTCCCTGGTTTTATTGTATAAATATGGAATAGCTCTATTTCTGCAAAATTAAAAGGCTGTGTCCAAAGGACAGACACCTACAGGTACATAAAAGGCAAGCAGCTGGACAAGCTAAGGACAGAAGGAGAGAGGAAAACACAATTTTTTGACTGGAGGGGAGCTTTGAAAAGGTCTGTAGTAGGTTCATTTTCAAGCAATCTTCCACACACAGCCCAGAGGTCTGCTCCATGGGAATGAGCACCTTGTGTCTGAAAAGCCGGGCAATGTTCTAACCTAGACTGACTCTGTTCTAGAATGAAAACACACCTTCTGCAACAGTAAAATCAAAGAGATTTATTAAAAATCCAAATATAGTCCGGACGGTTAAAACGACCAACTCAGAGTGAAGATGGCAGCTCCACAAGGCAATAAAGCAGGAACCATTTTTATACAGTTCTTATAGCAGAAACAAATGCTACAAAATTATGATTGGCTAAGAATATAGGAAGTTGAAGGCGGGCTATCTGAGAGCAAGGATTTAGCAGGGACTGGTGGACAGCATATATGTAGGATTACCCGATTGGCTAAGGGTACATAATTGCAAAGTACATGCTTTTTAGTTGATTACAAGCTGGTCTCAGGACATACGTTTCTGGGAGCATAAGATTAAAACTGCTTTCTCAAGCATTTCGATTCTTAGGAGTCCACTGTAAAGCAGATTCATTGATAATATTGCCCTTTAAGATCCTTCGGGCAAAGGCTACTACAACCTGCATCTGTCTGACCTTAAAGGAAAACCCGCTGGCAACAGATTATGATATCCTGCATCTGCCTGGCCACAGAGGAAAAAATACTTCCTTAGGATATATAGTCAAGTCAGCACAAGTGTTAAAGAAAAACTGCTGTTAGAAAAGGCACCTTTAAAATTCAACAAACTCATGTCAAGACATGGCAATAGCGTTAAGGCTTGGTTTTTTTTCAGGCTGCCCTATGTACACACACACAAGTACCTCCGATTTTGTATTCTTAGGTAATACTCAAGATCTGGAATTGGGAGAAGAAGGGTTGCGGAAGACACGTTACCCTAAGAAGAGTCGGTTCAATGGGTCTTTTCCTTCAGATGGATAACTGTGGCGTTCAAGACAGCAGGGCCTGGAACTGAGGAATCCAAGCCATACGTCAATTAAACAAACTTAACTCCCGCGCTGCAGAAGCCACGCCAGAGCGTCACTGGCGCACTAAATACGCATCAACACTCAGAGACGGTCATTCTACACTGCTCCCTCAGGCCTCGGCTCCACCCCCAGGTCATCCACTAGTCATGCGCGCAGTGCTTCAGCCCGCCCACCACAATCCAACCAGTACCAGCCCTCTATACGCGGGCACATATACGCAAAGACTCTACGGTGCCGCTGAGCACTTCGGGAATTGTAGTCTCTGTGCGGGTGCCTGTGGGCCGCCACAGTCCTACATCCCCACGGAATCTGGAAATGCCAGAACACTGCCCCAACCCTGGTCCTTATTCCCATCTTCACACCTGTCCTGTCACCGCACACTCACTGTCCATCCCCAAGCGTCAGGGCCCACTACGAGGGAGAACGCAGATCCCTTCTTCCTTCAGCTGGCTGTGCTAGGGGAGGCGGGGTCCACTGCCCGCCCCCTCCCGCGCCTCCCTCTCCACCTCTCCCTCCCCTTCTCGGCGGGTGTCTGGCCGGGCCGGTGCCCGAGTAGAGGCGGCCCCCGCTACGGGCGATGCCCCTGCCCGGCTGCTCCGGCGGGGGGCAGTGCGAGCGGCTGGGGAGAAGGCGGGGGGCGGTGGCTGCGGCGGTTGCAGCAGAGGGGCCGAGAGCTGGCGGCGGCGGTGGTCGTGAAGGGCATCGGCGGCGATGGTGATGGCAGAGCTGATGTGAGTGTCTCCTGGCCGGGAACCCCGGAGCTGCCGAGCCCGAGGCAGGCGGCGTGCGGGAGCGGGCGGCCGGGGCGCGGAGGGATGCGGTGTGCGCGGGGCAGAGCCAGAGACGCCGCCCGCCGCCTCCCTTCAGGCTGAGGCAGGAGCCTGGCGCTGCGGCGCCGCCTTGCGAACCGGGCCCGTCGTGGGGGTCCCGGGCGGCGGCGGCGGCAGCGGCAGCGGCGGCGGGGACAGCACAGGCCGAGGGGCGTCTGTGATTGTTCTCAACACCCCTCCCCCTACCCCGTGTGTCTGTTTGTCACTTGCAGCTGAAGATGGAAAGAGCCAGGCGAAGGGGAGGCGGCGGAGGCCGTGGCCGCGGAGGCAAGAATGTAGGGGGCTCTGGCCTAAGCAAAAGTAGACTCTATCCCCAGGCCCAGCACTCCCATTACCCCCACTACGCGGCTTCAGCCACCCCTAATCAATCTGGAGGCGCAGCCGAAATCCAGGAGCTAGCCTCCAAGCGAGTGGACATCCAGAAAAAGAGGTTTTACCTAGACGTGAAGCAAAGCTCCCGGGGCCGGTTTCTAAAGATAGCCGAAGTCTGGATTGGGAGAGGTCGGCAGGACAACATCAGAAAGAGTAAACTGACTCTCTCCCTGTCGGTGGCAGCGGAGCTGAAGGACTGTCTAGGGGACTTCATCGAGCACTACGCCCACTTGGGCCTGAAAGGCCACAGGCAGGAGCATAGCCACAGCAAAGAGCAAGGCTCCAGGAGAAGACAGAAGCACGCAGCACCTTCCCCACCAGTCTCGGTGGGGTCCGAAGAACATCCTCACAGTGTCCTCAAAACGGACTATATAGAAAGGGACAATAGGAAATACTATCTAGACCTAAAGGAAAATCAGCGAGGTCGCTTCCTAAGGATTAGACAAACCATGATGCGAGGAACTGGCATGATAGGTTATTTTGGCCACAATTTGGGCCAGGAACAGACCATTGTCCTTCCAGCACAAGGAATGATTGAGTTTCGTGATGCCTTGGTTCAACTAATTGAAGACTATGGCGAAGGCGACATAGAAGAACGAAGAGGTGGAGACGATGACCCAGTTGAACTCCCAGAAGGGACTTCTTTCAGAGTGGACAATAAAAGGTTCTACTTTGATGTGGGCTCTAATAAGTATGGCATTTTCCTGAAGGTAAGTGAGGTGAGGCCACCTTACCGTAATACTATTACTGTTCCATTCAAAGCATGGACAAGGTTTGGGGAAAATTTTATCAAGTACGAAGAAGAGATGAGGAAAATTTGCAACAGCCATAAAGAAAAGAGAATGGATGGCAGAAGGGCCAGTGGTGAAGAACAAGAATCCCTCGACTAGAGTGAATTTGAACTCCATCAGGCAAAATTTTAAATCATAAATTGGCTAGAAGTACTGATCCATAATCATTTGAAGAAGTTTTTCCTCTTTTTTTGTCCCTTGGTTATTAGTAATACCTCCAGGGTTTGTACTTCAAGGAGTCTGATTTTCATGTTATGTTATACATAGATCACTCTAATTCTTATGGGAATTTCAACCTTCCCAGAGCTAAATAGTTTAGCAGCTTCAACTGCTCCAGACTATTGAAGTATGCAAATCAGCACAAAATGTGACATTCTGACCTTCTAAATACAGTAAGATATTTAATAATGTAAAGTAATGTAAGATTTACATTGCACTAGGACATAATCCTGAGAAAAGATACATACTTAGTATTGGAAGTGTGAATTTCAATTTCACAAGTTCCCAAAAAAGAATTCCATTCTTTATTGAAAACTGCTAAGCTTAACTGTAGGACAGTTACCACAGAAACAGAAATTAACCTTAAGCATCATATCAATATGTTTATTTATAAAACTGAAAGTAGAAATATCTTAATTGTCCATTGGATAACTGAATATTAAACAGTACTATAAAATTATCAAACTTACTAGCTAATTAAACCTTAAAAATAGTGTTGCCATATTTCTTAAGAGTTACTATAATATTCTATAATTTCTAATTTTGTGGTAATCCTACAGTTTATAATTGTCATATCAAAGCCATGGGACAGTTTTAATTGGTCATTACTAGTTACAAGTCCGCCTTCACCTTTGCTTATTGTACCTTAAATTTTTACTATAACATCCCAAAGTTTCAGGAATTACTTTTACGTCACTGCTAAATAGGAAGCTTCATCCTATGACTTTGCTATGGAAATTTTGGTGTCTTCATTTTTGTGCAAACTTGGAAGTTGTGAGAGTTTTTATTCCAGAGCGTGTCATGGACTCAAGGTGTTAAAAGTTTCTTCTTTGTGACTGTTTTAGAGGGGTTGGTGCACCAGTGAATTGATAAAAACATGCATCTATAAAAATACATTTTAGTAGTATTTTTGCAATTGTTACCCTTAAAACCACATCTACATTTCCAGAATAAACCTGATTTTAAGTAGGTGTTTTAATTCCAGGGGGAAAAATTTTTTTTTTCTTTAAAAATATCTAGAAGACAAATTTTTGGTCTATGAAAAATACTGTTTGAAGTTTGGTTATAAATATTTGAAAGGAAAATTCAGGCATTTTCCAAGGTGCTCTTTCTAATATGTAAAGAGGTTTACTTTACATAACACTCACCAATTTACCTTTTCAGGAAGTGCCACAGCAATTTTTCAACACCTAAGCAATTTTTTTAAACAAGTGGATATACTTGTATGTATACCAACCCACCTTGTGTTAATGGAATGAAATTTCATCTGTTGACCTACATTTTATTCTGAATGAAAAGTAATTGTCTTTTATCTCAGCTTCATTCATCTCCTATACAGTAAGTCCCTATTATCATTTTGGAAGGTGTCCTGGTGGCGCAGTGGTTAAGGCACTCCGCTGCAACACCACAAGACGCTCCTTAAGAAAAAGATGTGACAGTCTGCTTCTGTAAAGGTATAGAGCCTGGGAAACTATATAGGGCAATTCTAGTTCTACTCTGCCCTAAAAGGCCCTAGGAGTCGGAATCTACTTGATGACATTGGGTTTGATTTTATGGGTTCTCATGTTTAATAGCCAGGCACTGATTTCAACCCCCCAAATATAGCTATCATTGATCAGAGTTGGCTACATGGACTAAGATCAGAATGTAGCTTTTCTTGCTTGTCTGCTAACCAAATAGGTCAGCAGTTCAAACCTACCAGCAGCTCCATGAGAAAAGATGTGGCAGTCTGTTTCCCATTAAGATTGAAAACCAAACCAAACTCATTGCCATTAAGTCTATTCTGACTCACCCCGACCCTATAGGAAAGAATAGAAATGCCCCGTAGGGTTTCCAAGGCTGTCTTTTTTACAGCCAAGGGAGAAGGATGAGGCATTCTACTTTGATAAAGTCTGGAAACCCTATGGAACAATTTTACTCTGTCCTATAGGGTCCCTATGAATTAGAATCAACTTGACGGCAATGCATTTATGGGTTAAATAATTCAAAATTGTTTTAACAATATCTTTCCTCCAGAGGTTTATTCCTAAATACATTTAAATAAGATCAATTTTTAAAAGCCCATATGGTATGAATTAAGAAAATTAACTTCGTTGGTTTATGTTACATAAGAACAATCAGTAATCCTAACTGCTGGTGTTGGAGTAGATTGTATTTCACATTTCTTCACATAGTATGAAGGAATCTCATCAGTTCATTGTAATTGTGGACCATCTGGATCACTATGGAACAACTGAAGGTTAAAAGACAATGTTAGTACTAGAGTTAATAGCACATGGTGGGTGTTGAGACTCTAAAAATAGCAAGGATTTTTAAGCAGTCCCAACTGTAAAATAACTATGTAGGCTTGCTTTAAAAAAAAAAACAAAAACAGTCATTTTGGGTATATGAAGGAGTGGTGTGCACTTGAATTACTGTACTACTGAATGTTATTGCTACCCATCATAGTGCCTACTAACAACATCAGACTGTCAGATTTTGGCAAACTGGAACTATGATTATTCCAGTATTTGATTGTTCCTACCATTATTCCTATAATTGTATACTCTTTCTTAAAACCTTCCTTTCTAAAATATTTGTAATCATTAGGTTTCAATGATTTCTTTTGGGGTTTTTAGTCTGAAAAGACTTGAGTGTGTGATATATATATATGCATATGTGTGTACACACACACGTCATTGTTGTTAGGTATTGTGGAGTCAGTTATAACTCTTGTACAACAAAACACTGCCCAGTCATGCACCATCCTCACAATCATTGCTGTGTTTAAGCCCATTGTCACAACCACTGTGTCAATCCATCTCATTGAGGATCATGTATACACGTATATACTATGTCAGACTTAAAGATAGCTATCTTTAATTTGTTGTATATAAATACTTAATTTTTCATTGATTATTTAAGTAAACAATTAGTCAAATAGCCAAATTTTCTACCTTATATGTATACTTCAAAAATTTTACCATCTCAAAGCTGCAGATTGAATAGATGCATATAGACCAGGAACTGAATATACTCTAAAATCAGTAAGCCATCTACCAGTTTTTTTCTTTCGTTTTCCATAGTTCATGTATTATTCATTGAAAAAAAAATGAGACGATGCTATGATTTTTTGATACTTAAAATTCCCAAGAATTCATTAGCCATAATCTAATAAATAAGATCCAGTTCAAAATGCTGGTATTAGGACATGCAATGCCATGTATCTTATAAAATAAGCTACTGTTCTTATCTGTGCAATATACATTTTATTTATTGTCATTTGTAACATATTGAAGCTGCAAGTGTACATGATATTCTTCAAAGTGATAGGATCCCTGCCTTGATGATGTTAAACTCTTAAGGCTACTGTATGTTAGAAGTAAAAAGATGAGCATTAAAGTTAGTAACCAAAATTACTAGTTCACTGTATAATTCTAAAACACTGATGATGTTTGCACATAATAGTCCATGCATAATGTGGTACAGACTCAAAACTTTAACGATATAAGCTAATAGTATAAAATTTGGAAACGGGTTCCTTGTAATAGTTGGCAGTATGCTCCTAGCAATTACAAGCAGCACTAATCTGTTGCTTATATGCAAAAGATGCAATGTATTATAAAAGTATTAAAGTTCTGCCACATTTTATAATTTTTCTTGTTAAACCCCCAAACTGCCATGTCCCTTAAACTTGAGTCAAACACAAGCTTATTTGCACTAAAGAGCATGGCCAAAAAATAAATGACAGGGTGGAAAAGCTAGTTGGAACCTCTTGAAGTAATTGGTTCTAATGTGAGAATTTCACATTTGTCTATTTGAAAGCTATATGGTCCAGGCAGACAATCTGTCAGTTCACTAATTTAATAATGCACTTTACCTTTTGTATATAACAGATGTACATTTATGCCACTTGACAGGTGGGATGTGTTTCAGTAACTATGTAGTTAGAAACTATAGATTGATCTCTTGCATGCGTGTTTGTATTGGAACTGTTGTAGTAACAGGATTCCATTAAATTGGTGTAATGGAGAAGGGTACAAGATGCATTTGGAATAAATTCCAGTACGTTTAACAAAAACTTAACAGTAGAGTTCAGATGTGTACTCTTAAAGAACTAGAATCAATAAAAAAAAAACATTTCTAGCCAGATTAGCATTGCAGTTGAGACTATATATATAGTTGAGACTCCCAGGAACACCCTGAAAGTTAATTTTGGGAATTTGTTCAGAGAAAAATTTTAATGACTCCATTTCATGATTGTGTATTTAAGTAATAAATGAAAAGATAAGATGTGATACTATACTGGAAATAAAAGTATGGTCAGCTGATAAGGCCTTATTAAGAAAATACCCAGACTACAGAAATAAAGTATCAAGTTAAAGAAATGGAAAGAGCTTAAGAACAATTGCTAAAATAAATATATTATTTCAAAATTACAGACATACTGACCTTCACCAACTGAAAAGGGTTTGGGGGATTTAGTGTATCCTTCAATCCTAAAAACTTCCCAAGATGTACATTTGAAAACTACGTAATTGTTGTTTAATAGGGTGTACATTAAGAAACACTGTGTACTAATAACAGTTCATCAAAAGTGTGCTATATTTACTGCAATCATTTTATATTTGTGGATAAGAATACATTATATATACTCATGTTACTTTAATATAGTCATGTATTTATATTGTAATTTTACAAAGATTTTCAGTAAAATAAACATTTATCTGAGCTGCATAATTTGAAGAGGATGAGATTGGAATACACCCTCAGATAACTCCTTTTTAATTAGCAGCTTCCATTGAAAGCTAAAATATGCACTGTCATTTCTTTAAACTTTGCTTTCTAATTTAATTTTTAAATGAACAGGACTTTATTTAAAATTTTTACGTTATTTTCTGAGAATATATGTGGGATAATTTTTTTTCCTGTTTATTTCTAAATGTCTTCAGTTGGAACTACTCATGAAGCTAGATTCTGATCTTTATATACATATAGGGACTTTTGCTTAGTCACCGTGTATTTGGAAATCTGTTTTTACCAAAATACCAAATGTCTTTGGCAGGATAAAATCTAAAGTAAACCACAAAGAAAAGTTAAATTGATCCTATGCCTACAGAATAAACTGGTGTAACAGTTATCACTGCCAAACAAGAGTCTTAAAATCCCAAGTTTCCTTAAAGATTTCTTGAATTTCATAGAGAAATGGTGACTTATGGCTAGCCCATCAGAGAAGCAGAAAGATTTTGGTATACTTTCTCAATCCATAATCCACAGGGAGGTATAAGGAAACAAATTTTTATTCCAATCTAATGTCTTGTGGATTTTTAGATTATAGCTATTGTTATAAAGCAAATAAACCTATATTTATGTAAGTGAATCATAGAAAAACAAAAATAATGTGGTACTGTATTTTCTTGTGTAATGTCAAAAATCACTTTTTTCTTAATTTGACATGGTTTCTTAAATTATTTTAATTCGTTTTTTAAACGCTATGTGTAGCAAAAACATGAACATAGTACAAAAGTTTAAAGCTACAATTAGATGGAGAGTGAAAAATAACAACTGATGTTTCCAATATCTTGTGTATCCTTCTAGAAGTACTCTGCATATAAAAACGTGTATATACATATATTCTTTTTAAAATACAAATGAAAACATACTCTATTCTACCTACACTGTCCTATACCTGATAGTATCAATTTTAGAGCTTGAATTTTAAGTGAATTTTTTTTTTCCTTAGACGTCGAATTCTCTAGTTGACATATTTAATTTGAACTATATTATTAAGGAATCATCAAGGACATTTTAAATAAATTACATTTCTATTTACATAAAGTACAAATATGTGTTAATTTTTAAATACATCAATATTTAGTTTCTCCTACTGTCCCTTTCTTCTCCCAAATTCTCCTTTCTCTCTGTTCTCTTCTCGTCATCAAAAAACTATTGGTCTTTTTACAGAAATAATACAGTTTAGGAGAGACAAAGATATAAGATAATTTAACCAAGTGTTATTTATTTTAAATGAACTGTGTTCTCTGATGAAACATATTTAAAAGCTTTAACAAGTTAACACCTTTAATTATGGGGGTTTTGTTTTTATTTTTGTTTTGTTTTTCTAATTCTGTTACCATTATATTTATCCAAAGACCTTGCCTTTATAAAAGCAAATGAGTGCTAAATCTATAGTGAAAGTTTATGTTATGTGTATATTGCAATCATTTGGTTTATTAACATGAAGCTGGTATCTTTATGATGAGAAAGGTATATAGTTAGTTAATGAGTAATTCATTTAGCAACGTAGTTAAATCTAAATCTAGGCAAAGTGATTACACTAGTCCTGATTGTTTAAAGCACTGATCCCCCAATTAAGAACCCAGAATCTCTCTGAGTCCCTAGAACCAGAAGGTACTATGATGATTTTTGGTAAAAGCAAAACATTAGGAAAAAGGAAGCTTCAAGTACAACAAAGCCAGTTTGCTTCCCCTGCTATTTACTACTCAGAATAATAAATAGAATTGTTTTTAAATTATAATCATTACTTAAACTATAAGCAAAACTGCCTTAAATAGTTCCCAAACAACAAAAAAAAATCATAATTCTCTTTTCATTCCAGTCAAGAGTGGTTTTTAATATCACTTTTTAATTATCACCAAGAAAAACAATTCTCTGAAAACATGGAAGTTCCATACTTCAACCTTGAAAGATACTATAATTATATTACCTAAGATAAACTTATATTACTCAGATAAACACTGGGCTGCTAACCTCCAGGTAAGTGGTTCAAACCTACCAGCTGCTTTGTGGAAACTGTGTACAGGGTTGTTATGAGTTGGACTCTCTGGCACTTAACAACAACAACAAATTTTAAATTAGGAACCCTAGTGGTGCAGAGATTAAGGACAGCTGTTGAACCCAGCAGCCTCTCTGCAGGAGAAAGATGTGTCAGTCAGTTTCTAAAAAGATTTACAGCCTTGAGAACCCACCCTATGGGGCTGTTCAGTACTGTCTTGCAGAGTCGTTGTACAGAGTCCGAATCTGTTCAACAGTAGTAGGTTTGGTTTAGGTTTAATTAAAAATTAACCGGCATCAAAGACCCAGTACTATTAGAAATATCTTAAATAGCATGTAGGTTGAGGAAGATTTTTTTAATGGAATGGCATCTGTAAACTTTATGAAAATGTTATAAAGATATGAAAATCAGAAGTGATTTAAACTTTAGAATAATATCTAAAAACTTGACAGAATTTCTGTTTGTGAAGTGAGTGAGGTGGTGTAGAAGAGAAAAACCTCTTAAACATATATTATAAAAGCATAGAAGAGATACTGTTTAAACTTAAAATGACTTTGTATAGTCTCCTATTGAAAGAGTGGGTCAAAAACAAGGTAAATTTACCTTCCTTCAGAAATTGAGTTTTACTCAAATTTAGGATACAAAGAGTTGGTAATTTTGCATCCATAATCAAGGAATTTCCCATATTGGTACTTTCTGGTAAATTATATTCTTTTTCCTCTTTCAAATATCACTTGTGAAAATTACTCATTTATGTTGAGACCAGTGGTGTCCAGCAGTAAATAAAAACTTATTAATAATGAACTGGTATTGCTACAATGAAGTTACTTTGCAATATGCATATAAAGAAAATAACTCATTTAAATTGGAATATATAGTTTCTTTTAATGTTGTTGACTTATTTCTAAGATTGAAGAGCAGTTGTCTGCCATCTCATTTCACTACTTTATCATGGTTTCTGCAACAGTTATTCTATTCAGAGTTTATTGTTCCTGGTAAATAATGGGGTAAAAGAAAGGGGAAATAATCTCTTTGTAATAAATGTGTTTATAGAACTTAACAGAGTTGCCCAAAGTGTAGGATTAAGAAAAAAGGCATTAGTTTGTTTTAGTCTCTATCAAAATATAAATCTAATTATTGTATTTGATATGATTAGTCAGAATTCCTCTTATATGAGACTGCTATATTCAGAAATATTTCATACTGTTAGAGAAATGGTTCTGTGTGATAATACGCTTCAGTTTTTTTGTGGGTTTTGTTTTTTTTTTGGCAGTGTAGTGGTTACAAGTTGGGCTGCTAACCTCAAAGTTCGAAACTACCAGCCGTCCCACAGGAGAAAGATGAGGCTTTATGCTCCTGTGAAGATTTACAGCTTCAGAAACGCTATTCAGGGTTACTATGAGTCCAAACCGACTCCACGGCATACCATCACTACCAGTGTAGGCTCAGTAAGTTTGTTGTCTAGAGGTAGCAAATAGAGAATAGGAAAGGGAAAAAAGTAGTAGGTGATTATTTTTTTCTTGTAATGAAAAAAATTAATGTAACAGAAAGAAAAGCAGTAAGTCCGTTTCAAAACAATCTCTGCTTAGTCTTTAAAAGAGAATTTGAGAAAGAATGTTGTTGTTAGGTGTTACTGAGTCAGTTCCTACTCATAACGAATCTTTGTACAATACAATAATAAAATACTGCCCAGGCCTGTGCCATTCTTAGAATTTTTGTTACGTTTGAGCCCATTGTTGCAGTCAGAGTGCCAATCCATCATGTTGGGGGTCTTCCTCTTTTTTGCTTACCCTCCACTTTACCAAGAATCATGTTCTCCAGGGACTGGCCCCTCCTGATAATATGTCCAAAGTACAAGAGATGAAGTCTTCCAAGACAGGTTTGTTTGTTCTTTTGGCATTACCTTCAGTATTCTTCTCCAACACCATGAAAAAGATTAATAAGACCTAAGTCTGCCAATGCATGGCCTTACCCTGAGCGAGTCATCTAACTCTGCAGTATGATTTCTTCACTTAAAAAATGAACAAATTGTGATAGGAGCTGAGTTTCCTTCCTATTCTAAAATTTTTTTTTCTATATAACAACATAAGCGTGAAGGAAAAATAGATGGGAGAATACCACAAATGGAAAGTGTGAACAAAACATTCTCTGTATGTGTTAAAAACAACTATAATAAAGTAGCAACCTATGATGATACCCAAAGGAGCAATGCAAAAATGTTTATTGTTAACATGGTATGTATCTCTTTAGCCACACAAAATATAGTTTTGTTTGTCATCCTTATTAAAACCAAATTATACACTAAATATATAACTGCTCTTTGCTTTAAGTTTTTAAAGACGTATTTTTCTTACCTGTATGATGTCTCATTTAATTTCAACATGTTCTGTAATCATTTCTTATATTCTACATGACAGAGACATTTTAGAAATCAACATGCCTTCCTGAAATGTCATTTTTTCCTGAAATAAATCACATTTCTCAGTAATATAGTCCCTGAGAATTAAGTACTACCTTTCACCCTTTCTTTCTTGAACCTACTGAACATTCTATGTTATAAATAATCATGTTTAGTAAAGAAAAGCCGGAAGAACAGAGATTTATGAGTAATACGAAGAAGGGGCTTCAAAAAGTTCATAGAAAAAAATGAAATTAAAAGGAAAATTTTTCCACAAACTTTTTTGTAACCCCTTGTATGGTTCTGCTTTAGAGGACCTATAGCTAGTAAGATTTGTTAGAATTTTTTGTCTTTTAAACCTCGAAAAACTGCAAAGCACATGGGGAAGAAAAACAAGTCATTTATTTAGGCACTCGGATCCACTGTGCAGCACCACCACCACTGCCAATAGAATTGTTTTTTAAGCGGTTTGCTTTTAAATTTTTTTAAAAAAAAATTTTTTTTTTACTTTTTTCAGTAAATTGAGTGAAGGTTTACAGACAATATCACATTTTTTAAAAGTATAATACCAACTCTTTCTGTTGGTACCTGTTTGCTTATCAAAGATGATGTGTTAAGAGTTGTTATTCTTACTTGTCATCATGGCAGCCCTGTGTGTGCAGAGTAGAACTGCTCCATGGGATTTTCAAGGCCATGATCTTTCAAAAGCAGATTTGTCAGGAGCATCTGCATGAGTTCAAACCATCAACCTTTCGGCTTCTAGTGGAGTGCTTAACCACTTGTGCCATTATATTTTGAAGTGTATATGCACATGTGTATTTTATAATTTAAAAATATTTGCATACATAATATCCATTGCAGAAAACATTCCTTATAACCAAAAAAAATTGGAGGGCCTGGTTGTGGTTTGCACTAGCCATTTGGTTAGTTTTCAATAAATTCTATACAATCAATTCACTTCTATAGAATTTTTTTTTTCTCTATTCTCTCATTCCTCTCCTCAAAATAACACTTTTTAGGTTCTGGATTTGCTTCTTGAATTCTAGGTGGGATGTGAGAGAATGGTTGATTGAGTATGGCAGTGCCATTGCCATTGAGTAGAAAGTTTCTGTAGCTTTCTATTTCAAACATCCCAGGCAGTTTGACCAAAAGAGCAAACCTAAGTGCCAAAACTGCCCAATAAAATAAAAACAGAACCACAGAATAATGATTTAGGAGAAAAGATAAAAATATATACAAGACACTTAAATTCAAAACATTCCTTTATTTACTAAATGACTTCAAAGACTGCTGTGTTTTATCTATAGTTCTTTAGCCATGTGATTTATACCAATGATTGTCCATTTAGAATTTCAGCAGGACAAATATTTTGATGGTTTAGTGAAATTCATTATGAAATTTTATCTATTGCTGCTTGGTATACATTCCAGAAAGAAATGTCATTCTATAGTCCAGATGTAAAATAGAGTTCTAAATTTCATCACACATAATCTTCCCCACTGGATTACTAACCACAAGATCAATGGTTCAAATGCATCAGAAAACATTAAGTAAACACTTCGAGATCCACTAAAACATCTCTACCATGATAATATCATAATAATGTTTTGATGTCCATATGTTAATATGAATCATATGTGTTTCCATTTTTTAGTAGGCTCCTCAGAAACCCTATATAGAGTGACAGTCAAACCGACTTGGCAGCTTAACAAAATTTCAAAAGGGTAAGGGCATTCATTTCTCTCACTACCAACATGCCTCACTCCACCCTACTTCTTCAGATGACAAATAGAAGAACAGAAAGGCTCTTTGAAAATTTACGCAACCACTGCCACTACCACCACCCTTAAGAGCAGAGACAAATTACTACTTATTATGGGCTATGCCAACTAAATGGCACTTAACAATTTAGATGCTCAATTTACCTCAACACTCTTACCATATTCTATAAAACAGTTTAGGATGAGTAGAAAACAGATTTAAGTTGGAATGATACAGATTGAAGAATCAGTTACATCCACCTCTCTGTACATATAGAATTGTCAGAAAAATATTTTACCAGCATAATTAACAGGTAATTTCAGAAAGGAATTACCCCTCCAGAAGTTGTACCACCACCATTTTTAAAGAGAAGAAGGTATTAAAAGAAGGGCCAATCAACATTGTCGTTAAGTGTCGACTAGTTGTTCCAACCCTATGTAACATTTCCAAGGAACAGCTAGAATGTTTGAACTCCTAACTTTGTGGTTCACAGTCCAGTGCTAATCCTACAGTGCCACACCAGTAGTAGTAAAAACTATTATTTGTTGAATGTCTGCCATATATTAGTAACTTGTTAAGTGCCGTCGAGTCGGTTCCGACCCATAGCAACCCTATATAGGGTTTCCAAAGAGCGACTGGTGAGCTTGAACCGTGGACCTGGCAGCTCAAATGGCTTTGCAGTCTGGCGCATTAACCCACAGCGCCACACTAGGGCTGCATATTAGTCACTTGTTGTGTTGTGAAGTGCCATCGTGTTGGTTCCGACCCATAGCGACTCTGCATAGGGTTTCCAAGGAGCGACTGGTGAGCTTGAACCATCGAGCTAGTAGTTCAAACAGCTTTGCAGTCTGGCGTATTAACCCACAGCGCCACACCAGGACTCTATATTAGTCACTACAGGGCCCTTATATCTACTACAAGCAGTTGATGGATTGTGAACAAGTTCCATTCCTAAATCTGTATTTAATTCGAATTTGCATGTAACTCAAAACAGTTAAATATGTTCATATCTAATGTCAGTCAAGTGTTTGTCTTAGTATAGTATATATTATACCTTTCTAGAAGCCCTGGTAAGAGAGTGGATTACGAGCTAGACTGCTAACTACGTAATCAGCCGTTCAAATCTACCAATCGCTTCATGGGAGAAAAATTATGCTTTCTGCTTACATAAAGATTTACAACCTCTGAAACCCTATACAAGGTCACTGTAAGTCAAAACCAGCTTGGTAACACACAACCAGCACCACCACCATACCTTTCTGTGCATTAAAAACGTTAAAGAGCCACTTCCAGCTACGCTAAAACATCTCCACCATAATAATACCAAACCATTAGTGTTCCTGGTGTGGCACTGTGGGTTAACGTGCTGGACTGCAGTCAGTTTGAACCACAAGGTTGGCGATTCCAAGTCGCTCCTTGGAAACCCTATACAGGGTCGTTATGGGTCGGAACCGACTCGACGGCACCTAACAACAATAATGTTTTGATGCCAACATGTTATTATGAATGTACTTCCAGTTTTTAATACAATAGGCTTTATGGAAAGGAGGCCATAAGTATGGGTTATATGTAAGAAGTTCTAAACCCAGGAAATGCCTGCATTTCTGATCCTCATAACTCTCTTTATCTTCCTTATTTACATACCATTTTGTGGTGCCATAGGATAAGCACTGATCTCAAGGTCAAACTCACCTGCCACTCCTTGGAAATCCTATCCAGGGTTGCTATGAGTTGGAGCTGACTCATCGGCACTTAACCCTTATAAACAAGGAATCCTGCTAGTGTAGTGGGTTGTGAGTTGGACTGCTAATCACGAAGTCAGCAGTTCAAATATACCAACCAATCCACAGAAGAAAGATGAGGCTTTCTGCTCTTGTAAAAATTTATAGCCTCAGAAACCGTATACAGGGTCCCTATGAGTCGAAACCAACTCCATGGCACACCACCACCACTAACACCACCCTTAAGAACAGAGACAAATTACTGTTCATTATGGGTCTATACTGACTCAATGGCACTTAACAACAAATGAGTCTATAATTTTATTTTCATTAACCAAAAACAACTGTTTAATTAGTCTGGAAATAAATTTTATAAATATTAGAACTTTACTGATTCTTTACAACTTTTCCTCCATCTTACTTTTCTTACATTGTTACATTACTTTTCGTATTTAATTACCATGTTTACCTTTTCTTTCCCTTAAGTCCAGGGGGATAAAGTGAGGTGGCTGCTGTATGGACAGAGTTTTCTTTACTACTGTATACCACAGAGTTTCAAACTCAGTATGAATAAAAATACCAGAGTGTCTGATTAAAGCATAGATTGCTCGCACACAGCTCTAGAGTTTGTGTTCAGTAGTTCTGGTGAGAGGATGAGGGAAGGACCAAAAGCTTGCATTTTTAACACATTTGCATTCCCAGAATGATAAGGTTGTGAGGACCATAATTTTTTAAAAAGTTAAGGAGATACTAGGTCAGCTACATAAACTAGTGAAGGAGAAACATTGTCAAAAAAGAAAGAAGACTCAGTGCTACTCATTAAACCTTGAGAAGTGTGCAAATAAATTGACGAGTGTTTAGGAACAATTACTTTCTTCCATTTTTATCTTTTCATTATTTTTACCCTTCTTAATTCCTTTCAATTTTGACAGCTATCAAAATAATTTTGATAGCAATGATTAATAATGAGCTTTATATAAAAAGTTTAGCTTTCAAACTTAAGGAAACTGCATCATACTTAAATTTATTAAATAATTTGATGCATAAATCTTAGTGAAAGAAAGGATTTGAAATGTTTCCCTACTCAATAATTATTAAAACAACTTTTTATGAATATTAAGTATTAGGACTTATAGGAAACTTGGAATAAGTTTAATTCAGTCCCTTAATTTTATATTTTGTGATTTATGCATCATGTAATTCAAATGATCTATATCCTACAATAAACTAAGCAAAAAGAAAAGACTAAAACTGAAAAAAAGTTGATTGTCTGTTATAACATATGAGATAAATATACTAATTTCTTATAAAATGACATATCCAATTTGTATATGAAGGACTGTTGTTATTAAGTGCTATCAAGTCCATTCCAATTCATAACAACCCTGTATTGGGTTTCCAAGGAGCAGCTGGTGAGTTTGAACCTCCAACCTTGTTGTTCAAAGTGACATTGTGACCCAGTGCTTTATCCCGCAGAGCCACCCAGGACTCCAAGTGTAGGAAGAAGAACTGTATGAGTATACTCCACTGTATTTATGGTTCTTCTTTCAAATTAATAGTTATATCCATTGCATTCAATTTAGAGATACTATATCTGAAAAGTCATTGACTATACTATTTGAAAATTAACATATTTTAAAAGAATTTATCCAATATATTTTTAATTGGTGGATATTTTGTATTACAATTAATGTGTTTATCAAAATTAATAGAATCGTTTTATGTATAAAGTGATGTAATTTTACATATATATTTATACATATACATATAAACCTCCTATTAGCTGCTATTCAAGTAGATCATATCCTACTGGGACTATTAAATTAATTCATACATAGACATTTGGCAGTTCTGTGAGTTCTTTTTCCAATTTCTACCCTTCAGTGATTTGTACTCCATAAATTAAAAGAATCATTACAGGCACTATAACTCATTTTACATTTTTCTGTCTTATTTGAATATGACTACAATTTATATTTTTGATTTTTTTTTTTTAAGTCTTATAATTACATCTTAGTACAAAGGGGACTTCAAAAAATTCATGGAAATTTTCTGTAATCTTTTCATCCCATTTTCCCACACTTTGAAGCCCATTCATAGGCTTCAGGCAGAATAGATATGAATAGTAGTTTTATAGTGGACTTCTGGTCAACATGAGCAAATTTCAAGAAGGAATGAGTTACTTTCCTCTTACTGGAAAGCATTTGCTGTATGTAGGATGCATGGCGGGAATTAATAAATCAGAGAAGAATTGGAACATTATTACTTTGAAGATTCTTTTCAACTCTGAAAAACTCTGAATTTGGGGGGAATGATACTTGGAACTTTTATATTCAATTCTTGTGTTAATTTACTAGGTTGAATAAAGGCTTCCATTTTTCTAGTATTACTCAGAAAAGATGAAGAAAAACCTTGCCCTTTCCTCACACTCTGTTATTGCAAAACAGCATAACTAGTTTTCAAATTTTCATGAAGCTTTACTAAAATAAATTAGGTAAGATAGATTCTATGAAATTTTCACTACAAAATTTATTTGTTGTTGATGATGCTACTGAGTCAACTTTGACTCACAGTGACCCCAAGGCAACAAAGTAGAACTGCCCCATAGGGCTTTCTAGGCTGTGATCTTTATGGGATCAGATAGCCAAGTCTTTCTCCTGCAAAGAGGCTGGGTAAATTCAGACCACCAGCTTTTCAGCTATTATTCAAGCTATTATTCAACCATTGTGTAAAATTAAGTATTTTTTATGATTTTCATAAGAAATTAATTTTTTTCAGAAAGGATTCCATGAATGAAATAAATTTAGTATTTGCATTATTGTAACAGGTTATATTATGAAACAACAAATAACAGTATGGTAAGTTGGAAAACCAAAGTATTGTATATTACTGAATAGACTTTTTCTTCAAAAAAATCCAGATTCAATTGTTTAAAGATTGAATAATAATCTCCTTAATAATCTTTGTTTTTTCTTGCACTATTAATTTAAAATGGGAAAGAACAATATAGTGTGCTAATTTCCTATTAATTTTTCCATTATAGGGGACAAATTTCCAAGTAAGTTAATTACTGTTGCAGGTAATATGTGTGATTTTCTCCTGGAGAGTTTCAAGACTTGTAAAGGTCATGACAATGGCTGTGGTAATAATAACTAAATTTAGGCCTTAGTGTGAACCAATTTGAAACTCAGTTCTTACTTTCATGGTCCCCTTTTTTCTTGTCAGTTCTTCCATCATCTTTCTTTGCTTCTTTTACGGTAACAGTTCCCAATCTCAAGTTGTTTCTGTTAAGTACCATTGAGTTAGTTCTGACTCACAGCTACACTGTCTATGGTTTCTGAGGAGCGGCTGGTGGGTTTGAACTACCAACATTGTGGTTAGCAGTCCATCACTTATTCTACAACACCACATCAGGACTCCAAATTCAAATAGACTAGTAATAATACCTTTTATAAAGATGTCTGTTGAAGTGTAGTATACCAAAGTCTATAAACTGTGTATTACATGAGTTTAAATATTTAGCTAAGCAAATTTTACTCCACCACACAAATATTATGCATTCACATATATATGCACCAATTGCATATGTGTATATGCCAATTATTTCTATGTATATATCAAGTATATAGATGTATATGTAATTATAAAGAGCATTCAGTTCTGTTCACTCCTTCCATGTCCCTGGGGAAATAATGGAAATTTTATTTCATCTTGTTTGTCAATAAATTGTCTGCCCTAAAACGATTTGTTGAAAAATTAAAGTCTACATCTGAAGGAGGAGACAGAACAGCATTTATGCCAAACATTTGCTATGTTTCATCCCTGCTTTATTTAGAGCTATAAAACTTCTCATCGTAGTTCTAAAATTTTCAAGCTTAGTTGGCACTTGCAATACAAATTACCATGTGACTCACCTAAGGATATGCCTCTTCTAATACTTCAGAGAGCTTTTATTATCCAGTAGCTGTTGTTGTTAAGTGTCATCGAGTCAGTTCTGACCCATAGTGATCCTGTATAGGGTTTCCAAGGAGTGACAGATGAACTTGAACCACCTACCTTGTGGTTCAAATCAACTTTGCAGTCCAGTGCATTAGTCTGCAGTGCCACACCAGGACTCCTTTTTACCCAGTGTTGTTGTTGCTGTTAAGTGCCTTCAAGTCGGTTTCAACCCATAGTGACCCTGTATAGAGTTTCTAAGGAGCAGCTGGTGAGTTTGAACCACCGACCTTGCAGTTCAAGTGACTTTTATCCAGTGGTTCCTCCTTAAAGCAGCTGAGAATCTCCACTATGGTTCTGAGGAACTGGAATGATGGCCGTGATGATGTCACCAAGGATACTCTTAAACAGTAAGCACTATATTTAGCTCTAATGAGTTCTAACATTCATTAAAATGACAGCTGTTTCTCCCCTTAAAATTTAGTCTAGTGATTACAAAACATCAGTGTGCATAGCTTATTAAAAATGCAGATTCTGGTGTCCATCTCCAGAAATTCTGATTTGATTGGTCCCAAGAGGGGTTCAGAAATTACGCATTTTCGTTGGCTTTTGGCTCATTCTGATACAGGTGGAGGCCATTCTTTCTCATGGACGCAGACTGTGGAGTTAAGACTTGCACACTTTTTTTCATATCACTTTTTTTCCAACTGAAATTACTTAAATTTTAATACTTCCAGCCATAACACCATGGGATGCTGAATTTGCGTCAGACTGCAAAATCGTTTGAACTGCAAGGTCGGTGGTTCCAGTTCACCAGCTGCTCCTTGGAAACCGTATACAGGGTCGCTATTTGTCGGAAACGATTCGAGGGCACTTAAAAAGAACAGCAACAACTTTTAAACAATTAATATAGGGTGGTGGTGGTGATATGTCGTTGAGTCAGTTCCTACTCATAGCGACCCTGGCGTATGAGTTTCTGAGGCTGTAAATCTTTACGTGAGAAGAAAGGCTCATCTTTCTCCCATGGAACCAACTGGTAGTCGAAGTGCTGACATTGCGGTTAGCAACCTGACTCATGACCACTATGCTACCAGAGTTCTTTAAGTAATATATGGGTTTCACTTTAACACAGAAAGGCTGAATACATAAACTCAAGTCGTTACAATTTTGAATAATCACATTGGCTAGCTCTTTGAGTACTGCTCTCTGAGATTGTCCTTTCTCCTCAACTGCTTAAATTAAGAAAGAGTGTTTTTACTTAACATATAACCACTGGTTGTGCAATCCCCAGATTTCAAAACCAAAACATTGATTCTTTCTAACCTGAATCAATTTCATAGATGATTTCTCTTTCAGCCTATTACACTTGACTCTTAAGTATGGAATGATGTTTCTCAACCTGTTTTTTATTAAGTAAGATATTTTTGTAACTCTTCTTCTATAAATACTGGGTTATTAGTTATGGCCATTTAGTTCTCCAGGTGTATTCCGTATCTCCTTTATCGTTGTAGTACTCATATGCAAAAAAGATTTATAATTATAAAGCAATTGTGCTTATGTTACAATAACAGATCCTGGTAATCCTTGCATGACTGCAAATTAAGAATCTTTGATCCAGGAAGTTTTCCATTGTTTTTTTTTTAGAAAGATAAGTCTTTGTTTCTCTTGACACATAGGAAACTCCAGATGGACATTTTATTTGTTTGTTGATTGACTGGTTAGCTGAAGGGTTAGTGTTAGAATTGTCACAGCAGTTAGACTTAGGTCCTCGAATTTCAGTGGCTTTTTGCTGAACATAACACATAATATACTTATGTACTAGATGGGAAATGTTTCTGACTAAAATCACTAAATGATGTCAAAATCTTTCTTTAGTACAATAAACTGCTTAGTTTTTTGTTTTGTTTTTTTTAACTCTATTAGAATCATAATTTGGGAGCTAAAAATAAAACTGCATTTTTTTTTTTGTAAATGAACTTTTTAAAATCTTATTTTCAAAATCACTGTCAGTAAGAAAAAAAAAAACTGACCTAAGAAACATGCTTTTAAAACTCATTCTCCAGAAGTTTTTATTGAAAAAATTCATTTTACTCTGTTAACAATTTTCAAATAAATAAAATTTAAATATTGTAACCAATATCCATCTAAATTTCTAAAAATGCTATGCTTATGATTACACTCTGTATGATCTTGACATAAAAGAAATCTATCTTTTCCTGGCCTATATTTTCTTGAAGTTAGCATGAAATCTAATTGATAGTGAATCTTGTATAATGCATATTAATGAGAATGGAATCCTTATTCATAATTTAATCATTCATAATATTAATACTACCATGACTTTTTTTTCAGATAAATACTGTTTACTTAGAAAATATTCAAAAATTATATGATTTTTTAACACCCTGATTTTTCTTTATTGATTGGCTACAATTTACCTGTAATGCTTTCTTCAAAGAAAATTCTTTAAAACTGATACTATTCTTTTGATTTCCATGTTTAAACTAGAAGTGTTTTCCTAGTAAGAGAAAAAAAAAATTTTTTTTTAGTTGAAAAGGTTCAGTGAAGGAGTTTTACAACTGGTACAATAACTTACAAAGAAATTCCTTTTTTTCTTTGCATTGCTCCCCTCACTATTAAAGAACTTTCTTTGCTCATTATTGTCACCCCTAAACCACACACAGTCATTTGGTGCTTGTACATACTTCCAGCACTTGGAATTTAATCTCCTCTCTGTTGATAGTCTCTAACATGACCAAGGCTCTCATATTTTGCCAGTAGGATCATTTCTCTTATACAGTGAATTCCAGTCTGAAAATTCCCCAAGTTCTGGGCCTTCATTTGATCAATGTTTACTTATTTATCAATTACAATATTAAATTTACTTAGAATGAAGAATGCCTCTGTGATTTAGATTAGCTAAGGTTAGCTTATATTATTGTTCTGCTAGCATTATTAAACTGTATTATTTAAGTGAGCCTTTGGATATTTGATTACTGTGCAATTTGGTTTGTTCATCACCATTCTTGTTTGACTACTTTTTTTTAAAGACCCAAACATTACATCTAATGACATACTAAGTTGTGATTCAAACAGTACCTTCCATCTGACTTGACATATACTACATAAAACCTATATTCTATTTGATGGAAAATTTTTATATTTTATGTGGAAAAATTCATCTTAGGTAACCACAGACGTTATATTTTCAATAATTCCTTTCTAAATAGCAAGTTGGTGAATCTGTTACAGACTAACTCCCAAGTGAGATAAGTATGAGTGCTGTATTATTTCTGTGCTATAGTGAATAAAGCCAAAAAATGTCATTGCATATTATTTGGACTATTATTTCAAGCATTCATGGAATTTCAGGAGTCCTTACACTGTCCCCTTGCTCCCATGCCCAGCAGTGTGGCATAAGAGGTAAAATCACTGAGTTATCAGAATACTTGGTTTTGCTTTCTATCTGGGCTTCTGGTAGCCATGTAACCTCTGTAGGCCTCAGTTAATTTATCCATAAATTGAAGAGATTGGATCAGCATAGAACCCTTTGTATTTCCTATCTTCCTAGAGTCAGTGAAACTCCTCTTAAAGTTAACTTTGACTGTTTTTTATGGCTTTTCCTCACTCTTCTCCAGCCCCTCGTTGACAATTTATTAGCCATCCTTTTCTTCTTCTTCTTTGTTGTTGTTGTTGTTGTTAAGTGCTGTCTAGTCAGTTCCAACCCTTGGATAGTGACCTTGGATAGGATTTCCAAGGAGCCACTGGTGAGTTTGAACCACCACCTTGTGGTTCAAACCGACTTGGCAGTCCAGCACATTAATAATCCACAGTACCACACCAGGACTCCTTTCCTTCAAATTTTTTTGTTGTGTGTTTTCTTGTTTTTAACAGTGTCAGTGTTTAACTTGCCCACTTTCCTTTTTTACCCTGCCTTTTAATAATTATATATTATCAGAAAGACATCTTTTGACCCTGTACCACAGAATCATTAAATAGGCAATTCTTCCAGTTCCGAAAGATTTTTAGACACACAGTCAAAAACCTGATTAAATAATGTGATTATTTTAAAACCAGGTAAGAAATGCTATGTCATTGTTATTTCAAAGATTGTTTCACTAGTTTTTAAGGTATGGTAGACTATGGATTTTCGTTTCCTGCACATCCAGAAATATTCTTCAGCTTGCTTAAAGGATAGGGATAAATAATGGTCTCCTTCTGTTCATAAACTGATGTTGAGTGACAGCTCTGTACCACGTCTGTTGCTAAGGATTGTCTGTTGCTAGGGATTGTTGTTAAGTGCCGGTCAGTTGGTTTTGGCTCATTGCAATCCTGTACAGGGTTTCCAAAGAATGGCTGGTGAGTTTGAACCAGCAACCTCATGGTTAGCAGATCAGTGCTTATTCTACAGCACCACTCCAGGATTCTTGCTAGGGATTAAGAATACAATAATTTACTAAAGACAAATATCTCACTGCTGTTACCTTTAGATGTGACATGTCTAAAATTGTCTTATTCAAATTAACTTTTGGACCCTCGTCAAACTGGCATATTTTCTTCAATGGATATTCATTTGAGCACCTGCCACATTGTCAGATAACGTGTTGGTATACATGAGAAGTGGGTTTGAAGCTATCTATTACAAAATGCTGTATGTTACATTCCATTTAACAATTTATTCTTTAAAGATGATAAACTATCTGGATTCTGTGCTCAAAATATATCCCATTGATGCAAATTTAGAGAAATAGAGTGGTACTTTTTGGAATATAAATTCTGTGTTTGACATTCCAAATCTCTATTGATGTCCAAGAATGAAAATAACAATTCTGTTTCATCTCATGTGCCTACTGTGTTCAAATGGTAATGACTTCCTGAGCCCTAGGTTGGAGATGATTGTGAATTCCCATTCATGATACAGAAAAGACCATAAAAGACTGCTTGATTTCCACTACATGCAAGTTGAGTTGGAGAGGAGGGGAGGAGGTAAGCAGCAGTGGCACAAATATCAGGTATTTACCCTCTCTCCACTAGACTTTTATATTCATCCTCACTTAAATTTCATTTCACTTTCATAGAATAAAAAATATCTTCACAAATTCTTTTCCTCTACCTATGCCTGGATTTACAAAACCCCATCAACGTTTTCAACTATGATGACTATCTCACCAGGGTCTTAGCCAAATGAATAAGCCCAGTTCTAGTCTACCCTGGTTATGTTAGTGAATCAGCAGTTGTAATAGTTTTTATTGTAGAGGCATTGCAATGAAGATACGTTAATATATAAATTCAATTTAATTAAGGGTTCAAAAGAAATTTTTCCTGAAAGTTTTCCCATAAGTGGTCATTAATTTTGAAATATTTTCTGGCTAAGTAGAAAGAATGTGGACTTTAAATTTTTAGTATTATAATACAATTTTAAATTGCTTTCAGAGTTCTTCTACATGTTTTACTTCATTTCATCCCAACAAAAATACTCATTTAGACAAGTTTAGTTCAGTATCACTATATTAATTTAGCAAATTAAGGAAACTAAAACCCACAGGTTAAGTGCTTTGCTGTCAGTCTCTTAGCTACCTAATGAAACACCAAAGTTTATATTCAATAAATACAACTATTTATTGAAGCCTTCATATTAGCACTATAACTGTTAAGTGGTAACATAAACATTTGCCCAAAGTGAATGCATTTTTAGGGCTAATTTAAATAGTTTTTTAAAATGGCATTTCTGAACTCAATCACTTTTTTTTTTTAAGGATTTTGTTGTGTATTGAGTGAAAGTTTACAGGGCAGATCATCAGTTTTACATTCAACCAATCATACCCCTTGTTTCATTACAATGCTTTTAATCCCCTCCATGTACCATCAGCTAACAGTATTTCTCTCTGTTCACTTTAGCTCTTTTTGAGTTTTTTGTTTTTGTTTTTTTTAACATTCAGGCATATATAATAATTTATACCACCAAAGGGCACATTCTGCAAGTCTGCCTTCTGGCTGCCATCTCTTAATCCCTCTCTTCTCATGAACCTAGAGTCCTCAGCTGCTCCCTCTCTCCATGTCCCCATCTTTGCCTCCTTCTCTGGTGTCGCTGCTTCACTGGATAAGGTTTCGCATTCCACTCGTGCTCTTCTCCCTTGATGGTCATAGGGTTCTCTGTTTCTGGACTATAAGATTAACTACCATTTTGTTACAAAACTTCTACCTTTAGAATTGTGACAGTCGCAATTAGTCATGATAACAATTACTATTGAATCATAAGAATCTTATCCCCATCTTTTTTTTAATCACATTTTTAGATTCAAATTTATACTTGCTTTATTGTCGAGTCTGGTCCACAAAGAAGACATATCCAGCAAGTATTTTGACACTCATATCTGTATACAAATCATTTGCCTAGATTCTCACCATCTCCATCAGCCTCTTTGCCATCTAATTCCTAAATCTTTCACCCTTTAGCTAACCTTCTAGAATTTGATCCTGAAGATGAGACTACAGATCCCTTCGCATTCTGTTGCCACAGGTCTTATCATGACAACTGCATTGCAGAAGTAGCCCTTACAAATGATTATTTAAAGAATTTAAGAAATAAAAGCACTTAATTTACACAGCAAGTTCAATTGACTATTAAAAATCAGCTGGTGGATGCTTTCCCTACAATTTTCATATACTTGTATGAAAGAAATGAATGGCCACGTAATAAGTTGAAAGTAGGCTGAAATTTTTGAAAAATCTGTTTGGAAGAGATATTTCAAGGTTTTATCAAAGTAACAACAAAACCCACATCTTCTTCATTTACATCATTACACACCATAGTTAACAGTAACAACGAGAGTACTGCAGTAGTCATTCACACACATACACAATTTAGTCATGTTAAGTATATTAAAATTAAAAACTCAAAATAATACACAGTAGAACTATCTCAGAAGGATTAAAAAGCATTGTGCTTCAAGTTCTGTTACCTAAGAAATTCTGTTAAAAAATGAATTTATTTAACTTTATTAACTGTTAACCATAGTTTTTAACATCACTGAGGAATAGAAAGCTGAGTTTTAAATTACTATCTGCAGGTTCACTTAATGTGTCCTGTAATCTCTATCTGTGGCCATGAAAGTTTCCTGTTGATTCCATCTGCACTGAGATCAGTATGCCTAGAATTATCAAGGAGAAACTTAATAGAAATTCCACATTTAGCAAGAGCCTAAGAGAAGTTACACATTTGGGAAGGCCTACCAGAAGTTAACACGTTTGGAAGGCTCTTAATAGAAGTTCCACATAATAATTGTAATCCATTCCCTCCAGGCCCTTAAGCAATAGAAGTAATTGCAGTTGTATCTCTAGGTACTGAGCTCCCACACTGTGCTCAGAGTCACAGTGATCTGGGACAGAGTAGTGAATAGCATAAACTTTGGTGTCAGCCAGCTCAAGTTCAAGTTTGAAATCTGTCACTTATTATGTAATTGGGGGCAAAATTTACCTAACAACAATATTTTGAGCATTCATTCAACAAACTAATACTGATTACCCACTATTACTGGGCAGTCTTTTCGGTACAGGAAATGTATTAGTAATAAGATAAGACCTCTTGCCCTCACAGAACCTATAGTTAACCAGAAGTCACCTTGTTGTTGTTGTTAAGTACCATGAAGTTGGTCTGACTCATAGTGACCCTGTACAGGGTTTCTGAGGCTGTAAATCTTTACGGGAGCAGAACGCCTCAACTTTCTCCCACGGAATGGCTGGTAGTTTCGAACTGCTGACCTTGAGGTTAGCAGCCTGATTCGTAACCACTACACTACCAGAGAAGTCACTTAAGGAATATAAAATGTCATAAGGTGCATGAAGTTGTTAGCAAAGTTTCTATCATATAATGAGCATTTAATTAACTGTTTAAATCATTATTCTTCTCAACACATAAAAAGGAAGGTTCCCCAGAATGTATTTTACGAATTGTGCAAAATTAGAAGCGATCCTTCCCTTACCACAGGAATTCTTAGGTGTGGCAATGGCAAGGAAGTTGTGCTAGTTATAATTCTCTTGAAGCAAATGTTTTCAATGTTGTACACAATTGGCACGCACAAATTTTTGGACAGGAGACCAAAAGTACTAGCCATAAAAGTTTAAAAAGGTAAATTAGACTTCATCAAGGTTAAAACTTCCTGCTTATCAAAAGTTCATTAAGAAAATGAATACACTGTCCACAAATTGGGAAACATTAAAGCATAGTTTTAATTACTGGAGAAAGGACTGCTTTGTTTTCAGTTTGTTTTTTTAAGATGAGACTAGGTAGTTTGCATGATTTAGGAAACAATTGCACCAGAACTGAAGGATTACCACTATAGGTACCTATACCTAGTATTGGTGTAGGAACCTATGGTGATTCAATATAAGAATTTCCTGTCAATAGCTACTATCAACTTTTGGGGGGAGCCTGCATTCATTTTATAGCAGGTGGGAAAAGTACTGATAATGTTATGTGAATTAATCAAAATAATTTCACAACTTGAACTAGAGTTTCATTCTTCCACTATCCAATGCCTGCTTCTCTATTACATTGCTTCCAAATCAATGGGAGGCAGTATGCAGGGTTCATTGAGAATAGTTCTGATTTCTTCTCTCAATTGGAAGAGTTTTCTCACCTGTTTATTTTAATGTTGAAAATATTACTACAAGACTATGACTATACATGTTTGTGGGTCATTTTGGCTCTGAGAAAAATAGTTTTTGAAGGTTGATGTAAATTTTAACCCTTGGTGATGGTGGTGGTTCTACAATTGTGTTAATTTATATTTAATTTTTATGTTAGCAACAGCAGTAGCAGTTGCTACTGTAATAATAACACATGGAATTCTTATATATTTCAGAGCATTTCTTTCTTATTGATTATGTGCTCATGTTTCCTAACTTAATCATAAACATTTCTGATGTGGAGTAAGAAGATTCTACATGAGGTAAGAAATGGTAATTAGAGGAAAATGAAAGCATTCATGCATTCATTCATTTATTCAACAAATACCTACTGAGTTCCTCCTATGGGCCAGGCATTGTGCTAGGAAAATTGCTTTTGTTTCTTTTTTCCATCTAGTTTCAAGAAGAAATGATAATGACTAGCAAAATTACATATTTTGTATGTCTTTCTTTGACATATGTGGATGTGGAACAGCATAAGTTTTGATGGGTTTGAATTAAATTATAAAAAGAAATGAACTGCAGAAATAGTTGTCTGGCTGGTGATAACAATTTTAATGTTGCAGATGAATACTTGGCATCACTTATGGATAAATTCCATTCAGGATATTACTATTTAGTTCTCATAACCAATTAGAGTTTTCTCATTTATTTTTGGAAATATCAGATAAAATCCTAAAGTACTTTTTGTTGGAAATTTGGAATTCACTGGATATTGTTACTCTGGATGTAGCCTCTTTGACGGTGATAAACACTTATATGGTCCCTTAGATTGAATTGGTGGACAATCATAAATTAGGCCTCAACCACTGGCATTCAAAGAATTTGGTTTAAAATGTGATTTACCATATATACTCTTGATTATGCACCAAATTGCATGAGGTAAAATCTTGTTTCCTTTCCATTTAAAAGTTTTACGTTACCCAGTGTCCTTTCTATACTAATACACCAACTTCACTCATCCGGAGGGAACTAGAGAAGAGTAAAGAACATACTGCTGTAATGGCTATTAAGTACAATGGGAAGCATGTTTTATTGATTTTATGGCTTTGAATATTTTCACAATAATAAATCATAGAAACCCTTTTCTGTTCTAATATAGTTTTTAAACATATTTTATATCCTTTCTTAGAACTAATACATTTAGTATGATAGTCCATAAAATAATTTTCTTATTTTTGCCCTAGTAATAAAAATTTATTTTGGTTCCTGATATTAGAATCCTGATGTAGTGCTATAGGATAAACACTAGACCACAAGGTCAGTTTAAACTGCAAGGCTAGCAGTTCAGACTCACCAGCCACTCCCTGGAAACCTTATACAGGGTCCCTATGAGTTGGAACTGACTTGGCGGCACTTAACAACAACAACTCCTAATGTAAAATCCATGTCTTCTTTTGAATATTATTCATGGATCCCATTCTAGGTCACATTGCTGTCTATAGGATGGTTTAAAGGGAGAAGTTTTGAAATAAAAAAAATGTCAACTAACTTCTGCTTCAACAAGAATATTGTGTTTAGCAGGAATGCTTTTTTTTTTTTTAAAAAAAAAAGATATTTTATTAAGGTATAATTCACATACAGTGAACTGTTCAGATCTTAAGTGTACCATTCAATCATTTTTTATGAATATCAAGACACAGACCCATATCTGTCATTACAGAAAGTTTCTTTGTACCCCTTCCCTGTCAACATTTCCTCCTTCCCCCAACCCCATCCTGACTTCCAAAAGCAACTACTGATCTGATTTCTGTCACTACAAGTTACTTTTGTCTATTCTAAAATTTTATACAAATGACACATGTATTTTTTTAAATGTGGCTTCTTTTACTCAATTCAATATTTTGAAATCATTCAGCTTGTTGCATTTATCAACAGTAGTTTCTTTTTTATTGTTGTGTTGATGGCACTTAAAAAAAAAATACAGAGACAAAAAATAAGCAGATCTTCATTAAATGTCTGTATTGCCACATGACTACAATTATAATCCTGGCAGCAGACAACCTGTAGTAGGCACGCAGAGAGACAAAATAACCTAGAATGTTAATAAATGTCAGTACTCCTAATGTGCAAGGAGCTCTGGTAGCGTAGTGGTTACGAATCGGGCTGCGAACCTTAAGGTCAGCAGTTCGAAACCACCAGCCGCTCCGCGGGAGAAAGATGAGGCTTTCTACTCCCGTAAAGATTTACACCCTCGGAAATCCTGTACAGGGTCGCTATGGGTCGGAACCGACTCGACGGCACTCAACAACAACAACAACTCCTAATGTGCAAACAACTCCCCTACCTTAATTAGAGTAATGTTATATGCATAAAGAGGTACTCTTTTGGAATACTTTAAATTATACTACGAACAACAGATCCTGGATAAGTTTACTATAGTAATTGTATTGGCCATAGAACTATTATTTTCTTCACTTTATGCTCTGCTTTAATTTCAGAAAGTAAATGTGAAAAATAATAGCAGGTGAAGAGATACTTACTTCTTACTGTTGTTGTTAAGTGCTGTTGAGTCAGTTCTGACCCATAACGACACTGTATAGGATTTCCAAGGAGTGACTGGTGAGCTTGAACCACTGACCTTGCGGTTCAAGCCAACTTTGCAGTCCAGCGCATTAACCCACAGCCATACCAGGACTCCTACTTGTTATACTATCTCTATTATCAAAACACCCTGCAAGTTATGCATTTGTTGTTTTTCACTAGAAAGATGTCACAATAATTTTTATGCACTTCTTCAAATTATATAACATAGATGCTGTGAGCTCAGTTTATTAGAAATTCACTTTGACCCATAATTCCTATGAAAGAATATATGAATTAAAGTAGAATACATACAATGAGAGCAATATTCAGATGGTATTTTTGTTTTACTGAAATTCCTAATTAAACTTACCTAAACGTCATTTTAAGTGAAGAGTCTTTGGGATTCTGGGAACAGCAATAAATTTAAGAAGAGATTATACTGTGGTTCTAGGAAGCTATAATATATATAAATACAATATATATATTATATATATATAATCAATATATCAGAAAGGTGAATTATCACTATTAATTCTTCTAATGTAAAAAGAGCCTGCATTCAAACCCATCAGCTGCTCATTGGTGGTGGTTTTGTGCCATATTATTAGTTCCCTGACTCTTTGCAGGCCTGTATAGGATGTCTGAGGAGCAGAAAGCCTCATCATTCTCCCTGGAGTGGGAATTAGATTCGAACTGCTGACTTTGTGGTTAGCAGCCCAACAAGTAACCCGCTATGCTACACAGGGTCACTATGAGTTGGAATTGACTTGCTAGTACTTAATAACAACAAATGAAAGGAGAGGATTGAGCTGGCCTTTGTCTGACATCCCCAGCTTTACCCTTTCTACCCTCAAGGCTCTGTAATAAGGAACTGCAGGAACACAGAGATCCAGAACACTTAAATCCATAAATTTACCAATAGCATACAAAACAGGCACTTGCTTAATGTAAAGCTAGTAAGCCATTTTCAATGTTTACAAAACTGTTTAGCAAGGGAAACAGTCACCATATAGTACTACAGTACTCATAACAGTTTTAAGGGAAAAGGTACCCAAATGAAATAAGAAGCTTAGCCAGATTACTGAGAAAATATTAATACCATTTCAGAGTATTCCCATCTTCTAAGTCTCTCTCATCCACTTGTTTCCTCATTTCTGTCAACTTTATGTTTACTACTACATACATATACTTTCCCTTGCCCCTCTATGCTCATTTTTCTCCTATGGCTTCTAAATTATTTTACCATGTTCACATTTCATTCTAATAATTCCAAAATTACTAAAATAAGATTTCCTTGAAAATGACCTACTTCAGCGTAGAACTTGGCCTAAGTCTTAGTGCTTGCAAATAAAAGGGGAGCCACATTTTGATTACCAAGAAAATCTCATTAGTATTTTATACTTAATCCAGAATGTGGACTTGCATACTAAGCCTCAAGGATGTGGGTTCTAAACTACAAATACTAATAACTACTTTTGAGCAGTATGTGTGAGTTCACCAAACAGCTTATCACTTTAGTTGTCATAATTAAATTCCATTAACTGCCAGTACTGTTTGCTGGTGTGGTGCTGTAGGAAAAGCACTGGACTGCTAATTCCAAGGTTGGTTGTTCAAAACCAACAGCCTCTCCTCAGAAACCATATACAGGGTCACTATGAGTCAAACCCGACTTGACAGCACTTAACAATAACAACATTTGCTGCTAAACAGAAAAATAAGGATATAGCCCTTGCTCTCATTTGAATATGAGCAATGATAATCAGTTTTATGGTAGAAGGATAAATTAAAGAGGTCTTGGGATGTGAAATAAAGAATTTTAAATATGATTTGGAGTCCTGGTGTGGCACTATAGGATAAGCACTCAACTGCGAGGTCAGTTTGATGCACAAGGTCGGCGGTTCAAGCCCACCACTTCTCAGAAACCCTTATAGAACTGCTATGGGTCAGAACCAACTGGGTGGCACTTAACAATGGTGTAGCAGAAGGAAAGCTGATAGTAAATCATCTTTCTTTCATCCATGTTTTTATGATTTTATCAAGTAAAAATTAGGTTTTTGCTTCAAAGTTTTGTAATTAATGATGTTTTGTTGCATCTTAATCAAAATGTTATAATTAATTGTGATTTTTATTAAAACAGAGATTAAAATTGAATTATAGCCATTTGGTTTCTCCACTGATGTAATTAAAAAACATAACTCTAATTTTTTACAAGAAATATTTTTAACTTCCTCTCTTTGAAATTGTAAACAAAGCCATGAATTGTGCTTTTTTTTTTTTTTTTTTTTTTTAATTTCTCTATTCTTTAAAGAGCAAGCTGATGTAAAGTAATGGGAACAGGAACAAACTCCTTGCTGATAATTGTGCTGACCATATAAGGAATTATTATACCCACAATATTTGATGTCCTTTAAGTAGTATTCTCCAAAATTTAGAAGGCTTTACATATTATTATTACTGCAAAAGACAGAATAATGTTGATTTCTTTTAAAGTACATTTAATTATTAAAGAGAATGCCAAAATATGCTTTGAATATTATATAGATTCCCATTTTTATCAGAGACACAAGTTAGCACCATATAGAATGTTAGAAAAGACATGTTATCTAGTCTAACTTCTCAACATTCATCCAGTTCAGTAAAATCACTTATCTTCTCAACGGCCTTAACGTTTTTGTCCTAATTTCCAGAAAATTCGAGAACCTAGTCCCCAGTGATCGCCTTTCCGCTTTGTCTTCCCTTTCCATTATGATATTCTCCATATTCATACTAATGATGGAAGCTGTGAGGATTATTCTATGATTCATTATGCCTAAATTAGTTTAAGATAGTGTATTGCACTCAGAAGCACAATTTTAAATTTAATGGAAGAGTGGTAATAACTGCCAATTTTGTCATTTGTGTCTTCATACTCTGAAGAACACCTAAGATATGACCTTTGCCATAGTGAAATAAGAGCGAGGACTACGACTCCTGGTGTGGTGCCGCAGGATCAGCACTGGACTGTTACAATAGGTCGTTAGTTGAAACCCACCAGCTCCTCCAAAGCCCTGTGCAGGATCACTGTGAGTCAGAATTGACTTGACAGCACTTAACAACTACAATTGGTCAGCAGTTCGAAACTACCAGATGTTCCGCAGCAGAAAGATGAGGCTTTCTGCTCCCTCCCGTAAAGATTTACAGCCTCGGAAACCATGTACAGGGTCGCTATGAGTCAGAACTGACTCCACGGCACATAACCACCACCACCACCAACTTACAACTAGTAGTACCCTATTTTTGCAGAGAAGCAAAAGCGGGCCAGGACACCTTCTCAGGATTGGAAGTCAGGAAGATTATGTTGAGGTTATTTGGTCTGTTATCTCAGCCCCCTTTCTCACTCATTAAATCAACAGACATTTCTTTTACATTCATGTCAGCTAAACACTCTGTTAGAATCTAGGTATACAACAGACAAAAAGATCATCTTTGACCCCAGGGATCACATAATATATTATAGCAATGGGTAATGAAAGTCAGTAGTTCTTCACAGAGCTACATAGGATCTACATAAACCCTACACAGCTTCACCACTGCACAGGCTAAATATATCAATTCTGCTGCTTTCTTCATAAGGACACAATGACAGATTATGATTAGTTATAAAGCATTTTTGGAAATTAGAAGTACCATAAAAGATTTGAATACTAGAACAGATTATATAGTAGAAGCAGTTCTCATAATATATTCAGTATTTAGGTCACCACTATGTGACCAAGGATAGATAGAATTGCCTCGCTTTCACAAAGTAAAAAATAAATAAATAAATAAATAAATCTGTGTATTAGTGTAAGACTGGAATTCAGGGGTAATGCATGAGCTGGATTGACACTGTGGGTTAATGCACTGGACTGCAAAACTGGTTTGAACCGCAAGGTCGGCAAGTCAAGCTCACCAGCTTCTCCTTGGAAACCCTAGGGTTGCTGTGAGTCAGAACCGACTCAACAGCACTTAACACAACAAATATAGTTTAAATCTCACATATAGTTTGAAGTTTCCACACAAATTTATAGCTTCTCTTAAGAACCTTCTACATTTCAATGTTGTTTTTCTTTAATTTGAAATACTTGTATAAAAAGATTTACAAGCTGAAACCAAGATTATTGTTTACCAATGAAGAACTATGTTCTCATACTCAAACTATGAGGTTTATTAAGTAGGATGAATATCTGTCCTTCCCATGATTAACCTGTCAGTGTGTTGTATATGAGCTATTATCAGTAATTTATTACGTATGACCCTTTTTTAATTTTACATATGCATTAAAAGTGTATTAATTCTCTCAAAGGATACGAATTCATATCCTATTCTACAAACTCAAAAGATGAAGAATATACAGAATTCATCTTCTCTTTTATCTCCTTCTATATAATCATTCTTATACCCAAAATTGAGATTCTCAAACTGTTTAAAAAGGAAGGGGCTTATTTTTTATTGTCTTTTAATGTTTTATGGTTATAAATAATCTTAATTTTTACATTAGCACTTTTCTTAATTTTTTACAAATATTTTCCCCAAAATTAAGTGGGGTGTTACACCAGTTTGTAAACAATGGCATAGCAGGACATAGATCACGTATTGTTGAGAATCATTATCTCACATTGTCGCTTTCCTTTGAACAATATCTTTGGGGGCTGGGTTTCAGTTTATAATAAAACAACTCAAGTTTAACTTCACATTCAGAAACACCAAAACATATTTAATTTTTATTCCATTTATTTGAATATGTTAATATAATTGTTACATGGTAAAGAGATCTTCATTTTTTGTCTTAACCCTGATTTACAAAATTCAATAATATGGAGAACGTCCATACAGTTGCTTATTATTTTATTTGTTCCATATATTAGTGCTTTGATCTCTAGTGACTTTTGTCCTTATATTATCAATATACATTTCCATTTAGTGTTCCTACTTAGAATAAATAGAACATGACAATAACCTGTGCATCACACACTGTTGCTATATTTAATACAAATAAACAGTTAAGGTTAAGAAACTCAAAGCTTAATACTGCTTTTGAAACTTGGTTATAACATGTATTGTTGCTTCAGTGATTGAAGAGACTAAACAAGTGTACCACGGAGTCAGGATAACTAAACCAATATATGTGTGTTTTTTAAGAAGCATATGACTTCTCTGCTCGTTGTATGGCAGAGTATTCATAAAATTTGCCTGGAAAAACACATGATGTTTTCAGGTTTTGTGGGAATGCTTTGACTATACTTGCATTTGAATTCTTCATAATGACCAAGGTTCTTAAAAGCTATACTATTTTCAGAAAGTTATAATTCATCTTCCTGGTTATATTTGTGCTAAATTTGTGAAAATGTATTATACTAATAGAAAAAGGTAAAACTATATATGTACTTATATTTCAAAAACCAGCACCGTGTACATTCTAGAAAAATGTTTGGTAACTTGTGGCACTTTGGTAAAGGAATGTGCAATTATGAAGGTTTATTCCATTTTAATCTCATTTTAAATTCCCAGGAAGTACTGTTAGTAGTCTTTTGGTTCAAAACCAAACTCGATTTTATGGCTGGCACTCTTTCCTACTAATAATTCTTTTTTTCTTTAGCTATGTGGAGAATTTATATTAAACCATTCTTTGCAGTGAGTATTTGCTTTATTCCTCAACCCTAACCTCAAAAATCTTTATTTAAAGGAATACTTTAATCCAGTGGTAATCAGAAAAGCATTTTACATATCAGTTCATCTGTGTGATATTAGTAATTTTCTGCTAAAATAACTAAATTCTTGAAAAAATAATATTCAAACATTTCAATTAATTTTATTAGCTATAGTTGATTAAGTAGTTGATGCACATATAGTTATAACTCATCCTAAGATCTAGAGCTGCCAAGACAGCCATGTGCATAGCTGTGCTTAAAATATATCCATATCCTCCAAAGAAAAGGACAAGATTTACAAGAAATAGAATTGTGTGGTTATGGATGTATACACTTCTATTAAGTTACCAATATTTTACTGCAATATACCTATGGGTTAGTAGAAGCAAAATGAAAACCAATATAGATGCTTTAATATAAAATGTTGGCATAAATACAAATTATGCATAAGCTGTTGCAATTGAAGATATTCATTGTGCCTGTATCTGAAAATTTACTTTAGATTTTCTCTGGCATAGCTCATTTAAGGCTGCACAATCATTTTAAATGTAAAGACACAGAATATATGAATGAATGAAATGGTGGCTCTATGGTTGCCATGAAATTTAAAATTCTGTTGACATTTTTGAGGAAAATTGGGTGCTATATATTATGATATAAAATAGATTGTTCACAAGCAACATGTGAGTCTTATATATAAATCACAGCATGTAGAAATTGTATGTCTTTTACTTTTCCCACAAAATAAATTCTGAATTTATAATTCAAATTTATCTTTTTAAACTGCCAATTATAAAAAGTGGAGTCCTGGTGTGGCACTGTAGGATAAAGCACTAGACCGCAAAATCGGTTTGAACCACAAGGTCAGCAGTTCAAACTCACCAGCTGCTCCTTGGAAACCATATATAGGGTCGCTATGAGTTGGAACTGACTTGACAGTACTAAACAACAACAATTATTAAAATTAATTAATATGGATTGAAATATTAAATGAAATACGACCTTATAAAAGAATGCTAGTTAATAATGAAACCCCATATATTATCAAACTTCTAATAATGCTGACTTTGCTACAAAGCCTTAAGAATACTTTAGTGAAAAAATTAATTACTTGGAAAAGAAGGCACTTTATTACCTTAAAAGAGAACTTTGTATAAAATTTGTCTAAAATCTCTTAAGAAATTCTTTATCCTTTTATAAATTTATCCTGCTTATGTTTTTTTCTAAAGCCTCTTGTACTATAATGTAATGATTCAAACAATTTATGAAAAAACAAATTTTAACAGAAAATTATATATGTAACATAACCAATAAATAATAAAGTAATAAAACTAAGGTAACAAAAGTATATATGATAAGAGCAAAGCTGTTAGTTTAAATATTGTACAATAATTTGAGGCTTAAAATGTAAAATTTGAAATTTTTTATTATTAACAATTTTTAGATAGTTTTAATTTTTTAAAATCTAATCTTTAATTGGCACTGCCTTTTCTTGAAATGCTAATCAATATAAAGGAAATTCAAATTCTTAAGTTAGCCTTTGATAATTCATTTTTGTTTTAGTTCAGATTTTTTTTAATGTAACCCTAAACATTAAGAAGTCTGTTTTCTTCTGTATTCAAATCAACCATGTCAAGTGCATTATCAAATTTAAATCAATCTTATGGGTGTGCTGATAGGTACAGCTATTTCCTCTAAAGAAAATTAGTAATTGCTATCCATACAATGTATTTGATTCAGCAGAAAAAAAGCACAGGATATTGTTTTTTTTAACAAAATTTGAGTTCAACACTTTCAAGTTAACATATCTCTTTTTAACATTTGTAAAGGTATATATATATATATACTGACTTTTATCCAAGAATGTTTTTCAACAGAAGAGCATTTCACAGTGAACAAATTTTTCTTTTTTGTTTGGGGGCAATTCTTTAAAAAAATAAAACAAAATTCTATCCTTTAACTTTTTGTCTTTTAATTCTTTATGTTGAGCATTTTTCTATCACTAGTTCTAAATGCTTTGATGTGTAAATGCAGCTTCACAGACACAATCATTATTACATTGAATAGAAAGGAGTCACGTGTATGAGAAGTCTACCCACATCAAAGAGAGACTAAAGACAAATTCCATGTCAAATCTTTAGGTAGTTTCAAGTCTTTAGTTTGTTTTCTTTTAAAAATAAGATATATTAACCCAAAGGTGTGTTAATGTCATGGCATGAACAATCTTAAATGTAGATCTATTGAGTATTTTGTGATGCTGAGTAACAGGCTTTTCTCAAATCTCTGTAATGCGAAATATTTTCCTTAGAAAGTTTTGTTCAATGTTAGATTGTTGTTCTGAAAGATGTTGGTCCTAGTGGGATTTTTTTAAACCGGGAAAAACAAATAAGCGCATGTATTACAAGTTTAGAAATGGTGAACTAATTGTAAACTTACCGTATAGTACTGCCTCTATTTTCAAAAAAAGGTTTTGCTGTTAAATACATATAACATTAAATTGCTGCTGTACTGTAACTGAGTACTTTTTCCTAAAGGACCCTGTTATCACTATTCCAGAATTAGAAGTTGGGCAGATACATGATTGATTCATGTGTCTGCATAGACACTTCAAGGTATATTCTTCTCTTGGTGAGTAAAAATATATTTTCCTTGGCATCAATGCATTGAGATCTGAATATACCTATATCTATCCTTATTGTGCATTTCGTATACAGTATCTTCTAATATGCCAAAATTGGTCTGGACACAACTTAAAATTGAGGGTTTGTTACATGCTTTCTAACAGAAAGGTTTTCAAGGATGTCAACCATGGGTTTGTACTGTGAAAATAGTAAAACTCCCTTTAAAATTTCCTATTTGCTAAATTTAAATTAATATTTTTTCTTTAGCTCACAATTTACCCTAAATCCAGAGAGAATATCCACCTTTTTCACTGTTGTCAAATCAAGCATAAGGAACAGCCCTATGACACTACAAACACAGTTGAGGAATAAGGAATAAGTCTCTTATGTCACACTCCAGAATAAAGGCATTCGCTGAAAGAAATGAACTGAAGTTCATCATGAATGCAAGGCTTCTGTACTTGGCATTCCTCCACGGAAGCGAAGATAAGTATCAACGCCATTGGCATCATTTTCAAACTGACCTAATGTGGAATACATTCCACCACACTGGAGTACCTCTTGACTCTTCCAGGTTTTTGTTCCCCTTTTTTAATCAAACCTTTCCATTTCAAACTGCCATTTGTCAACACTGAGGTAGAGAAACATAAAGATTTGAAAATACTTTCTTAAGAGATCATGTAACTATCTAACTCTGAATTTAAAAATTGAAGGGAGGTTGATAATTGCAATCCATTGCCTCTTACAAGAAACATTTTTTTTAAATCTGTAACTGCTTTAGTGTTAACAGGGTACAAGTTGTTTTTTTGTCCTGTATTGTATTTAAAGGGTTCTCATTGATTGGTGATTGTATTGTACTGTATGAAAGCAAATCATAAATTGCCTTGTATTGTTTATAATAGACCATACCATGTACTACTTCCGTTTTCATGTTCCAAGTTTTTCAATGATGCATGTTATCAGTTAGGTCCTAAAATTCTGTGGTGCTAATTCTTCCATACCCAATGGTGCTTTTGTGGATGCTAACTGCATACATGCTGAACAAAGCTTGAAGTTTAAAACTTTCCTCCCATCCTCTGTTTATATGAAGTAAAATAAAATAACTTGAATTTGTCTCAAAGTATCACTGACAATCTAATAAACTGGTTTATATGTGTGATTAGTGTGGATTCGTAATTAAAAAAAAAAAAAAGTTCAGTTCTAGCATGTCCTCTGGTATTTATCATGTATTTAATTTGTGCCCTAAATTTGTGGTATCTTTGGGAATTTAAATTCAGTTGACTTGTCATATAAAATCAAGTTTCTTTAGGTAGGAGGTATGAAAACTAGATCTAGCATATCTATAATTAAAATAAAAAGACCAAAATTGTGCCATAAGAATGTTTTTGTGCTATATTAGTACTTTACTTGACAAAGTTTTATCATATGATTTTGAACCACAAAGTAAATTTGCATGAAAGCAAGCAAGCCTTCAAAACCTTTATTACAACTTAAATGACACTGAAAAGGCCATTCTGTATACAGATAATTAAAGCATACAATTCCATATGTATGAAAATAGTGAAGAAAATTCAAGCTTGAATTTTTCAGGAGAAGCTGACATCATATACTGAAATGGCACAATAGAAAAACTCATGTAACCATTTTATTAGATTTTTAACTTACGCATCCAGACATTAGGACAAGTGAAGCTTCTAATATCTTCATGAGGACAGTGGTCTGTGTCTTCCAAGTCAGAGATAAATTCCATATTAAGGCTGTGTGCAAATTTGTAGTCCAACCTTGGCATTTTCCTAGTCATGGGTAACTTTAAATTAAAAAATATATATAACAGCTGACATTTATTAATGTTCCTGGAATAGTAAACATTGATATTAAATAGTTAATTAGACCAGTCAATCTACTCTAGTTTATCTCTGAAATGGCATTCCCAAATTCCTGACTCTTTATTGTATAAAAAGTTTAAGTACAGTAATTGCTTCAAATAGTTATTAAATATTGTCTAAATATTGTCATCAGAAAATGAAGTTTAAAGAACAAAACCGGTGAGAATACTGGGCTTGATTCTTCATGACTATGTTGAATAAATGCAAAATTTACTGACAACCTCTTCCTTCAATAAAACTTAATAGTGCAGTTAATGTGTTTGGCTGCTAACTGAAAGCTTGGGAGTTCAAGGCCACCCAGATGTGCCTTTGAAGAAAGTCCTTCAAAAGAAACCAGTCAGCCGTTGAAAATCTTATGGAGCACAATTCTACTATGACATATATAGTGTCTTTATGAGTCAGAGTCAACTCAATGGCAGGTGGCTTACTAGCTTCCCCAAAGATATTCCTATTGTTATTGTTAGGTGCCATTGAATCAGTTCCTACACACGGCAACCCTTTACACAACAGAATGAAGCACTGTGTAGTCCTGTGCCATCTTCATTGCAATAGCTGTGTCAGTCCATCTCGTTGGAGGTCTTCTTTTATGTTGACCTTCCACTTTGCCAAACATGATGTCATTTTCCAGGGACTGGTCCTTCCTGACAACAAGTCCAGTGTACTTAGAAACAAAGTCTTTCCATCCTTGCTTCTAAGGAACATTCTGGCTGTACTTCTTCCAAGATAGATTTGTTTGTTCTGGCAATCCATGGCACTTTTAATATTGTCTCCAACACCATAAATCAAATGCATCTATTGTCCTATGGTCTTCCTTATTTATTCTTTTCACATGCATATGAGGCAATTGAAAATGCCCACCTTAGGCCTCAAAGTGACATCCATTTCCACTATATATTTTTGTAACTACTTTTGTAACATTCTATTTTGTGGCACTATGGGTTAATGTTGTTGGACTGCAAAGTCAGTTTGAACTTCAAGGTCGGCAGTTCAAGCTCACCATCCACTCCTCCGTAACCCTATACAGGGTCGTTATGAGTCGGAACCGACTCAACAGCACTTCACAACAACACCAGTGAATGACAAACATGCTGCAAAATAATTTCAGGGGTTTTTTTTCATGAACAAAAGAGTCTATTAATGTTTTTGACGAACTTTACTCCTGTGGTAATCTCACCTACTAGATGAAAAAAATAATTCTAAGTTTATGAAAGGATAAGAGGATAAATGACTTGCTTTGGGGGAGAAAAATCTTTTTAATCTACATGAAAACATCTCTAATTTTTACCACTACAATTAGCCAGATTTATGTACTATTGTTCACCACAATATTTTCCCATGTAAAAAATGATTATCACATAAAATTTATATTATTTTATTCTGTGTGTTATTGTTTCTTATATAGCCCTAAATAAATTAAGTACACTTTGAAAATGTAGTTCATTTGTGAAAATATTGTAGTCTCTCCTTCTTTAAGTGAAACTGATTTAAGTTTTGAAAATGTTGCACAATTACACCTGTCTTCATAGCTTTAACAGCATTATTTGGCAAGCTGTTGTCTTTTAAAAAAAAAAACCACACACACACAACCAATAATTTCCAAGGGAAAGCAAAGACAACAACTTACTATGTTCTGAAGGTATCTTCTTTTAGGTCTTGTATAAAAGCAATTTCAAATGAGATTCAGGTGCTCTCTATAGAGGGCCATCCTTTGAAATAAAATCTATACTCTAGAAACTTAACCTCACTCATCTTAGGGAACTAATTCCTACTGGGTATTGCTTTTAGTTTGAAAATGACCAATAATAATCATCTTGCTGTAGCTCAAAAAAAAAAAAAAAGAGCCAATCTGTATAATTTCAGAGTTATTGTCATGCAGTCTTTTAAAACATGTTGAAATACATGTATAATGATTCATACTTGGACTAAAGTTAGTTTTCTTCCCACTTTATCCTTGGGGATTGAGAAGTCTCCTAGAAAATACATAAAAAGTAATATAATTTACACAAAAACAAATAAGTGGTAGTCCATAAGACTGAATAAGATATTGAATGCAATGAGTTTAGCACTACGTATTATCCCAAAATAACCTTTTATACCCCTTGAGTGGTAGATAAAGCTTATTCTTGCAAAGTGTAATGTTTGCTATCATAAAAGACTTACTGAAAGTCTAGCTCATGAATATAAAAAGGACTCCAAGGATTAGCCCTCAATTTTGTGTATTTAGAATCTCAGTTTTGTTAGTTCATTCTGGGTGAATTCACAAGTGAATCCTTCTGTGCAAAGTCATAAAACACCTTGACACCAGATGTCCAATGGAGAAACCAAGTAAGTTATAACAAAAAATATTATTTCCTAGGTATTAGGATTAGGAGAGTTTACATAAAAACTGAAATTTGATGTTTTGCTTTACAATTTACAAAATTTTAATTTTAAGATAACCTTGTATTATTTTTATGACTTTACAATGATTTTTTTCATCAAAATGTATGTTTAATAAACAAAAGTATTCTGAAGTATCCTGCACTCTCAGTATTTGTATTCAAATGAACATAAAATTTAAAAATACTATCAGAGACACATTTGATAATAATGTGCACCATTTAACATAGGATTTAAAGATATGTGCATGGCTTAATTTCAGACACTTAGTAAAACATGTTTCATATGACTATCATATTTAGTGAATTCCAGTTTTATTCTCTTGGAATCCTGGTGTGGCACTGTAGAATAAGCACTGGATTGATAACCAAAAGATGAGTGATTCAAACACACCAGTCACTCTTTGGAAACCCTATACAGAGTCACTCTGAGTCAGAACTGACACAATGGCACTTAACAACAGTTCAATTCTAAATGGCCCATTATAGACATTTATTCTTCACTTTACCTGAGTAAAAATAATTATGATGGATTGGTTAACTGTTAATGATGTGGTCTCTTTTGCAATCATAAGGGTCTGACTTCCTTGATTCGGATACTGAGTGGTTAATCTGTATTTTAAATGTCATGCTGTTCTATAACACTTAAGAAGAGGTTTTCAACAGTATGGTAATTTTACTTGCTGTCACTGTTGTTGTTAAGTACTGTCAAGTTGGTTCCGACTCATAGCAACCCTGTATAAGGCTTTTGTTTTTGTTTTCTTTTTTTTTTATTGTGAACTGAGTGATAATTTACATGGGAGTAAATCGGCTTTACACCATTGTTTCATTTCAGTGATTATAATCTCCTCTGTGCATCATCATTCAACAGTATTTGCTTCCATTCCCTCTGTTGTTTGTTTTGTTTTGTTTCAGGGTGGGGGGGATGTACACAGAAACATTCAGGAATATATAATAATTTAAACAATCAAAGGGCACATTCTGCAAGCCTGCCTTCTGGCCACCAGCACTCAGTCCCTCTCTTTCCATGAGTCTAGGGTCCTCAGCTGCTCCCTCTCTCCATGTCATAATCTCTACCTCCATCTCTGGTGTCACTACTTCTCTGAATAGAGTCCCACATTCCACTTGTGCTCTTCTCCCTTGATGGTTCTAGGGTCCTCTGTTGCTAGACTGTTAAGATTAACTACTTTACCATTTTTATTACACAACTTCTACCTTTACAGTTGTGACAGTCACAATTAGTCACTATTGAATCATAAGAATCTTATCTCCATCCCTGTTCACCAGACCTGTCTAGACAAGATGAAAACTATTCAGTGGGGACTCTTATCTTCCCCTGCACACTACTAAACTAAACTTCCCCTTGAAAACTTGTAAGCCAGTCACTTCATGTCTTTATTGCCCCCTCATTTTAGGTAGTCAATGTCTAATTTGCCC
>NW_006408529.1:37523192-37550848 GCF_000296735.1 Chrysochloris asiatica | reverse complement strand
ATATATATATATATACCCTTCTTCCCCCTCTGAAATTGGAGTACATTATAGACTTACTTGGCACTTGCTACCTGGAGTTGTCTATTCCTTCAATAATCTTTTATTTTCATCTTAACAGTTACTGTTTAACATTTAGTTTTAAAAGATTAATGTCTTAAATTATTTTACTGAGGTATATGATTGTCTTACAACGTACTGCCAATATTTCAAGTGTACAGTTTCAACTTTGATTATGCATACAACCATGCATCCTTTACTACAATCAAGATAATAAAATATTCAACACCCACACAGTTTTATTCCTTCTCTTTTACCCACTTCCCCATCCTCAGGCAATCACTGAACTATTTTCCATCAATATAGATTAGTTTGAATTTTATGTAATTTAATATGAATTAAGCCACACTTTCTTTTGAGGGAGTCAGGATTCTTTTACTCAGCATATTTAGAAATTCATCCCCACTATTGTGTTTATTCCTATTGATGAATAGTATTCCATTGTGTGGATATTCCAAATTTTGTTCATTCATCTATTAATGGGCATTTTGCTTGTTTCCAGTTTTGACTATTAAAAATAAAGCTGCTATGAAAATTATGTTCAAGTCTTTTTAAGCACATTTGCTTTCTCTTTAAAAAGTAACTAGCTATTGGAGCGATTGTATTATAGGGTAAGTATATATTTAACTTTTTAAGAAACTGCTAAATTGTTTTCCAAAATGATTGTTCTATTTTAAATTCCCACCAGCAATTTCTCCACATCCTCACCAACATTTGGGATGGTCTCATCTTTCAATTTTTCCACTCAAATAGATGTATAGAGGTACCTCACTGTGGTTTGGTGTACATTTCCCTAATGATTAGTGGGAGTCCTGGTGTGGCACTGTGGGTTAATGAACCAGACTGCAGAGCCATTTGAACTGCAAGGCGGCAGTTCAAGCTCACCAGCTGCTCCTTGGTAATCCTATACAGGGTCGCTATGGGTCGGACCCGACTCGATGGCACTTAACAACAACAACAACAATCTACCCTGTATACAGAGGGGATAGGATTGATCCTTAATGTGAATACTCCTTTCCTCTTAGTTGGTATTTTGAGCTACTACATCCATAAGTATAGGTCAAGTTCATCAAAAGCAGCAACTTACACTCGTTTCCTTTATCAAAAATTGTCTTTTTATCTTCCTCTAATCGAGTTCTGATTATCAAGTCATCGAGGCTAGGTCAAATGGGTACTATCTGCAAGTTTGGGTGTACTTATGCATCTATCATGAATTTTTAAAGAAAGGAAATAAATGTTAGGTTGATTAGATACCTATATCAATGGGTCAGCACATTCTCTGTCCTGTAAGGAAACCTATTTCTAAAATTCATTAATATCAGAATGTTGCTTGGCAAGTATGAAGTCAGATCAAGGTAAATGAGTAATACTAATGAAAAGCAGCATCATGTTCTGATGGACTTCACGATGCAGAAACCAAGGAAACAGGAATAATCACATCCGCTCATCAAGAACACAGTCACCCTAATCAGAGATGCAGACCACTAGCAAATTCTTATGCTTCGAATCTTTTTTCTAGCTCTGAAATCGTCATCTTTCAATGTGAAAATATTGCTGCTTATGTAATATAATTAAATTACATAGTATCTCATGCTTAGTAGGCATCACTTTAGGCTCTTTAATGATATAATTTTATAATAATCATTCATCAGTATGCATTATCATTTATCATATATTATATATATCATGTAACCATATCATTACGTGAAATCATTAATGATTAGTTGTGTTAAAAATTAGTCAATTATTTGTTTTCAGTCATCATTATCATGATGAATATCATTCATCAGTAACAAAAAGTTCACACATACTATCTCTGTGATTGTGAGCCTTCTTGAGATTTTGCTAACATCCCATTTCATCAATATCAATTCATGAAAGCTAAAGACCTTTCTCCCTTGCTCTAATAGATCATGACATTCATTGCAATGGACCAAATAGACATTCTCAACTTGGCACTTCTGGAAGCCACTACCAACTGACTAGACTCAGCATACAAAATTGGTATATTTTCCATTCTGCATTAGACACTCAACAGGATATATAGAAGCTGTGTTTGTCTGTGTTCTCCAAGAAACAAATGACCAGATGGAAGTAGATGTACAAGATATTTTTTAGGAGAAATGTCAGTTGATCTATTTAGGAGGCCTCTAAGTACTTCCTTCTCCCTTTGGAATTGTGAAAGGACCTGGAAACACCCATCACCTGAGAAGGGGATGACTGCCAACAGTTCAGACTGGTAAACCATTGAGACCTGCCAAGGTGAGGGGTAATGTGCAATGGATAGTGGAGTGGAACAGAAAGAGTTACAAATGTGGCCCTGCCATCAAGTGTTGCAATGGGACTATAATTTGTCCCACTGATTACCCTCTTCTGAGTTTCCCCACGGGAAGAAAGGCCTGTAGGAATCATGAAGTAGCCACTCTCTCACTTAGGTGAAGAGGTAAGTCTGTGTGGGTCAAAATGGTAGCCTGGCAGCCATGACAGCCCCTATCGGCTCTAAAGCAGGTGGCATAATTAACTATTGAGCTCTGAAATCTACTGCCATGTTTGTACTGTTCTTTTCTTCTTTCACCCTCCCTCCTCCTTCTATTTCACAGGGTTCAGACCTACATCATAGTTCAGCATTTCGACCAGTTTCTTCTTCATTTTAATTAATCCTTAATAATAGATATTGCATTTCCAATTTCAACTAACGCTGTATTCAACATATTTTATGCATATTTTAACTAGTGGAGTTCTTTACATCAGAGAAATCTAAAAATCTGAGGTGCCTGAGGTAATGATCTTGCTGGTGGAAGGTTTTAGCACTGTTCATAATATTGAAAAGGAGCTCTGGTAGGTAGCATAGTGGTTACAAGTCGGGCTGCCAACCTCAAGGTTAGCAGTTCGAAACTACCAGCGGTTCCGCGGGAGAAAGATGAGGAGTTTGGCTCCCGTAAAGATTTACAGCCTCAGAAACCCTGTGCAGGGTCACTATGAGTCGGAACTGACTCCATTGTACTTAAGAACAACAACAATTTTGAAAGCGCCATGGCTGCCAAAAGAACAAACAGATCATTTGGAAGAAGTGCAGCCAGAGTGCTCCTTGGAAGCCAGGATGGCCAAACTTCGTCTCTTATACTTGGACATATTGTCAGGAGGGACCAGTCGCTGGGGAAGGATATCATGTTTGGTAGGGTGGAGGGTCAGAGAAAAAGAGGAAGACCCCCAACGAGATGGATTGGCCAGGTGGCAACAATAGTGAGGTTAGCCCATGATCGGACAGTGTTCGTTCTGCTGTGCATAGCGTCCCTATGAGTCAGTACCGACTCGATGGCACCTAACAACAACAAATAGTAAAATTGTACTCCTGGTATGGCTCTGTAGGATCAGCGGACTTCAAACCACAAGGTCAGAAGTTCAAATCCACCAGCTGCTCCTTGGAAATGCTACATAGGGTCACTCTGAGTCAGAACTGACTTAGAGGCATTTAACAACAACAACATAGTAAAATTGCAGTCTTGATAGTACTGAATTAATCACTGTCAAACTGCCTACGATGTGTTCTAAGACATCAAATAGATTTTGTTCTCTAAACTTTGTAAGGTATAGCAAGTGGATGAAGCCAGGAATTTCAACTTCTGCTGTCCGGTCTCATACACTGAGGTGTTGTAGAAGTGATACTTGCCAAGTGACAGTTTCAAACTCAATTCCCTGGGGCAAACTAGCAATCTAGGAGTCAACTGTCAGACTTTTCAAAATCTTCTTTCCCACAACACTTAAAATATTTGACTATTTAAATACATCAGCATTTCCAAGTAGTTTATAACCCTGATATCCTTCAGCTGAAGATGATGATTGCTTTTATACCACAAAAGTCATTAATTTAAGGCACTTCTATATCCTACCTGAATGTCGTTAATTAATGGCACCTTAAAACACTTTGTTACATATAATTTTGTTATAACTGGTTTCATACAGGAAGAATTTCTTTGGAATTATTTAATACAGCATCTAGAAGCTACTCTGAGTGAATATTGCCTTTAAAACAACCTAACCATGGAATGGATTCCTGATGTGGCACTATAGAACCAACACTGGACTGCAAACCACAGGGTTGGCTGTTCAAACCCAACAGTTGCTCCTTGGAAATCCTATAAAGGGTCGCTATGAGTAGGACTAACTTGATGACACTTAACAACAAGAACACCAACCAATGAACAGATTCCTGGGGTATCACTGTTGGATCAACTCTGGACTGCAAACCACAAGATTGGTAGTTCAAACCCACCAGCTGCTCCTAGGAAACCCCATTCAGGGTCGCTTTGAGTCAGAACTGACTAAACAACACTTAATAACAACAATAACCATAGAACAAAAATCTTTCACTCCTATCTTATGTATGTTCTTCCACTGGTGTTTCATTTGATTAATAATAAAAGTAAAATCCTTTTAAAAACTTGATAAATAGCCTGGCCCACAGCTGCTTCTCTGACCTCAACTTTTAAAACATTTCCTTGATACAAGTATATATAAAATGGTGATTCTTTCTGGACCTTTAGTTTGAGCCAAGAATGTTAAAAAATGAATGTCATATGTTTAAAAAGGGGGGAAAGGTGAATATTACTGTGTAATAGTATTAAGCCACTAAAAATGATTTGTAACTGTATTTGTAAATAAAATGGCTGAAACTGGTTTGAAATCAGCCCTCATTTTGTGCCTGCGTCTGCTTTCACGTAAGTACATGAACCTTAACTTATTTTGTTGGAAGAATTAGAAAGTTAAGGGGTAAAGTATGTGGTTTTAAGTATGTGAAATGTTGCCTGTACAGAATGTCCTCAAAAATTTTTTGTTAGGCTATTCCTGGGTTCTTGTGCAAGAAATAGCTGATGTTAAAAAGTGTAAGTGTGTAATTCTACTTTGTGACTGTCTTATGCCTGAAAAAAGTTCCTGTATATATATATATATATATATATATATATACATATACATATATATATATATACCCTTCTTCCCCCTCTGAAATTGGAGTACATTATAGACTTACTTGGCACTTGCTACCTGGAGTTGTCTATTCCTTCAATAATCTTTTATTTTCATCTTAACAGTTACTGTTTAACATTTAGTTTTAAAAGATTAATGTCTTAAATTATTTTACTGAGGTATATGATTGTCTTACAACGTACTGCCAATATTTCAAGTGTACAGTTTCAACTTTGATTATGCATACAACCATGCATCCTTTACTACAATCAAGATAATAAAATATTCAACACCCACACAGTTTTATTCCTTCTCTTTTACCCACTTCCCCATCCTCAGGCAATCACTGAACTATTTTCCATCAATATAGATTAGTTTGAATTTTATGTAATTTAATATGAATTAAGCCACACTTTCTTTTGAGGGAGTCAGGATTCTTTTACTCAGCATATTTAGAAATTCATCCCCACTATTGTGTTTATTCCTATTGATGAATAGTATTCCATTGTGTGGATATTCCAAATTTTGTTCATTCATCTATTAATGGGCATTTTGCTTGTTTCCAGTTTTGACTATTAAAAATAAAGCTGCTATGAAAATTATGTTCAAGTCTTTTTAAGCACATTTGCTTTCTCTTTAAAAAGTAACTAGCTATTGGAGCGATTGTATTATAGGGTAAGTATATATTTAACTTTTTAAGAAACTGCTAAATTGTTTTCCAAAATGATTGTTCTATTTTAAATTCCCACCAGCAATTTCTCCACATCCTCACCAACATTTGGGATGGTCTCATCTTTCAATTTTTCCACTCAAATAGATGTATAGAGGTACCTCACTGTGGTTTGGTGTACATTTCCCTAATGATTAGTGGGAGTCCTGGTGTGGCACTGTGGGTTAATGAACCAGACTGCAGAGCCATTTGAACTGCAAGGCGGCAGTTCAAGCTCACCAGCTGCTCCTTGGTAATCCTATACAGGGTCGCTATGGGTTGGAATCGACTCAACAGCTCTTAACAACAGCAATAATTAGTGATACTGAGCATTATCTCATGAACTTTTTTTTATCATTTATATATGTTCTCTGATGAAGTGTCAAATCTTCTCCATTTTTTATTGCCTCCTTTGAATTTTAAGAGTTTTCTGTACATGTCCTTATCAGACATAGAATTTGCAAATATTTTCTCCTGTTCTGTAATTTGCCAGTTCATCCTTTTAACAATGATTTTTTTTTTTAATGAGCTTTTAATTTTTATGAAGTTCAATGAATGATCATTTTTTGTGTGTGTGAATTATACTCTTGGTCCCATATCTAAGAATTCTAAATGTAACCCAAGGTCATAAAGATTTTCTCCAGTGTTTTCTTTCAAAACTCTTATAATTTTATCAATTATATCTAAAACTATAATGAATTTGAGTGAATTTTTATACAGGACATGGTCCATGTTCATTTTATTACATATGGATATCCAGTTATTCCAGACTTTGTTGAAAAGACTATTATTTTCCACTGACTTACACTTTTATGAAGAGTTTCTGGGTGGCACCGCTGCATTCAACTACTAACATAAAAGTTGGTGGACCAAACATATGCCATGGTACCATGGAAAAAAGACCTGAAATTTTGCTTCCATAAAGATTATAGCCAAGAAACCCCTATGAAACAGTTTTACTCTGTAACATAGGACAACACCATGAGTTGAAATCAACCCGACAGCAATGGATTTGGTTTTGACGTACTTTTGCACCTTTGTTATTAAATCAATCATCCATATATTTGTGGGTCTATTTCAGTACTCTACTCTGTTTCCTTGATATATGTTTTTATTCCAGTATCAATACCACATAGATTACTGTAATAAGACTCAAAATCAGGAAGTGTTAGTCTCCTAATATTCTTATGCTTTATAAAAATTGTTCTGATTTTTTGGGGGTCCTTTACATTTCCAAATTAATTTAAGAATCAGCTTACCAAGTTTTGTAGTAAAGATTACTGGTATTTTGAAATTACATTCAATCTATACATCAATTTGGTGAGAAATAATATCTTAACAATATTGGCTCTCCTAACCCATGAGCATGAATATGGAGTCCTGGTGTGGCACTGTAGGATAAACACTAGACTGCTAATCATAAGGTCGGCAGTTCAAACCCTCCACCCACTCCTCAGAAACCCTATAGACAGTGGCTGTGAATTGGAACTGGCTCCACAACACGTAACAACAACAACAATCCATGAGCATGATATACAAGGGGGTTTAAAAAGGCTTGTGGAAAAATTCCTTGTCTTTCAATTCCATTTTTTCATGAACTTTCTGAAACTCCTTCATATATCCCCATTTATTTGGCAATTCTATAATTTCTCTCAGGAATTATAGTTTTTAACATACAGGACTTGCACATCTGTTTTCAGATTATCCCTAAATATTAATATTACTATAAATCATGTTTCATAATTTAAATTTCTTACTGCTTGTTTGGAGTCTATAAAAATGTATTTTTATATACAGTATTTTTATACATTGTATTCAGTAAACTTGTATAAGTATAATTGGAGTAAAGATAATTAATCGTTGTCAGAATTTTCCACATTGGTGCCTTGGATTGTAAGGTAGGGTTTATTGAAGTAAGAAAGGATGAGTGAAGTGTCTGAAACTATTTTCCAGCAAAGATACTAAATCAAAACCAAAAATCACGTAGTAGGGAATGGCAGAAATGAATTGTATCCTTAAAAATATTACGGATTGGGATGAGTAGTCCACATCATGCATTCATTTCTACAGTCTGGCTCCTACAAAAGTTAGATTTTGGAAGATCTAACTTTTGAGGTAGTGGACTACCTCAAAGTCATCCAAATAATAGCTCAAATTACAGCTGTTGTATCAAATGTGATAGTTTTATTAGAGTAGACACCCAATTCCTCCAGTACGTGGTGTAAAGCTATTAAGCTGCCACTGCATTCTTCTTCATCTCTATCAGGATGATAGATCACAAATTTTGCAACCACTTGAACCAGACTACAGTAGACAATTAATCTTTTGACCTAGGGCTATAATCAACCTCTGCCAAAATGTTGCCCAAAGTGAACTAAACTCTGAACATTCTGTAGAATATCACATTGGTCCATTATATCTAATCTAATATTAATTAGACCCGGTGAGCAAGAAGTGTCATGTATGATCTAGGCCCTAAGAAGACACAGTCATTCCAGACAAATATAAACCCAACAAAGACTCAAGGAAGACACAGTCATTCCAGACAAATATAAACCCAACAAAGACTCAAGGACCTCATCAGCAAAGATAAAGAAAGAATCCAGTGGTCTGGGATAGGATATTCTGGAATATCTGGAATATTCTCTCCAAAATCAAGGACAAATTAATATATCTCACATTTCCTACCACTGGGACAGATGCACAACACCTAGTAGGTATATTCAGATTCTGGAATGCCCCACACTTGGGAATACATATTATCACATAACAAGTACAATTTCCATTTTCAAGTGAGCTCCTGAGTAGTAACCAACTTGATGGTCACTTAACAACAGAATAGTAAAGGGCTCTGCAGAGGTCCAGGCTGCAGTACAACACTATCCACTTGTCCATTTGAGCCAATAGATCCTATGTTTTAGAGGGATCTGTGGTAGGAAAAGACACCATGTGGATTTTATGACAAGCCCTAATTTAAGAATCATATGTAGATCCTTAAAGTTCTGGAGCAAGATTATGTAGTCTACAGCAGATAATTATGAATCATTTAAAAATCAGTTCCTAAACAAATCGCTTCCCTAGAAAATATCAAGGCAAATGGCCAGGTCCTCTCAATGCAAACCCCCTTCCAAGACTAAGACTCAATGGAAATGCACGCTCTGATTGGTGACCACACACATCACTGATGGGGAGAAGTGGGGTAAAAGCAGCAGCAATGAAGTGGCAAACTAAGCCCTACAATGTTCAGTGGACTTCTGTGGACCCAGTTGGGGACCTGGTTGGCAAACAGTGTGAAGAGGCCTGGGGTCTCTTGGGCCCAGAGTCAGTGGCGTGGCCACGGAGGACTCGAAGAGGAGAGTGGAGCTACTAGCTGACGGGAAGAGAGGACATATGCACAGGAGCGCCCACACCTGCAGATGATACCCACATGACCTGGACCAGATGACTGGATGATTGGAGCTCAGCCAGGAGAGGAAAGAAGAGGGGAAAAAGAAAGAAAGAAAGAAAAAAAAGAGTGAGCTGATACAGTCTGATGAACTTGACCTATATCTATGGAGCAGCGACTCAAAAGAGGCAACAAATCCTCACAGCAAGAAACATTCACACACACACCCCATACACAGAGTGGACAGAGTAGGACAGCTTGGACATTGGATACTCAAATTGGGAGTGAGGGACTACAAAGGCAAGAAGTGACTGGCTTACAAGCTTTCAAGAGGGAACCCGGTGCTAGGGAGCATGGCGGAAGGCAGAAGCTCCAGTAGGCACTACTCAATCTGTCTGGGCAGAGCGGATGAAAGGAGATACAGATGGGTAACTCGTGATACTGTAGTGAATAATGCTTATCGGGACGGATTATGAGGGTTGGAAATGCAAAGGTAGAAGTTTTCTAACAAGGAATGGAGTGATTAATTCTCCAGGATAGGAGCGGAGGCCTCTGGGACCATCAACGGAGAAGAGCCGAGGGCGGGACCCTGTCCAGAGAAACAGAGATGCCTGAGATGGAGACAGTGATGATGACGTGGAGTGATGAAGTGACTGGGGACTTTGGACCCAGAGAGGGAAAGGGACTGTGACCCGAAAACTGGGGGGAGGAAGGGAAAATGTAGGGGGTGGATTTCTGGAATATACCTTTTGGGTGGTTGATGATGCATGGAGGGAATTGGAACCATGGCAGTGAGATGATATATGATGGAATGAATGTAAAACTGAAGTTCCCCCATGTAAACTATCATATAATTCACAATAAAACATTAAAAAAAAAATCAGTTCCTGATTTATTCCTAAATTCAGATAGAGCTAGAACACTTAACTATAGATCAATCAGCAAGTGATCATGCATCCAGAACTGCCCCTCATTAACTGGATTCTCCTAGACTCTCAAAATTAACAAGTCATATAAATTCAGCAACATGCTAATGTAAGACAAAGCATCACACTTGGGATTGAGCAAAAACAGAGATAAAGAACAAAAATTAATTATTTGCCCCTACACGACCTGCTTGTTCATGCCATTCAAAACTGTAGCATCAGCTTACTCTCAGCTCACACTATGACTACAGAGAAAGGTCTTGTGTACAGCTCACAAAGGAGGAAAAAGACATGGATCAGTTTATTATTAGGTTATGCACCAAGAGTAAGTAGATTGCTGTTGCACTACAAAGCCACTCAGGGATGGTTCTGAAGACTAGTGGTGAAGGGAAATCATCCTTATCAAGCTTCTGGTGGTGTACCTGCTTATCCACTTTGTGTGAAAGAAAAATAACTCAGGGTAAGAGTTTGTATATAGACTTGAGGGCAGTGGGAAATGGTTTGGCTGCTTGTTCAATACCTCCAAAGGAAAAGGATTGCAAGACTGGGGACAAGAAGGTATGCGGAAGGGGGTTGTAGACAGACTTATGGGAGTAGGTAACAAGTGTGGAGGTATTTATTTCATATTAGTATCCACTGGGGATATCAAGCAAAAGGGTTCTAACACGAGTTGGTTTTTTTTTTGTTTTTATTTTTAAAAGGCTCCAAAACTAGTAGCCAGAATGACCCATACACAAATCTCAGTATCTCATAGCATTTTTTCCAAGGAACTTGATATTCACAAGTAAACAATCTCTGGTTCTTTATCTAGGTGGATTCAGTATACTTTCTTCCAAATTATCAATCTGATCTCAGAAGAGCTTTCATGTTTTCCCTCTGAATGGCTAAAAAATGAGAAAATATTACATGTACTCATATTTGCTTTTGTTGTTGTTGTTAAGTGCCCCTAAGTCATCCCGACCCACAGCAACCTTGTATAGGGTTTCTGAGAAGCAGCTGGTGAATTGGGACCACCAACCCTGCAGTTCAAACGGACCTTATGGTCCAGCATATTATCCTGCAGCCACATACCAGGCATGAAACATATCTGGATACAATGCAAAAAATGAATAAAAATTATTCCATTAGGGGAGACAAGCTGTGTGAGACACTAGGAAGGAAATGTTTTCTTTGTATTCACCTTTATTTTTCTTTAAAAATTTTTGTATTATCAATTCAAAAAGAAAACTATCAAAAAACCTTGACCTAAACAAGAAATCTAAAAAAAGGAAGAGTCATTTAAAACATTCAAAGAAAATTTTTGTCCTTTCCCCAGTTTTAAACTTTCTTTTACTTATATTCACAGAGGAGTCCTGGTATGGTACTGTGGAATAAAGCACTGGGTCACAAGGTCAGCGATTCAAGCTCACCAACTGTTCCTTGGAAACCCCACACAGGGTCACTATGAGTCGGAATTAACTCGACGGTAGTTGACAACAACAACATATTCACAGAGGAGTCCTGTAGGATAAGCACTGGACTGCTAACCACAAGATCAGGGGTTCAAATCCACCAGCTGCTCCTCGGAAATCCTATTCAGGGTTGCTATGAGTTACAACCAACTCAATGGCACTTAACAGCAACATATTCATAGAAGTTGCCATAAGAATCTTCATCTATTCATCTTCAAAGATCTTTAAATTAATTTCAAGAAAACTCATCTTAAAACACATGCTTTTCATTTCCTCACTACTTCTATGATCTATTTAAAAGAACTTTCTTTTTCTTCTTCCTATAAAACTTGCCTACTTCACTAATATCCCACTATTGTCCTGTTTTCTCATTCTTCTTTGTCCATTATCCTTATTAACTTGGGTCAATAACAACCCAGGCTGCTGTTTCTTGGAAGTAATGGGAAAAAGACTAAAAACAACCATACTTTAATGGATTTCTCTTTTCTCTTTCTTAGCATCACTGTCCATTTTAATGGCTTGACTTAAGAGCATACCCAGCACCTAAAACAAGGTTCAACACATATTTGGTAACTCAGTAAATATTTATTGAACTAAATAAAAGAATGAAATTAATGATTGGTACACCCTGCCCACAGGAAGTTAGCTCATTTTTCTATTCAGCCTTAGAACAAATGCTGTCACTACCAAACAGATTTTAGAAGGGTGACAGCCCTATGTCTATTCTCAGCACTCCCCTGAAGGTGATTTAGAAATTCTCCACTCCTGGCGGGAGGCACATGTTGTTAGATGCTTATCCACTATGAGGATATTTAATGAAATTGCAGAGGTGCCTCTCTGCATGTTTTCTTTGGATTGTCTAATCTCTGTCTTTCATTACTATTGCAGGTCAAAGCAATTTAGCATGGTGTTTGTGCACTCAACACCTCTCACAAATCAACTTGAAGTCTGGGGCTGCTAAGTTAGAAAAGTGTCCTTGTCTCTCAGGACACTACTTCTACAACTTCTTGATTTGTAGGTCTCAAAGCAGAAGAGTGAAAATTAAAAATTTCCATGACAGTTCTCATAGGTGACCAGGGAATGAAAGGTTAAACACACCAACAGAAACCAAATAGGTTGAGTGACCCACCCCCACTTCCCCACTCATCCTCCCACCCCTGCTCAGATTACCAACGTGTAGGTTCTAACAATGAGTGTAGTTCATCTTCTTACATTCTGTTCTCTTACCCCTGCTCCAATAAGCAAAAGTCTAAACACTGAGAATTACTAATTATATTCTGGATCTTTCATATAGTGAAACAGTAATTATGTATTACTAGAGAGCTTCAAACTGAACCCTGCTTTCTCTTTAACAGACAACAATCCCCTACTACTTATTAAGAACTCCTATATCATTTATTTATCACAACCCCATTTATATGCTAGACACTATGTTATTTTCTTTCTCCTACATGATGTCCTTTAATGTATCTCTTTTTTTGTGCATATATTCATTCATTGCACAACTGGTAGCAGGAAATAATGATTCTAACAGATACCTCGTGATTTGCCTGAGTCCTTAACAATGAAGACATAGAGCAAATGAAGGGTTAGTTTACTCAACTTTGATTCTCCACAAATGGGGCATTGTTAAACATAATTTCTTTCTTTATATTTTAATTTTGGGTTTTAAAAGGTTTTATGGTTACACTAAGAAAACAAAAATCCTAACCACTGGACAATAAACAACATTCTTATCAGTGGAAAAAAGATTGAAGTTTTCAAGGACTTCATTCTTCTTGGATCAGCTATCAACACTCATGGAAGCAGCAATCAAGAAATTAAACCACATATTGCATTATGCAAATCTGCTGCACAAGAACTTCTTTAAGTGTTGAAGAGCAGAGATGTCAGCTTGAGGACTAAGGTGTGCCTGACCCAAGCCATGGTATTTTCAATAACCTCATATGCATGCAAAAGCTGGACATTGAATAAGGAAGACCGTAGAAGAATTGTTGCTTTTGGGTTATGGTGCTGGAGGAGAATATTGAAAGTACCATGGGCTGCCAAAAGAACCAATAGATCCATTTTGGAAGAAGGGCAGCCAGAGTGCTCCCTGGAGGCCAGGATGGCCAAACTTCGTCCCTCATATTTCAGACATATTGTCAGGAGGGACCAGTCACTGGAGAAGGATATCATGTTTGGGGTAAGGTGGAGGGTCAGAGGAAAAGAGGAAGACCCCAATGAGATGGACTGGTCAAGTGGCAGCATCGATGGACTCAAGCGTGGCAACAATAGTGAGGTTGGCCCAGGATTGGGCAGAGTTTCACTCTGCTGTGCATAAGGTCGCTATGAGTCCATACCGACTCAGTGTCACCTGACAACAAAAAGGCTAGATACATACGATCATTCATGCAAATTCTCACTTATTAATTACATGGAGAGCATCACAGTCTGTGTTTGGATTTGAAATCACTGGTCACACTCGCAACTTTGTGAAAAATGAGCTATAAACAGTTGCATGTTTCATCACCGAATAACTCTAAATGCAATTATATGATTTTTCTATGTCAGTACTTGGAGTGGTATGAACGCCTTGGTGCAAAATGTGATGGGATTTAAAGGGAAAAAAAGAAGGTTGGTTCATAATAGCAACCTGATAAAAAGTTTTCTTTCACAGTTTTACTAAGGGACAATGCACTTTTTTAAAAAGGGTATAACTCAATGGTTTTTAGTGTATTTATAGAACGTGAATATACCACCACAGTTTAATTTTTTCCAAGTACTTAATCACTGTGCCACCAGGGTACTCCACAGTACTTGACAAATTATATTTAAAAAGCTTATAGAATTAATGAACTTTAATGAACTTTTAGTTTGAAGTTTACAGAGAAATTGTGCAGAAAGTAGGCTTCTTAGTCTCTCCCTCTAGCACACTGTTTCTCCTATTAATTCTTTGCATTCCTGTGGTACATTCGTTACAGTTGATGAGACTGTATTGATACACTGCTATTAACTTAAATCCATAGTTTGCATTAGGGTTCACTCTTTGTGTTACCATAATCTAAATTTTAGAACATTTTCATTCATCCTAAAAGAAACCCATCAGCTGTTACTCTCCATTCCCCATCCACCAGCCCTAAGCAAACACTAATGAGCTTAAAGTAAAAACAACATGGAATCTGCTTAAAGTAAAAGAAATGAAATTTATTGAGGGAAGAGACAGTTCATACTGGGAATATGTGCAAATTCAGCAAATGAAAATGGCCACACTGCTGGACAATAAAGAAAACAACATCTTTGTACAGCTGGAGCAAGAATTAAAGGTTTCAAAGTCATAATTTGCTGAAAGATAATCAGAGAAGACAAAGGGGGCATATCCAAAAGAGGGGATATCTAAAAGCAGGGATTTCACAGGGATAGGTGAATAACATAAATGCAGGATCACACAATTAGTTAAGGATACAAAAAAAAAAAAAAAATTGCAAGCATTTGGTGCTTTTCAGTTTATTACAAAGATGATCATAGAACAAAGGCCGGACCTGCTAAGAAAATTACTTTCATGTCTACTTCTGGGAATCTACTGTAAAGATTTGCTGATAACAGTTATGCATCAAGGCCCTTCAGGTACAAACGAGCATAACTTGCATCTATCTGACCATAGCAGAAACACCCTCTGGAAATAGATTGTGATATCCTGCATCTGCCAAGTTTATGAGAAGAATGTCTCCTTTCTGGTATGTGGTTATGTTAGCATCAATAGTAGAAGAACTGCTGTTAAAAAAGGCAGCTTTAAAATTCAACATAGATTCTAGACTCACGTCAAGACTTAAAAATGGAGTTAAAGCTTTGCTTTTAGCCTGCCCTATTTACACACCAAGTGCTTCTGATTTTTTACTCTCATGCACTGCCTCTCTAGATTTATCTATTCTGTTGTAATGTAATGTTATCGGATAAACCACTACTTTGTTAATAAGATGGGCTGGGTTTTTTTTTTTTATTGTTTTGTTTGTTTTTAGTATCTCAAACACAAATTCTCTGTGAGATAATGGATAAAGTACATGGACGGTAAATACGCTTTACTTCATTGTAAAAGTAATGACATCAACCATTCCTCCCACAGCACTCTTTACTTCTCATCTGGGTTTGGTAATTCATTGCAAAGGCCAAACACAGAACTCAGACACAATACTTACAGTTATGGGGTTTATTAGGGAAGTTAACAGGTAACAGTTCAAGGTTAGAAATGTTCATAGGATGGTTATTTCAGTCAGGGCAGCCTCTCCTCTACAGTGCCCACAGGCAGGCCTTTCTCTGACCCTTGGCCTGGCCTATGCCCTTCTCCAGCCATGTTACAAACCTCTTTTAGACTGCAGATTAATGTCCACAGGACACAACCCTCCACCCTAAGCCTTAGCCTGTAAATGCTAGGCTCCTACTCTATGGGTCATCAATCCTAGCTCTCCCAATGAAAGTGCCTGGCGCCACCCCAAAGGCTTTTCTTGCTCCATGGGTTGTGAAGCCCACAGTTTTATCTCATGCTCTGGCTTTTGATTCTGCTGCAGCTCCTCCAGTGTCACAATTTTCTCTCCTTGGCTCAAGGAGGTTCAGTAGGCAGTGATTTCAGGGTCCAAAGTATGCACTTCATTACTGACTCTTCTTGATGGTTGTGAGATTACCCATTCTGCTTTGACATGTTCATTTTAAACGCAGGAAGAAGGCAATATTGACCAAACCCCTCATTAGATTTCCAAGTGTTTACAATCATAATCCTGTTAACAATGACTCATAGGTAAAGCATGTAATCCATCAGCATCTTCCCCTACCTTCTGTTACCCAGACCTACGAGGAAAACGTCATTGGTTGGAGTTTACAAAGACAATGGCTAGAAAAGACATTAAATAATTCATTAAACCCACTCGTATACCAAAAAATTGTATTTTGATTGTAAGTAGGGATTTTTTCTGTGCACATTTTGATAGACAAATAGATCATTAACATTCAGAAAATGATCATGAAAGAGAAATACGAAAGTGAATAGGACCTATTTTATGCCTTAAATCTGGTGATGAATTTCTCCATTTCTGTAAATCAATAGATGTCATGGAAAGTTAATCATTTTGATGCCTTCATAGCTTAAAAAAAAAAAAAGTTGAAAGGTTGAGATAATTGAGTGTTTAAAAACTAATAAGAAGTTTGCTTTCCTTTAATAAAATACCAAACAAATCTAAAAATTCTTTATTTTATTTGAACATTCTATTGTGATTTGGGCGGAAATCTGCAGACCACATAAGCTTCCCATTTAACAATTCATACACATTTTGTTTGCTGACATTATTTGCAACCCTCTCAATGTAACAACACTCTTCCCACTTCCTCCCTGGGGTCCCCATTTCCATTTGTTTCTTTCCTGCACCTTCCTGCCATCTATACTTTATTCTTGGGGAAATACTGCTCTTTTGGTCACATAAGGCGTGTTCTGAGAAGTTTGTTCCTCATGAGTGTTATTGTTCACTTTGTAGGGCTATTGTTTGCTTGAAAGTTGATCTCCAGGTGTGGGTTCAGTTCCAGGTTTGAAGGTTGTCTGTGGGTCATAGTCTCAGAGACTTCTCTAGTCTATATCAGACCAATAAGTCTGACCTTTTTATTATTATTATGAATTTCTCCTTCTTTTTCCATGAAAAGGAGTCCTTATGGTGCAGTAGGTTAAATACTGGACTGGTACCTGCAGTTCAAACCCACCAGCTGCTTGCTCCACAGGAGAAAGATGAAGCTGTCTGCTCCCATAAAGATGAAACTGTCTGTCTCAGAAACCTAAAGGAGCTGTTCCAGTCTGTCCTATAGGGTTTCTCTGAATTGGAATCAACACTATGGCAATTGGTTTGTGTTTGTTTTTGCCAGGACCTTCTATTGTAATCCCAGTCAGAGTAGTTTATAGTGGTAGCCAGGAAGGATATAGTTCTGGTTCCAGATTAGTGAAGGCTGAGGCACACATGTCCATCAGTTCTCTGAAGTAATTGTGTCCTTTAGTCTTTGATTTTCTTCACTCTTGTTTGTTCTGGATAGGGAGAGATCAGTACAAGGGGGCTTCAACAAGTTCATGGAAAAATGGAAATAAAAGATAATGGAATTTTTCTATGGATTTTTGAAGCCCCCTCATAGTTGAATCTTAGATGTCACTCTCAAACTTTGAAACCCCAGTCACTATTCAACAAAGTAGGATGTAGAACAGTGTGTTTGTAGCTTAAGTTATTCCTGGTGACCTAGAATTCCCCCTGAAACTGTGGTCCTAAGCCCCTAAGCCCAATGACTCAGTCCCTCAAGGTGTTTGATTATGGCTAAGAAGTTTTCAAACCTTTGCCTCTTATATACTCTACTGGACACGGAGGCTTCAAAAAGTTCATGGAAAATTGAATTAAAAGTTAACGGACTCAACAGAAATGCACGCTCTGATTGGTGACCACACACATCACCGATGGGGGGAAGCGGGGGTAAAAGCAGCAATGAAGCGGCAAGCTAAGCCCTACAATGTTCAGTGGACTTCTGTGGACCCAGTTGGGGACCTGGTTGGCAAGCAGTGTGAGGAGACCTGGGGACTCTTGGGCCCAGAGTCAGTAGCGTGGCCACAGAGGACTCGAGAGGAGAGTGGAGCCACTGGCTGACGGGAAGAGAGGGCATGTGCACAGGAGCGCCCACACTTGCAGATGATACCCATGTGACCTGGACCGGATGACTGGATGATCGGAGCTCAATCAGGAGAAGAAAGAAGAGGGAAAAAAAAAAGAGTGAGCTGATACAATCTGATGAACGTGACCTATAACTATGGAGCAGCAACTCAAAAGAAGGAACAAATCCTTACAGCAAGAAACATTCTCACCCCCTCCACACACAGAGTGGACGGAGATGGGCAACTCGGACATTGGATACTCAAATGTGGAGGGGGGGACTACAAAGGCAAGAAGTGACTGGCTTACAAGCTTTCAAGAGGGAACCTAGTGCTAGGGAGCACGGAGGAAGGCAGAATCTCCAATGAGTACAATTCAATCTGTCTGGGCAGAGCTGATGAAAAGAAATACAGATGGGTAACTCGTGATACTGTAGTGAATAATGCTTATCAGGACAGATTGTGAGGGTTGGAAATGCAAAGGTAGACGTTTTGTAACAAGGAAGGGAGTGATTAATTCTCCAGTCTAGGAGCAGAGGTCTCTGGGACCATAAACGGAGAAGAGCTGAGAGCAGGACCCTACCCAGAGAGACAGAGATGCCTGAGATAGAGACAGAGACGATGATGTGGAGTGATGAAGCGGCTGGGGACTTTGGATCCAGAGAGGGAAAGGGACTGTGGGGCCGAAAACTGGGGGGGAGAGAAGGGTAGGGAGTGGGTTTCTAGGATATACCCTTTGGTTGGTTGATAATGCATAGAGGGGATTGGAACCATGGCAATGAGATGATATACGATGGAATGAATATAAAACTAAAGTTCTCTCATGTAAACTATCATATAATTCACAATAAAACATTAAAAAAAAAAGTTAATGGAACTTTCTCATGAACTTTTTGAACTCCTCTAATATGCATGGATATATCTGTAGCATGTATAAATATCTTCTGCCAAATCTATATATATATACTAGTGGGTGTACTTCTATATGCCATATCACATCTGTTCATTTTGCATATCTTCCTTATGAATTTTTTTGCTACTATTGTTATTGAAAGATCATATGTATAATAATATATACTTTTGTTGCAATTTATTCTTATGTATTTCCTACTGCCTTCTTTTGCTTTGGCCATTGCTGACCTCTATCTAATTATACATTGTCTTTCTGTTCACCCAAGTTAATACATGGCTACTCAATAGAATAGTTTGTGTAAAAAATTCACTTTAGAATGAAAATATTCAGTTACCTCATAAATAAAACAGGGTCATAGATTTTTCCATTATATCAAAGGAACATGAAAAAGATCATGCTAATTGACAGCCACACCTGGGGCATCAGACAGTGATAATATCTTTCAGTAATTCACCCCTAACTCTACCTCTTCTGACTACATTAGTAGAAAACAAGAGCTTTCTCTCATAGGATGGAGATACAATTAGCACTCCCAGAGGCATTCATGGAAATGATATGGAATTTGGAGGCAGAAATACATGGATTCAAATCCTCAATTCACTACATTAAAAAAAAAAAAAGTTTTATTGTGAATTATGTGATAATTTACATGAGAGAACATTAGCTCTACATTCATCCTATCGTATATCATTTCATTGCCATGGTTACAATCCCCCCCATGCATCATCAACCAACCAAAGGGTATACCCTGTAAGCCTGCCCCCGGTCAGCAGAAAATGGCCCTTCTCCCTCTCTGGGTCTAGAGCCCCACCTACTCCATGTCTCCACATCATCATCTCTGCCTCCATCTCTAGTGTCACTGTTTCTCTAGATAGGGTCCCACTTTCCGCTCTTCATCCTTGATGGTCCCAGGGACCTCCGCTCCTGGACTGCAGAGTCAATCACTCCCCTCCTTTTGCTACAAAACACCTACCTTTACATTTTCAACCCTTAGTCAGTCCTGATAACAATTATTCACTATTGTATCACAAGAGACCTATCAGCATTTCCTTTCATCAGTCCCATCTCCACTCAGTGGAGATTCTACCTTCCTCCATGCCCTCTGAATCCAGGTTCCCTCTTGAAAGCTTGTAAGCCAGTCACTTCTTGCCTTTGTAGCTCCCACCCCCACCCCCCCATTTTGGGTAGCCAATGTCCAAGTTGCCCATCTGGCGGAGGCCATGCCATCAAGAAACAGAATGGTGAGGGACCCTGCACATGAAAAGTTCATTGTTTTAGCAAAGCAACAATGAGTGTCTCCTTGGTTGGCAAAGCCACAAGGAGAACCTCATGCATAGGCCCTGAAGTTCTTGTTTTTTCTCTTATGAATGGCTCACTTTGATTTTTTTCTTGATTTTATTATAAAAAATTTTAGTAGGCTTTTTTGTAATCATATGCTTTTCTATAATCATATTAGGAATTAAAAATTACATTTAGACACCTTCACACCAAATTCAATCATGTGTAGTCCTAAAGAATGCTTTTTACATTAACAATAAGTTTCACCACTAGGAGAAACCACACCAGCTAAAGTTTTGCCAACTCAAGTTTAAGACTACAATCAACATTCTGTTCTACATTTTGTGTGGTTTCGGTCAGGGATATTAAGACCCCTGGAAAGGAGCTTAGACACAATAAAGGGCTGAGGGAACAGTAATAGATCTTAGGTAGAAATTTAACTAGATGTTTTGAATAGAGAAGTTGTTAGTATAAGGAAGTTGTTCCGTTTATTCTTAACTAAAAAACTTTAAGTGCTTTTTTATGTTCTTGTTTTTCTTGTTTAATCAATCATGAGAAACAACTATGTTGTCAGTTATGATAGAAAATAATGTTTAGGTACATGTTGTGATTAATGAATCTATAGAAAATAATAGGTGAGAGTAGAAATAGGAGTTAAGATTTAGAATTATGTTTTAAGGTTAACCTGACATTTTAGGGAAGATTAGAGAAGAACAAAGTCACTTACGAAAAACAGATCTTATCAGGATAGCTAAGGAGTACAAGGAAGCTGGATATGAAATGATCAGGGAAAATATTTTGATGTTCTTTGAGGTATTTTGATGTGCCTTGATGTAACTTGAATGCTCATAAATCAAGAGAAAATGTAATTGATTACTATGAGATCATGGGGTATTGTAACGGTATATAAATAGCTAGATAATTGAGTAAAATCATCATCATCCTGAATTCAGAACAAACTAACGACTCCGTGTGATTTCTTTCACCGACTCCACATCTCTCTTCGTGATCCCCCTAATAAGTTTGTCGGGGCTGGTCCCTGACACCCATCGTGTCTACCCTGTGTATCAAGGGGTTGGGAAAGATCCTCACTATGAACATTTGTTCCCTTTTTTGAGCTACTGCATCCATAGGTGTAGGTCAAGTTCATCAATTTGTATCAGATTACTCTTTTTTTCCTCTTCTTTCTTCTTCTAGTTGAGCTTTGATTATCCAGTCATTGAAGCCAGGTCAAGTGGGTATTAACTGCAAGTGTGGGTGTTCTTGTGCATATGCCCTCTTTTCTTATCAGCTGGAGGCTTCACTCTCCACTCTAGTCCTCTGTGGCTGTGTCACTGACTCTGGGCCCAATAGTCCCCAGGTCTTGCCATTGAATGTTGTAGGGCTTATCTCACAGCTTCATTGCTGTTTTTCCCTCACTTCCCCTTATTGGTGACGAACGTGGTCACCAATCAAAAGCGCATGTTTGCTCATGTATTCCCACTGAGTCTTGGAAGGGGGTTTCCCCTAGGGAACCCCACCACTTGCCTTAATGTCTACTGGATAGGCAACTTGCTTGTTCTTGTAGTAATCAGTCAGACTGCCATTATTGTTCTGTATTTTTCCTGTTGGCACTACTTATTTTTGTGGTTGGAAAATTACTTATACTCTCTGAGCCTCACTTACCACATTCATTGAAAAAGAAGTCCTATTGAGGCACTGTAGGATAAGCACTCAACTGTAAGGTCAGTTTGAATCGCAACATAACTTCCAGAATTTTAGTTGTTGTTTTCAGGTGCCATCGAGTCGGAACTGACTCATAGCGACCCCATGCACAGCAGAACGAAACAATGTCCGATCCTGGGCCAACCTCACTACCGCTGCCACACCTGAGTCCATCAATGATGCCACCTGGCTGATCCATCTCGTTGGGGGTCTTCTTTTTTTCTCTGACCCTCCACCCTACCCAGCATGACATCCTTCTCCAACGATTGTTTCCTCCGGATAATATGTCCAAAGTAGGAGAGACGAAGCTTAGCCATCCTGGCCTCCAAGGAGCACTCTGGCTGCACCTCTTCCAAAACAGATCTATTGGTTCTTTTGGCAGCCCATGGCACTTTTAGTATTCTCCTCCACTATTCTGACCCACAGCGACCCTGTATATGATTTTTGAGGAGCAGCTGGTGAACCTGAACCACCAACCTTGTAGCTCAAACTGGATTGGCAGTACAGCGCATTAACCCACAGCACCAAATAAGGACTCCAACAAGCAGCTAATCGCTTCTTTAACACCTCTGCTCTAACTGGAGTGACAGAGAGACAAATAAGTAATAAATATACAGTGAACTTAAAGCTAAAGAGGCACAAAAGAGAATATGTAGAACATATTGGGGAGTACAGACTATTGCACAATCACCAGAGTATCACACATGCATCTTCAATGGAAAATCATCTCAACAGAATGGATTGTCTATTTCAACAAACTTTCCATTTCTGCATTGTTTTCTGTATCGACAATGGCATTATAATCTTTCCAGAAGATATATCCAGACATTCCTCACCTCCCATCAATTCAACATTATGCTTCCTTTTTAATATTTCAAATGTTATCTCATTCCTAGTGATGATTACCTTAGCTGGTCTCACCATTTCCAGCAGGTCATGTCATCAGTTTGCAGGAGAGAATTGTTGTTGTTCAGTGCTGTTGAGTCGGTTCCCACCCATAGTGACCCTGTCTATGGTTATCCCAAGTTTTGTCATCGCTATTCACTAGTCATGGACTGTAATGAAAATGACAAGTGTTTATGAAATTACTCTTGATAAGAGTATAAAGAGGAAAGAGTTTTAGAAAACAGCACTATTTAGAGGTATTAGAGGGGAAGTCTTACTTGAAGGTTTTAATAAGGAAGAGCACACACGGAGCCATTAGGGTTAACCATACAAAAGGTGAAAATTGATGTCTATTAAGGAGGACCAGTCCCTGGAGAAAAACATCATGATTGGTAAAATGGAAGGTCAGTGAAAAATAGGAAGATCCCCATTGAGATGGATTGAGGTTTTCATATATTTGCATTAAATAGCTAAAGCATCTCTTTCCTATTTTATCACTTTAATTATCATCACCAATTCAAATGGAAACTGGTAGAAAGTTAGGATTGCTTTTCTTAAGTAATATTCAAGTTTGTAAGTGCCATACCATATGATAAATTGAGGTCATCAATAAAACATGCAGGCCACACAGTTTAATAGTGCAACACTTTCCTAACATAGAGAAGACTGAGAGCAAGGTCAACTTCAATTGTGGATACTAGTCTCCCGTGGCCAGTGAGGAAATCACTCCTCACTTCTGGTGCAGGACACTGCTCTGAATATACCCCTTTTGCTGCAGACCAAGAGACTCCATTCCTTCCCCAACAGAAACAGATATAGAAATGAGATTGGCCATCTGGAGCCTGCTCATGTGCAAGACACAGAGACAATTACTGTGTGTCCAGCACAAAAGAAAGGTTTCCCTGATAAGGAAACGAAACCAAGAGAGAAAGAGACCCAATTCTTAGTCTCTTTATCAGAGAAAGCTCTGGGCACAAGGCCTCAGCTTAGACAGCCTGGGTGGGAATCATAGAAGCCAACTGTCCTCTCAACAATTAGTGGTGTGTAAAATTTAATTTGTGTTATGGAAATTTGCTTTTGAACTAATTTTTCAAGGCATAGATCCATTCTTATTTTATCCTCAGCCCTAAACTACCATGAGATTCATTCAGGCATTCTTCCATCAATTAATATTATTATTATTTGTTGTTGTTAAGTATCATTTAATTGGTGCCAACACACAGCGACCATCTAATGAGATCCCTTTCAGTGCAGTTGATACTAGAAGCTGAACACCATCTAGTTTTTCTGATCTCAGGGTCATGGAGACTGATTTCACATAGCCCATTAGGTCATTGGACTAATTATTTCCTTGTATCTTTGACTTTCATCACTGTTCTTTCTTCCAGAAAAGGGGAGACCAATCATTGCATCTTAGATGACCACTCACAAGCTTCTAAGACCCTAGTTGCTGTCACCAAAATAGGATGTAAAACATTGTCTTGTAAACTATGGTATGCCAATTGACCTTGGTATTCCCTGAGACCAGGGTCCTGAGACCCCAGGGCCCGGTGACTCATTTCCTCAAGATGTTTGTCTTTATAACGTTTCTCCCTGTATGCTCAAGCTTTCATGAAGATTACAATGTTGGAGACACAATGGGAAGTTCTACTCTGGCCTATCAGGTCACTATGAATTGGGATTGATTTGAATGCAGTGGGTTTGATTTTCGATACTTAAGGATAATGTAAGATATAGACAAAAAAAGATGAACCAATGCTCTTAAAAGTAAATCTTTTTTTAATAAAAGATATTATTTATTTAAAAATACATACAATTTATATGCCAAGTATGTGAGGTATAATAACATAGTAACTTTGTATCTGACACTCTAAAATGCTTCTCATACTTATTTTTTTTCCTCATATATCTTACTCAGGAAACCTTTCACCATACATTTTCAATCTGTGCTGAGCAAATACCCTGAGAAGCTGGTCTACATAAAGAAGACTGCAGAAACAAAATTGGAGGAAGACTCATTAACAACCTACTTTATGGAGATGACATAACCTTGCTTGCTGAAAATGACAAAAACTTAAAGCATGAATTGATGAAGATGAAAGAATATAGCCTTCAATATGATTACACCTCAGCATAAAAAAAGAAAAACCCTCACAATTGAGTAAAATAAGATCATGGTAAACAGAAAACGTTGAAGTTATCAAGGATTTCATTTTACTTGGATCCATAGCCAACATCCATGGGAACAGCAGTCAAGTAATCAAATGACACACTGCACTGAGCAAATATGCTGCAAAAGATCTCTTTAAAATGCTGAAAAGCAAAGGTGTCACTTTGAAGACTACGGTATGGCTAACCAAAGCCATGATATTTTCAGTTGCTTCTTATATGTGTGAAAGCTGTGCAATGAATAAGGAAGATGAGAGAAGAAGTGATGCCTTTGAATTATAATACTGGAAAGAATACTGAAGATACCATGGATTTCCAGAAAACTGAACAAAACTACATTGGAGGAAGTACAACCAAAATGTTTCTTAGAAGCAAGGATGGTAAGACTTGTACTCACATACATTATCAAGAGGAATCAGTTCAAGGAGAATGACATCATGCTTGGTAAAGTAAAGGAAAAGTGAAAAAGAAGAAAACTCTCAATAAGATGAATTGACACAGAGACTGTAATAATGGTCTCAAACATAAGAATAATTGTGAGGATGGTACAGGACCAGACAGTATTTCATTCTGTTGTGCATAGGGTTGCTATGAGTTGGAACCAACTTGATGGCACCTAACAACAACAATATATGGGATCAAAGTGACATCAGCAATTTAAAAGACTAAATAGAAACTTTAGGGGAAAATACATATATGTTAATGGGGAAGGAACACTCAGAAAAGAAAAATGAGAATGGTCAACTTGAAGAATGTAATCAATGTCCCTCAATTGCACATGTAGAAATGGCCAAATTAGTGTATTTTTGCTGTGTATATTCTCAACAACAAAAAATTGCCTTCTGCACTCTCTTCAAAATGAAAATGTATAAAATGGTTATGCAAAAGAATAGGCAGAAGTGTTTTCTAAAGATGACTACTCAGGAAAAACAAGAGTATTTAAAACCAAGGTATTTTTGAACTATTAATATTAGCCTTTAGAATCAACCCACATATCTAGGCATGCACAAATTCAGGTTTCAAAAACAATGAGCTTTCTAATCCAAGTTATACTCATGACTTAGGAGCTTACCTATCTGAGCTCATATTTCAGCTCTTATGCTTAGTTAGCGGGAAGCATAGTGACTCTGTGGGATAAGCACTGGACCACAAGGTCAATGGATCAAGTCCACCAGTTGCTCCATGGAGAAAGAGGCTTTCTACTTCTTCAAAGGTTCACAGTCTCAGGAACCTATAGGTCACTATAGATTCCTGGTGTAGGATAAGTACTGGAAGGTTGGTGGCTCAAACCCACCAGCCACTCCTCAGGGCTGCTATGGTTTGGAACTGATTCCACTGTACTTAACAATAACACTACTATTAGCTGTGTGATCATTTCCTCTTTGCATAATGAAGACAATAATGTGCCTACTTCTTTAAGCTACTGAAGGGAATAAATTGTACATAGTAAACTCAAAATATAATAGCTTGTATCATTATCTACTAAAAGAAGAAGGAGAGATGGACTACTTCCGAATATTTTATTTAGTCACTGAAAACCTGATGAATAGCAGTGGAACACTGTCATATAGCACCAGAATACTGACTACTAAAACATAATGAAGAACACCAGAATACAATCAGATATAGTGCCAGAAGGTGAGCCTCTTAGGTTGGAAGGCATTCAAAATACGACTGGGGAAGAGCTGCCTCCTCAAAGTAAAGTTGACTGTGATGACACAAATGGAATAAACTTTTCCAGACCTTTGTTTGCTGATGGGACACAACAAAATGAAGAGAAACAGCTGTTAACATCCATTAATAATTGGAACATGGAATACATTAAGTATAAATCAAGGAAATTGGAAATTGTCAAAAATGAAATGTGAGAGAGAGTGGTGGCGCTTCCCTGACAAGGCAGCACAGGTATGGGAGCTCAAGTAGTGGGTGGACAGTGTCGCACAGGGGGGGCCCCGCCTGGTAAACAGATGGCCCTTGGCAAACATAAGACTTCAGCCCCCAACACTGTGGACTTGCTTTTTTAAAGGGTCGAGCTGCTGGGGAGTTGTGCACGTTTTGGACCTGCACTCAGCTCCCTCTCTGGGACGACGCCCCGCGACACTGCAGAGTTTAGAATAAAGGGCCTGAACATACCAGTTCGGAAGGCTGGCACGCCCTGAGAGCCAGCAGGGCCACAAGGACTGGCACAGTCCTTCGTGAGGGGTGGGGGGCCTCGTTGCCACAGGAGGCGTTGCCTACGTGGATGTAGAGCAGCCTGGGTGCCCACAGCGCAGGGAGACAGAGAGAGGCATTTTTTGATGACCTCAGACAGGGATGCCATCAGCCACCATCTCCTAATCCCACCCTCCACCCCCTCTGCCTAGGCTAGCCCTCTGCCCAAACTCAGGCTCAGGCCCGGCCCATCAAGGCACAAGCAGAGAAGCTTTGAAGTAGTATTTACTACAAGCAACAAGGCAATCCTGCTGTGGCTCTGTGGGTTAAGGGACCAAACTGCAGAGCCTTTTGAGCTGCAAGGTCAGAGGTTCGGGCCCACATTCTGCTCCTTAGAAATCCTATACAGGGTTTTTTTTT
>NW_006408529.1:37506867-37514958 GCF_000296735.1 Chrysochloris asiatica | reverse complement strand
ATAGAATTTTGCAAGAACAATGACTTCTTCATTGCAAATACCTTTTTAAACAACATAAAAGACAACTATACACATGGATCTCACCAAATGGAAAACACAGAGATCAAATTGACTACATCTGTGGAAAGAGACAGTGGAAAAGTTCCATATCATCAGCCAAAACATGGCCTGGGGCAGACTGTGGAACAGACCATCAATTGCCCATATGCAAGTTAAGGCTGAAGCTGAAGAAAATTAAAACAAGTTCATAAGAGCCAAAATATGACCGTGAACACATCCCACCTGACTTTAGATATCATCTGAAGCACAAATTTGATGCATTAGACACCAAAGACTGAAGATCTCAGAAAAGTTGTGGAATGACATCAAGAACATTATACAGGAAGAAAGCAAAAGGTCATTAAGAAGGCAAAAAAGAAGGAAAAGCCAAAATGGATATCAGAGGAGATGCTGATACTTGCTCTCCAGCACAGAGATACTAAGGAAAATGGAAGAAATGAAGTAAAAGAGCTGAACAGAAAGTTTCCAAGAATAGCTCAAGAAGACAAAGTCAAATAGTATAACAAAATGTGCAAAGACCTGGAGTTAGAAAACCAAAAAGGAAGAACACGCTCAGCATTTCTCAAGCTAAGGGATCTAAAGAAAAAATTCAAGCCTCAACTTGTGGTATTGAAGGATTCTATGGGCAAAATATTGAATGATACAGAAAAAGCATCAAAAGAAGATAGAAGGAATAGACAGAGAAATGGTAAATGTTCTTCCATTTCAAGAGGTAGAATGCCGGGGTCTGACCTCGACATAGTTGTGTTGTTCACGAATGTTTGGTTCACGAGGTGGGGAGATCCAGCGGCAATTAGAGATAGCAAAAGAGACACAGAGACGCAAAGAGAGAGACAAAGAAACACTCCAAAACCAGAGTGAATGCTGGACTGGCATCAGGCAGATCCTGCATTGCAAACATCTCAGCCACGGAGGCCGTAATATCCTGCATAGTAAACATCTTAGCTAAACAGGCAGTATGGTTGCAAGGCTGGACTGTGCCCCTTGCATGCTGTAACGCACGCCTTGCCAGTCGTAATGCACCTGGATTCGTTCTGCGCCTTCCTTTTATTTAGGGGAGGTACTTTACACAAAGTTAGGAGGGGACTAAGACAAGATACAGCTGTCAATCTTATTTTTCCAGACATTCAGGCAACTTTACATTATACTTTGCAGGTTCGAATCTCATGACCGCAACTTGGTTTCTCAAGCTTAATTAACATACCTTTTAGCACCTAGCCTCAAATGGAGGGAGGAAAGGGAGGATCGGGAGGATTCCTATTGTGTTGGCTGCCCAGCCCAGGTTCTTCAGGAAAAGAGGCGCCTGGGTGAATAGGCAGCATCTGGAAACACTTTAGGGAGGGCATTCTTATTGTCCTAAGAACAGAGATTGGGGAGCCACCCAATTTACCTTGAATGAATTCTCTGAGGGAAGAACTTTGCCTGTTTGGAATTTTACAGTCTTGGCTATTAGGAAAATATTACATTTATTTGTGTATATCAAGGGCTTCATGCCTGCAATTACTAAAACATAACTGGATATTAAGATTAAAAACAATTTGTTATTAACTGCCAGGTGGCTAGATCCGTTACACTCGGGCCTATAGGGCCTCGAACCTCTGACCAGGCCTTCACGGTCCGCAACAGTAGAATATGATCAAGAGCCAGTAATCCTGAAGGAAGAAGTCCAAGGTGCATTGACGACATTGGCAAAGAACAAGGTTCCAGGAATTGTTGGAAGACAAATTGAAATCTTTCAACAAACTGATGAAGTACTGGAGGCAATCACTCTATGCCAAGAAATTTGGAAGACAACTACCTGGTCAACTGATAGGAAGAGAGCCACAGATTTGCCCATTCCAAAGAGAGATGACCCAATGGAATGCAGAAGTCATTGGACAGTATCATTAATATCTCATACAAGTTAAATTTTGCTAAAGATAATCCCCCAAACAGTTGTAAACATTCATAGACAGAGAACTGCCAGAGGTTTCAGAAGAGGACCAGGAAAGGGGGGGATATCCTTGCTGATATCAGATGGATCTTGGCTGAAAGCAGAGAATATCAGAACGATGTTTACTTGTACTTTATTGACTATGCAAAGGCTTTTGATTGTGTGGATCATGACAAGCTATGGGCAACACTGCAGAGAAGCAGCATTCTGGAACACCTAATTGTGCCCATGAAGAACTTGTACATAGACCAAGAGTCAGTTGTCCAAACAGAGAACAAGGGAACACCAAATGATTTAAAATTAGGATAGGTGTGTTGTACTCTTTCACCATACTTAATCTGTATGCTGAGCACATAATCTGAGAAACTGGATTACATGAATAATAACATGGCATCAGGATTGACAGAAGACTCATTAAACACTTGTGATATGAAGATGATATAATCTTGCTTGCTGGAAGTGAAGAGGACTTAAAATACTTACTCATAAACATCAAAGACCACAGTCTTCTGTATAAATTGCACCTCAATGTTAAGAAAAAATCCTCACCACTGTTCCAATAAACAACATCTATATAAATAGATAAGGAGCTCTGATAGCATAGTGGTTACGAGTTGGGCTGCCAACCTCAAGGTCAGCATTTCGAAACTACCAGAGGTTCCACGGAAGAAAGATGAGGCATTCTGCTCCCATAAAGATTTACAGCCTTGGAAACCCTGTGCAGGGTCACTAAGAGTCGGAACCAACTCCATGGTACTTACCAAAAACAACATATAAATAGATAAAAGATTGAAGTTGTCAAAGACTTCATTTTGCTCAGCTCAACCATCAACACTCATGGAAGCAGCAGTCGAGAAACCAAACAACGTATTGTATTAGGTAAATCTGTTGTACACAACATCTTTAAAGTATTCAGGTACAATGATGTCAGTTTGAGGACTAAGGTGTGCCTGCTCTAAGCCATGGTATTTTCCATCACCTCATTTGCATGTGAAAGTTGGACAGTGAATAAGGAAGACTATAGAAGAATTGATGCATTTTAGTTACGGTGTTGGAGGAGAATATTAAAAATACCATGGATGGCCAAAAGAACAAACCAATCTGTTGGGAGAAGTACAGCCAGAATACTACTTGTAATCCAGGATGGCCAGACTTCATCTCTCATACTTCGGACATATTGTCACGAGGAACCAGTCCCTGGAGAAGGATATCATGTTTGGTAAAGTGGAGAGTCAGAGAAAAAGAGGAAGACTACCAACTAGTTGGATTGACACAGTGGCAATGTGCTCAAATGTAGCAATGATTGTGAGGTTGGTGTAGGACTGGACAGTGTTTCATTCTATTGTGCCTAGGGTCGCTATGAGTTGGTACTGACTCAAAGACACGTAACAACAACAGCAACATCATTATCTACTCAATAAAAAAATAGCTGATACCATTATCAGCTTTCTTTGGAATGGACCAGTATATGGATCTCTTTCAGGCAATTGATCAGGTATGTATCTTCCAAATTTCTTGACATAGACTCATGAGTACTTCCAGCATTGTATCCATTTGCTGAAATATCACGGTATTCCATTAAGCCATTGGTATTTTACCAATACCTTCATTACATCAGTTTTTGATCATATGCCACTTCCTGGTACAGGGACTCTGTGTATACCTTTCATTTCTTCATATTTCCTGGGTCATTCAATTTTTTGCCCATAGAATCCTTCAATATTATAACTTTGAATTTTTTTCTTCAGTTCTTTTAGCTTGAGAAATACTGGGGCTTTTTTTGGTTGTTGTTGTTTTTTGTTTTTTTTCCCTAACTCCAGGTCTTTGCACAATTCATTGTGATACTTTGGTCTTTTTGAGCTACCCTTTGAAATCTTCTGTTAAGCTTTATTTCATCATTTATTCTGTTCTCTTTAGCTAACAAGAACAAGTTCCGGAGTCTCTTCTGACATCCATTGTCATCTTTTCTTTTCTTTAAGCTTTTGTTTTCTTTGTCTGTCCTGATGCTATCTGGTCTTTGGTCATTAGCGTTCATTGCATCAAAACTATCCTTCAGATGGCCTCTAAATTCAGGTGAGATATACCCAAAGTTGTAGTTTGATCCTCATGGGCTTATTTTCATTTTCTCCAGCTTCAACTTTAACTTGTATATGAGCAATTATGGTCTGTACTTCAGTCAACATCTAACCTTATGCTGACTGATGATATTGAGCATTTCCAATGTTTCTTCCCATAGATGGAGTCAATTTGATTCCTGTGTATTCCATTTGGTGAGGTTCACATGTATAGTTGTTGTTTTTGTTATTAAAAAGGTATTTTCAGTGAACACATTGTTGGTCTTGCAAAATTATAACATGGAAGCACCTAACAATAAGAACATCATCTATATAATAACTGAATATGTTAGTTGGGAAATCTTAAATTGTTTTGGCCAAATTCAAAAACAATCCCTCATTGTAGTCAAGTAACACACACACACATTCTCTCTCTCTCTTTATACACACACACACACACACACACACACACACAAGGAAGTTTCCAAAAGTTCGTGGAAAATAGAATTAAAAGATAATGGAATCTTTCCACAAACTTTTTGCAACTCCTTTGTTTATCATTTGACCCAGCACAGGCAAAGTACCAGTTGTCTGATTCCTCCCCACCCCCCACCTACCCACCCCATCCCCGGCCACTGCTGTTCAGCAGATTATTTGGGGCATTTTAGAGGTACAGAAAATGGAAAGAAACTTTTCTTAACTTCCAGCCAGTGTTTTCTGTCTTTGTGAAAATTGCTATCAGCATGAATAGTCACTTAAACAGCAAGGGGTCACTTTTGTCTTTCCGAGCATTCCCCCTCTGTTCTGGACATAGCCGCCTGCTGATTAGAAAGCCCTGGAAACAGGTCAGTGCTAGTGTTTATCACTGTACATTAGAGGCCTCTTCTCTCACTCTCACCTCTAAAAGGCAGAAAGTTGTTGGAGCAAAGCAAATTTATTCATTACAAATAAAAAACACATCCCATCAAAATTGAGTTTCTGCTCATTTTTACCTTGAAAGGATTGATTAACACAATTCACATTTTCTGTGATGATAAAGTACGTTTGTTTCATTCTTCCACTGGTATGTTCTATGGATTCCTTACCTAAAATCCAAATTACGTCTTTCATCTCTTTTGCAATTTAATGGATGAAACACTGTGTGCTATATTTTCTAAGCAATGTTCTATGTTGAGGCTGAGGGGGATAGTGATCATTTTTAATGAGGAGGAATATAGTCTAAACCTCAGCTTCTGTACCAGAAAATGTCATAATTTTCCAACCTTGTGGAGGTAAGGGTGAATGTTATTCCCTTCCTTAAATCATAGGTCTAGAGGGGGAACAACACTAGTGGAGTATATACACAATAGAATAATCAACCATTGAGATCAAAAAGGTAACATTTACCAAAGCACAAAGCTCAAAAGCACTGGGAAAGAAAGAATGGAAATACGAAACACAAGGAGGAAGTGGAACAAGTAATGCTACATTAAGGAAATGAACAATAAACACAATGTATATGAGTTATTGAATGTAAAACTGATGATCTGCTCTGCAAACTTTCATCCATTTCACAATAAAAAGTTAAAAAGAAAAATAACTCTCACCTTATGTCCTTTTTGTTCACTTCTATGTCATTTCCCCAAAAGCAAAATCTCAACTTGACAAATTTCTCACTTAAAAATTGGTCATTTACAGTATTTGCAACTTGTTTTCAGAATAACCTTGTTGTTTTTCTTACTACTGTATTTCTGACACCTAGCACATAAGTATTTGTTACATGAAAATGATATTGCTAAATGATTTCTTACTTTTTAAAGGGAAAATTTCTAAAATATTGACACTTGCAGAGAATTCTGAGCAGTCACTTTATGTGAGAATGTGTAAGGGGGGGCTTCAAAACCAGTTGATTCTGGTTTACCCTCCTGCTGAAAATTTACATTTGTAACCAGATATATGAATCAAAATCCACATTTTAACAAGATTTGTACCATCAAACTTTAAGAAGTACATATAAGAATCACCTGGAATTTTGTTAAAATATAGATTCTGATTCTTTTTAGCTGGGGTGAAAATGCAAATTCTTAGCAGGGTGCTGAACCAGAATCAACCAGCTGGAAGCCCTGCTTTGTAAGTCCTGTAGACAAAACAGTCTCACAATTTACCATTCTTCCTTCTGCTCAGGAGGAGTGACAATTTATTAAAGACACAAATGGGAAGGATTAATTAAGTATGTATGCTAACCATTTCTACAATCAGAGATGAGTTCTTTTTCTGGACTAGACCTAATTTTGTTTTGTTTTTGTTTTAAAAAAAGAAATTATAGAAAAATGTGTTTAAATGTCCAAAGACTCAGAGGCTCATAAAAATATTTTTGATTTCTATATTTTATGCACTCAAACCAAAATTAAATAGCATTCATCTAGAAGGCAGATGAGCCCACTGGTTCTTACTTTCAATAGGGCATCTTCTTCAAAGGAGGAAAGTATTCTGATCCTTTTAAAGTCTATCCTGAGACAGAAAAGAAGGGCAATGATGGAATCTAATCATATTTTTATTCCTTAAGTGAAGAAGTTTTCAGTGGGTGTGTCTCTCTTTTCTTTAGTACTAATATTAACCAGCAAGAAGATGCTATTTTTTTTTTTAAGAAGATGCTATTTTGTAAAGATTTCCTGTAAGAACTTTATGAGCTTTACATGTTGCATTTTTGGTGATAATGGCAAATCTTGTTCTCCAAGTGCACACAGATTTTGGTGAAACTTGTTTGAGAAACCCAGTTGACAGCCATAGTTTTGTGTTTCTGCCCAACCCCTCTCCAGGAAGAAAAAAAACAATTAAACGTATGTTTTTAAAGTGCCATCAAATCTGCTCCAGTGAATAGCTATACATCTCTGCTGTGGAAGTGGAGTTTATTAGGGAAGTTAACAGGTTACAATTCAGGGTAAGAAATATTTAGGGCACATCCTTACCCAGTTCTTCCATTCAGGACAGCGTCTCCCTCTGCCAGGTCCATAGGCCTCTCTCTGACTCTCAGCCCCCTGGCCTGGCCTCTGCCCCCCTCTGGCAATGTTACAAAGCTCAGTTAGGACAGTTGATAAATGCCCACAAGGAATATCACTTCACCAGAAGCCTCAGCCCAAAGGCACTCCGTCTAGCTCTGTGGGGGGTCAGCAATTCTAGTGCCCCAACTAAATGCCTGTAAGTACCCCACTCTGCAAGCAAGCCTCCTGCCTAGTCACTCAGCTTTACTTGCTCCATGGGCTGGGAAATCCATTCTTTCTCGGGCTCATTGTCCTGTTATAGCTCCTCCTCTGCCACTCCAGTGTCACAACTTTCTGCTCCTGGGTGGAGGAGGTTCAATGCACAGGGATTTCTACATCCAAAGGGCATAGAGTCTTTGATGATAGTGAGATCCCAGTTTCTGCTTCTAAGATGACTCATTTTACACATGCTAGAATTTCAAGTTTTTAAAAACAACCAATCACATATGAATTGTATAACCCTGTCAGCATCTTCTCCCACCTTCTTGCCCAGACCCATCAAGGCAAAAACATGGTTTGGCAGCAGTTAAAAAGAATATGGGCAAAAGAGCCATATAAAGTAATTCATTGCACTGCAAATGGAATACTATTCAGGAATTAATCTGATGACAAGGACAATTTGATTGTAAGAAAGTGCCCCATAAGCCTCTACCTGTTCTAGAAATGGGCCAGCAACAGAAAAGCCTCTGACCATAACATTATATATATCTTCCTCTTTTTACATGTCCCTAAACTGCTCACTTTCGATTGTGTGGATTATGATAAGATATGGACAACATTGCAAAGTATGAGTATTCCGGAACGTTTAATTGTGCTCATAAGATGGACCAAGAAGCAGTTGTTCGAACAGAACATGGGAAACTGAATGGTTTAAAATTAAGAAAGGTGAGCACCAGGGTGGTTATTCTTTCACCATACTTATTCAACCTGTATGCTAAGCAAATAATCCGAGAAGCTGGGTTATATGAAGAAAAACATGGCAGCAGGATTGAAGGAAGACTCATTAACAACCTGTGATATGCAG
>NW_006408529.1:37502911-37506112 GCF_000296735.1 Chrysochloris asiatica | reverse complement strand
GAATGCACCTAACAACAACAACAACAAAGCTGCTCACTTGCCCCCTTGCAGTCAACCTGGACTGACAAATGTACCTGAAGACCAATTAGAAATTCTCTTCTGCTTCAAAACTTACACCTTGATAGAATGCTTGCCAATCAGAGACTTAGTGTCTCCTCATTTTGCAGTAACTTACTCTCATGGTCCCCTGATGAAAAGAAACGTATGGCAAATGGGTTCCCTTGCTCCAAGTTTGTGAATCAAGAGCCTTTGTTAATTTTGTCTTGGACTTAGGAGGTATGTTTTTGACATAATACACACACAACAGATAAATCTTAAAAACCTTAAGTTGAGTGAAAGAACCTAGACATTAATTGATTCCATTTATATAAAATTCTGAAGCAGGCAAAATTAAACTGTTTTGATAGAAATGCAGACATCAATTTTCAGAGGGAGTGGAATTGACTGGAAGAGCCTGAGGGATCTTTTTGGCATTATGGGAATGCTCTATATAATGTTACAAGGGTGCATATGTTTTTCAAAGCTCATTGAACTTGAGGTTTGTTTATTTTATTACATGCAATTATATTTAAATTTTAAAAGATGAGAATGACCTCATGTTTTAGAAGAGTCAGGGATAAATAGCATTCATTGTCCACCCATGATCTACATAAGAAACCAAAGTTGTGCCTTATAAGGAAATCCACGATCTCCCTAATAAACTCAGACCTCTGAACTCCCAGGCCAGCAATGAAAGGGAAAATCCCTAGAATAAAAATCTTAATTGCTAATGTTTCTGTGTTACTATATGCTGGGGAATTTTTAAAGTACTTTATATACATTATCTCATTTAATTTCCACAATAACCCGCTGAAGTAGTATTGTTCTTATCACCATATAAAAAAATAGAAAACTGAAATCCAGAGAGATTAAATAAATTGCCCCCTTTACTAGTAAACTGAAACTAGTAAATGGTAAAGCCAGTCCCTCAACCCAGGCAGTTTAATCTCAAAATCTATGGTTTTAATCAACCTGCTGTATTGGCAAAGGGGCCAGTCGGACTTCATAGCCTTGACTTTGTCCCCCAAGATTCACTTTCCCTTTGGAGTCTCTCATTAATTTAATGTTTCAAGATACCAAAAAAAAAAAAAAAAAGACATAAGAAAAAGTTTACTGCCATCTCTCACGGAAGTCCAGAACACATTCATCCATATTATTTAGCAAATCTGTCTATACAGTCCTTCAAGGACAGACTGATAAAGCGTAGTGGTTACGAATCCGGTTGCAAAGCGCAAGGTCAGCTGTTCGAAACTACCAGCCACTCCGCAGGAGAAAGAGGAGGCTTTCTGCTCCTGTAAAGATTTACAGCCTTGGAAACCCTGTTCAGGGTCTCTATGGTTTGGAACGGACTCGATGGCACTTAACAACAACAACGATTCCTGTGGGTGGCTTCCAAGGTCACTCTGTTATTCAACATTCTAGACAAGACAGATAGACAGACAGGCATAGCTGCTGTCAAGTCAGCTCCAATTCATGGTAACCTTAAGTTCAACAGAATGAAACATTGCTCAATTCTGCATAATGCTCACAATTGTCAGCATGTTTGAGTCCATTGTTGTGGCAATTGTGCCATTATCTCACTGAGGGTGTCCCTCACCCTTGCTGAACCCCTACTTCACCAAACATAATGACTTCCTTTACTGAGTGATTCTTCCTTATGATGGGTCTAAAGCAAGCAAGTCAGGAAATGTTCTGTTGTGATCTATGTTTTTCATTGGTTAATTTTCAGAAGATCACCAGACCTTTCTTCCTAGTCTGTCTTAGTCTAGAACTCCACTAAAACCTGTACACAAGGAGTGACCCTGATGGTATTTGAAATATTGGTGACATAGCTTCCAAGAAAATAGCAACATGCAAGCCACCACAGCATGGCTGACTGGCAGGTGGTAGCCAGCTATACACATGAAGGCAAGTAAAAAATACTGCTACAGGGAGCTCTGGTAGTGTAGAGGTTACAAGTTGGTCTGCTAACCTCAAATAGCAATTAATAACAGCAATTCAAAACTACCAGCTGTTCCATAGGAGAAAAAATCAGGTTTTCTGCTCCTGTAAAGATTTATAGCCTTGGAAACCCTATGCAGGGTCGCTATGAGTTGGAACCTACTCCATGGCACACTACCGCCGCCATTGTTCCAGTTCATAAATGCACAGGTTTATTCCAAAAAAAATGTATTTAACTAGGTATCTACAAACTGTGGATGGCTGAAGACAAGTTCTTTCAGTAATCAGTTGTCTTTGCCTCATTAGAGTGCCTTAAAAAAAAAAAAGTCCAATCAAAATAGTGACTTCCAACAGAATCTGCTGGGTCATTAAATTAAAGGCAGAAAGGTCAATTCAGAAGGTTATGGGGTTTGCCTTTTGGCACTATGGCTTAATGTGCTGAACTGCAAGGTTGGCTTGCACCACAAGATTGGCAGTTCAAACTCACCAGGCCCGCCTCAGAAACCCTATACAGGGTCACTGCGAGTTGGAACCGACTTGGAGGCACTTAATAACAACAAGAAGGTAATCTTTGCAGATTCTTGATGGATGCAGGACAATCAGGGACTTATCACTAGGAAGATTTAAGATTTAAGAAAATTGAAATCTGCACAGGTAAGAAAAAGGCCAAGAGAGTTGTACTGAGGAATTTTCTTTACATCATGACAGAGTATCTGCCCATGCTTTGAGGGTAACAAGGGCTAGTCTTCAAGAGTTTCATAAAGAAACCTTACCCCATTCGCCTTACAGCCTTGATCTTTCCTCTTCAGACTTCTTTTTGCTTCCCAGACTCAAACAACATTTAAAAGGAATATGATCTGGGACTCTTGGGGATACCAAGAGCAATTTTGATGTGTAATAAACAAAAGAAAGCAGAGTTCTTTGGGAAAATGTTAGAGAGATGGACACACCACCTTCTGAAGTGTATAAACCTTGGTGGAAGATGTGTCTAGGAACAATAGCTTCACATTTTGATATTTTTGTTTAATAAAGGTTTCTACAGGAAGAAAGCAAAAGGTCATTAAGATGAAAAAGATCAAAATGTATGTCAGAAGAGACTCTGAAACTTGCTCTTTGTCATAGAGATGTTAAAGCAAATGGAAGGAATGAGGAGGTACAAGAGCTAAATAGAAGATTTCAAAGGGCAGCTCAAGAAATCAAAGTCAAACATTATAATGAAAT
>NW_006408529.1:37500766-37501701 GCF_000296735.1 Chrysochloris asiatica | reverse complement strand
AAGATATCAAACATGTATTGCATTGCGAAAATCTTTTGCATACGACCTCTTTTAAGTGTTCAAAATTGAAGAAGTTAGTTTGAGGATTAAGATGTGCCTAACTCAAGCCTTGGTATTTTCAATAACTTCATATGCATATGAAAGTTGGACAATGAATGAAGAAGACCGAAGAACTGATGTACTTGAATTATGGTATTGGAGGATAATATTAAAAGTACCAAACAAAAAACCAAATCTGTGTTGGAAGAAATACAGTCAGAATGACTAGATTTCGGCTCTCATACTTTAGACATGTTATCAGGAAGGCCTAGTCCCTGGAGAAGAATACCATGCAGGTAAAATGGATGGTTAGTGAAAAAGAGGAAGAGTTTCAATGAGATGGATTGGCACAGTGGTAGCAGCAATGGACTCAATTGTAGCAATAATTGTGAGGTTGGCACAAGAGTAGTTAGTGTTTCATTCTGTTGTGTCACTGAGCCACTACCAACCTGATGGCACCTAGCAACAGCAACATGATTCTTGTAGTAATACATTTTTACTTCCACCACTCATCTGTCACTTTGTCGAACTGTGGTAGCTTGTGAGTTGCTGTGATTCTGGAGGCTACGCCACCGATATTTTAAATACCAGCAGGTTCATCCATGGTGGACAGGTTTCAGATGAGCTTCCAGACAAAGACAGTCTAGGAAGAAAGACTGAGTGACGAACTACTTCAGAATATTTAGTCACTGGAACCTTACAAATAACAGAGAAACACTGTCAGATATAGTGCCAGCAAATGAGCCCCTCAGCTTGGAAGGCACTCAAAATGTGACTGGGGAAGAGCTGCCTCTTCAAAGTAGACTTGATCATGATGATGTGAATGGAGTAAAGCCCTTGGGAGTAAAGCCCTTTGGATCTGCATTTGCTAATGGGGCACAACTCAAAATAAAGAG
>NW_006408529.1:37487332-37498719 GCF_000296735.1 Chrysochloris asiatica | reverse complement strand
TGTCTTGTAAGAAATACAGCCAGAATGCTGTTTAGAAGTCCAGATGGCGAGACTTTGTCTCTCATAGTTTGGGCATGTTGTCAGAAGGGACCAGTCCCTGGAGAAGGGCATCATACTTAGTAAAGTAAAGGGTCAAAGAAAGCTAGAAAGGCCCCCAACAAGATGGATTGACATAGCGGCAAATACAATGGACTCAAATATAACAATTGTGAGAATGGCGCAGTCCCATTTTTTTTGTTTCTTTTGTTGTGTTAGGATCAATATTAGTCTGATGTTGTTGTTCATATTAAGAGCTATCAAATCAGTTTCAACTAATAGGGACCCTGTTTAGGGTTCTGAGGATTTGTTGGTGTATTTAAACTACTGACCTTGCAGTTAGAAGTTCAGTGCTTATCGTACAGTGCCATACCAGTATCTCAACCACAATGCATATATGTTGTTGTTAAATATCATTGAGTGGGTTCTGACTCATAGTGACCATGGATAGGGTTTACACATCTGTAAATCTTTGTGGGAACAGAAAGGCTCATCTTTCTACCATGGAGCAGCTGGTAGTTTCAAATTGACAACCTTGTAGTTCACAGTCCAGTGCTTATCCTACAGAACCACCATATTAACACACACACACATATATATATTTAGATATATATATATAGTTGTTAAGTGCTGTCAAGTCAGTTCGGACTCATAGCGACCCTGTATAGGGTTTCTGAGGAGCAGCTGGTGAGTTTGAAACACCGACTTTGCAGTTCAAACTGACATTATGGTCAAGTGCTAATCCTATGGTGCCATACCAGGACTCCATATATATATATTACATTTAAATATATATAAGCTTCGCTAGTTTTGCATCTCTAGTTTGTTCAAGAAAAATTTTACTGCGATATTTATATCCCTTGGAACAGTATCCAGCTCATAAACCATGCTCAATAAATATTTGTTGCATGAATGAATGTGATTTTTTCAATTTCCATTTAGTTTAATCATCTCTGCTTTGTTTCCTGTCTTTTAGGTTGTCTGTTGTATTTTTTTTAAAAGAAGTTTTTCACTGAAGTTAATTTGATTATGGTTCTTTTTATATCTGGCTACTATAAAGAGCCTGGATTGAGACAATACCTACTTTGTGAAATCTACTACGTAGTCAGAGGCAAAGAACCTGATGGTTTCAGCAAGTAAACTCCATTTTGTGGGACACATCGTTTTTGTGGTATACCATGCATCTATCACAGACAGCACTGAACTTCAAGATAGACATTGTAATGTTCTTTTTGATTATGAATACAACACCATCCCTCTTAAATTTGTCATTCCTAGCATAGTAAACCATATGACTGTCAAATTTAAAAATGGCAAATACCAGTCCATTTCAGCTCATAGATGTCTAGGATATCTATCTTTATGCCTTCCATGTCATTTTTGACAACTTCTAATTCTCTTAGATTCATACTTCGCATAGTCTACATTTTGATTATTAATGGATATTTGCAGTTGTTTCTTCTCATTTTGAGTTGTGCCCCATCAGCAAATGAAGGTCCTGAAAGCTTTTACAAGGTAATTTTTCCCCAGTCATATTTTGAGCACCTTCCAACCTGAGGGGCTCATCTCCTGGCACTATACCTGACAATATTCTGGTGCTATTCATAATGGTTTCATCTTCCAGCACTATATCTGACAAGAGTTCTGCTACTACTAAAGTTTTCAGTAGTTATACACTCAGACGTAGTTTGCCTCACCTGCTTCCTAGCTTTAGTAACGTAGTGGTTACAAATCGGGCTGCTAACCTCGAGGTTGGCAGTTCGAAACTATCAGCTGTTCTGTGGGAGAAAGATGAGGCTTTCTGCTCCCATAAAGACTTGCAGCCTCGGAAACCATATGCAGGGTCACTATGAGTCAGAACCGACTCCATGGTACTTAACAACAACAACTTCTTAGTCTGTATTAGTCTGGAAGCTCTACTGAAACTTGTTGGTATTTAAAATACTGGTGGCATAGTTTCCAGCATCACAACAACAAAGAAGCCACCACAATATTACAAACTCATTCAGTCTGAAATTGATTAAACATGCAATCAATGATGAACTGATGATTACTGGTGAATGGAATGTGAAGGTTGGAAAAAAAACAGGAAGGATCAATAGATGGAAAATATTATCTTGGTGATAGAAATGATGCTGGATATCACAAGATTGAATTTTGCAAGACCAATGACTTATTCATTGCAGATATCTTTTCTAAACAACATGGACCTTACCAAATGGAACACACAGGAATCAATTATACTACACCTCAGGGAAGAAACAGTGGTGAAGTCCAACATGCACAGCATTTCTCAAGCTAAAGGAATTGAAGAAATAAATTCAACCTTAGGTTTCAATAATGGAGGATTTTATGGGCAAATAGGAGTCCTGGAGGCATAGTGGGTTATGTGTTGGACTGCTAACAGCAGGGGTGGCCAACCACTCTGAGGGAGAAAGATTCCTGCTTTCGCAAAGATTTATAGTCTCAGAAACCCTATACAGGATTGCTATGAGTTGGTATCAACTCCACAGCACTTAATAACATAGTCAAAAATCAAGTGATGTAGGAAGTATCAAAAGATGATGAAAGGAATATAGAGAATCATTGTACCAAAGAGAATTGGTTGATGCTCAACCATTTCAAGAGGTAGTATATGATTAAGGACCAATGGCTTTGAAGGAAGACGTCCAGGCTGCACTGAAGGCATGGGTAAAAAAGCAAATTTCCAGGAACTGACAGAATACAAATTGGAATGTTTCAACAAACTGATGCAGCACTGGAGGTTCTCACTTATTGGAAGAAGCTTGTCTGGCAAACTGATGGGAAGAGATCCGTATTTGTACCCATTCCATAGAAATGTGACCCAATGAAATGCAGAAATCATGGGAAAGTGTCATTAATAATTGCCATCCAAGTAAAGTTTTGCTGAATATAATTTTTAAAGGATTGTAGCAGTATATCAACAGGAAGCAGCCAGAAACTCAAGCCAGATACAGAAACATATATGAAATGAGGGATATCTCTGCTGACATCAGATAGATTATGGCTAAAAGTAAAGAATACCAGAAACATGTTTACTTGTGCCTTATTGATTATGCAAAGACATCCAACTGTGTGGGTTATAAGAGACTATGGATAACATTACAAACAATGGGTATTCCAGAACACTTAATTGTGCTCATGAGGAGCTTGTACATAGACCAAAAAGCGCTCATTCAAACAGAACAAGGGGATACTGTGTTGTTTAAAATCAAGAAAACAGGGTTGTATCCTTTCATCATACTTATTCAATCTGTATGCTGAGCAAATAATAAGAGAAGTTGCATTTTATCAAAAAGAACATGGTATAAGGATTGGAGGAAGGTCAGTAACAACCTGTGATATGCAGATGACAAAACCTTGCTTGCAGGAAGCCAAGAGGACTTAAAATACTTACTTATGAAGATCAAAGACATGTCAGAGATTTCATTTTGCTTGAATTTATAATAAATACTCATGGAAGCAGGAATCAAAATAACAAATGATGTATTTCATTAGGCAAATCTGGTACACAAGACCTCTTTAAAGTGTTAAAGAGCAAAGATGTCAGTTTAAGGACCAAGGTGTGACTGACACAAACCATGGTATTTTCAGTTTTCAAAAGCAAAGATATCACTTTGAATACTACAGTGTGCCTGACCCAAGTCATGGTGTTTGCAATAGCCTCATAAGCATGTGAAAGTTGGACAATGAATAAGGAAAACCATAGAAGAATTGATACATTTGAGTTATGGTGTTGGATAAGAATATTAAAAGTTACCATGGACTGCCAGAAGAGTAAACAAATCTGTGTTGGAAGAAATACAACCAGAAACTTCTTTAGAAGCCAAGATGACCAGACTTTGTCTCATATTTTGGACATATTATCAACAGGGACCAGTGCCTGGAGAAGGACATCATGCTTGGTAAAGTGGAGGGGCAGCAAAAACCAGGGGGCCCCCCAATGAGATGGGTTGGCACAGTAGTAACAACAATGGGCTCAAGCATAGCAGTGATTGTGAGGATGGTGCAGGACCAGGCAATGTTTCTTTCTGTTGTCCATATGGCTGCTATGGGTTGGGACTGACTTGACTGCACAGGACAACAACATATGCATTTGAAAGTTGGACACTGAATAAGGAAAGCCACAGAAGAATTGTTGCATTTGAATTATGGTATTAGAGAAGAATACTCTTAAGTACTATGGACTGCGCAAAGAATAAGCAAATCTGTCTTGGAAGTAATATAGCCAGAAAGCTCCTTAGAAGCAAGGATGACCAAACTTCTCTCATCCTTTGGGCATGTTATCAAGAGAGACTAGTCCCTAGAAAAGGACATCATGCTTAATAAAGGTGAGGGCCAAGAAAAAGGAAGATCTCCAATAACATGGATTGACACAGTGGTAGCAACAATGGACTCAAACATAACAATAATTGTGAGGATGGAGCAGGACTGGGCAGTGTTTCACTATGAGTTGGAAGCAACCCAATAGCACCTAACAACAGCAACAATAAGTTGTTCCCTAAACTCACTCTCATCTTCCTCAATGCACATAATTAGATCACATTTCCAACTTCTCTTTAAGTTAACTGTGGTCATATGTCTGCGCCCTGTTCAATGGAATATGAGCAACATGACATTCATCTCTTTAAGACATACCCATAAAAGCCACCCATACAAAATCTTCTTCTCTCTCCCCATGTTATCACTGAATAAAGAGGATACTAAGGGCCTCGAAGGGAACTGGAGCTGCAAGACAAAAGGATTCTGGGTCTCAGAATGCCTACATGGATGACCATTCTTCAGCCAAAAACCCTCAATTGGGCTTTACATGAGAAAGAAGTAATCTACCATTTTGTGAAGTGAGTTCTGAAGCTTTATCTGTTACAGAGCATTATTCACTCTCAGTCCTAGTGTGGAGCTGTAGAATAAGCACTCATCCACAAGGTTGGTTTGAAGTGCAAGGTGACCAGTTTAAACTCATTAGCCACTCCTCAGAAACCCTATACAAGATCACTATGAGTCAGAACCGACTTGGTGGCACTTAACAACAACAATAACAACACTAATACAGTAATTCACAGAAGAAAGATGATGCTGTCTGGAAAGATTTTTCAGTACTGGAAACCCTTGGAGCAATTCTATCCTGTCCTATATGGTCAGAATTGACTGGATGGCAGTAAGTTTGATGGAATCATTGGTACCAAAACTATAAATTATCAGCCAGTGGAGGAGGCAACAGCCTTAAGATCCTTGAATGATTAAATGGCAGGCCAACCACAAACCCAGAGCACCCAATTATACTTTATGTAGCTAGAATTATACTTTACTGTGATAGACCACTGAAATGAATTTGCTAAGCCACTGGGTTTTATCTATTATAGCAACTAGTGTAAGTTCTCCTGCCTAATTAGGAGTGCTTTGTGATCTCTAAGGAGTTCTGGTAGTGCCTTGGGTTAAGCATTGTGCTGCTAACTGCAAGCTCGGCAGTTCAAACCCACCTGGTGGGTAGTGGGAATGAACTCTGGTCCCTTATTACCTGCACTGCTATGCCATTCTCCTGCTTCTCTCTAAAGAACAACTCTCTCAGCTTCATATCATTTTGACTGGCAAATGGAATTCTCCCTGGAAGTCAACTTCAGTCCAGAATGCACATGACCTCTAAGTGCAAGGACACATAATCATCGAACTGACTCATACTCTCATTGTCACAATTCCAATTTCTCAAAATCCAAAATCTAATAAATTCATCTAGGACTGGATTTTCACAATATGTCCTATATCTGTGCTGGGGATGGTAGATCACATGATACATTCCAGGAGCTGTGGACAAAGCAATATTTTGAAAAAACACTGTAGATCAGAAAGCAGTGATTGCCAAACTTATTACAGATATTATCTGTCTTAAATATTTAGTGCTGCTATGACAGAAATACCACAAGTAGGTCCCTTGAGCAAATAGAAAATAAAGAGAATTTATTTTCTCACAGTTTAGATGGCTACAAGTCTGACTCTAGGGTGAGGCTCTCTTTCTGCTTTAGGGGAGGATCCTTGTCCCTTAAAGTCCTCTATTCCTAGACTCTTTGACAATCATGCGGCTTGTATCTTCTCCATTTGGGCCTGCTTGCTTGCTTGCTTAGTCTGCTCATTTAGATCACAAAAGAGATTTATTTAAAACATACCCAACACTAATACTGCCTCATTAACAAAGAAACCCCTTTCCAGATGGTATAATAACCACATATAAAGAAGTTAGGATTTATTTTATGGGGCACAATTAAATCCCTAATACTATCTTTATATCCTTTACCTAGGAACCCACACCTAGACACTCACCTCCCTCAAAACCCTTTGTAAAATCGATCCCGAAAAAGAACAAAGCCCAAAAAAAGTTTGTATGCTTCCTGTTTATACTTTCTAAATAATCAATTAGGGCCAATTGGATAAAAGACAACAGCAATACTTGGTTTCTTCAAAGAAAACCCTCTATCCTATTCATAAAGGGATGGTATTCACTAACATCTGCAACACATTTACCAAATCAAAATTCAACACAGTAACTCCAAAATCACAACAGAGTTACAAAGAGAGTAACAAGCAGGGCATATGCTTTCATTGTTATGAATTATTCTTGCTTGATCACCAGTTCCTTCTGTTGTCCTTAGCTAAGATTTGAAAACAACAATACACTCATTCACTCTTAGTAAGAAGTCTTGGATAGGACCATTGTCATTACTCCTGCATCTTTCGTTAAAGGATGCCCAAAAGCTTGAAATATCAAAACTCTTGAAATCTCAGAAATCCAGTATATAAAGAAAATTTCATCCACATGCAAAAGGCATCTGATTCCTGAACTCTCATGCAGCTATCCACAAGAATAGGGCAACTATTACACTTCTTTGAAAAATAAGGTAATTCAAACTAGGAGGAAGAATAAAACACTAAACATGTTTTGACCAGTTACCTGGGATATCCCATGAAACCATGATCTTAAACCTCCAAACCAAGGAATCAAATTCATTGAGACTTTTGGGTGTACCTATACATAAATTCCTGGTGTGGCACTGTAGGATAAGCACTGGACTTATAACCACAAAGTAAATGGTTCAAACCTACCAGCTGCTCCTCAGAAACCCTGTTAAGTGCCATCAAGTTAGTTCTGACCCATAACGACCCTATATAGAGTTTTCAAGGAGCAGCTTGTGAGCCTGAACCACTGACTTTATACAGGGTCACTATGAATCCGAACCAACTGGATGCCACTTAACAACAACATATATAAACAGCCTCAGAAGTTACCATTTATTTATTTATTTATTGTCATCACAAATATATCTGTCATAATATTTTACAGCTGTACAGCTTATTGACAGCAAAGAAATGTGCCTTCCTCACAATTGCTGTTATGTTTGAGCCCATTATTGTTGCCTTTGTGTCAATCCATCTCATTAATCCACATGTAAAATGTAAACTTTTGCAACCAAGCTTTAAAAAGTTACACCTCATATTTCTGCAATTTTTAATATACAGATTATTGTGCAATTTGGAAAAGCATTACTGAAAATACTTGAAAACTAAATTGCTTGGCGGGGTAAGAGAGGAAGAGCACATGTACAACCCTACGGTTATGAACAAGATCCATTCCTAAGTATGTCTTTAAGTAGAGTTTATATGTAAGTTGGAATAGGTGTATACTGTTATAATTTAGTCCTATTTTAGTACAAGAAAAGGCTTGAAGCTTTTTCAGTGATTTAAAGTGCAGCAAGTGAAGGTGATTGTGATGAAGAATTTGTTGCATGTAGAGGCTGCTTCAATCCATTCAAAAGGAGGGAAATTTTACATAACATTAATTTCTGGTACTGTAGTGGTTACAAGTTGGGCTACTAACCTCAGGGTCAGCAGTTTGAAATTACTTACCAGCTGTTCTGTGGGAAAAAGATGAGGTTTTCTGCTCCCCTAAAGATTTTCCACTGAAAATTGGAGCATGGAATGTACAAAGTATGAATCTGGGAAAATTGGAAGCTGTTAAAAATGAAATTGAACACATAAACATCGATATCTTAGGCATTAGTGAGATGAAATGGACTGGTATTGGCCATTTTGAATCTGACAACATGGTTTACTATGCTGGGAATGACAAATTGAAGAGGAATGGTGTTGCATTCATTGTCAAAAAGAACATATCCAGATCAGTCATGAGGTACAACGTTGTGTGTGATAGGATAATTAATATCCATGCACCTACAGGGAAGCTCAGTTAATACCATGATTATTCAAATTTATGCACCAACCACTAAAGTCAGTGAAGATGAAATAGAAGAATCTACCAACTTCTTCAATCTGAAATTGATCAAATATGCAATCAAGATGTATTGGTCACTATTGGTGATTGCAATGCAAAGGTTGGGAACAAAATGGAAGGATCAGTAGTTGGAAAATGGTGCTTTGGTGATAGATATGATGCTGGAGATTGTATGATACAATTCTGCACAACCAATGATTTGTTCATTTCAAATACCTCCTTTAGACAGCATAAGAGACAACTATACACATGGACCTCATCAGATGGAATACACAGAAATCAAACTGACTATACCTGCGGAAAGAGACAATAGAAGAGCTCCATATCATCAGTCAAAACAAGGCCAGTGGCACACTGTGGAACAGACCATCAATGCAAATTCAAACTGAAGCTGAAGAAAATGAAACAAGTCCACGAGAGCCAAAATATGACCTTGAATATATCCCACCTGAATTTAGAGATCATCTGAAGAACAGAGTTGATACATTAAACACTAAAGACCGAAGACCAGAAGAGTTGTGGGATGACATCAAGAACATCATACAGGAAGAAAGCAAAACGTTATTAAGAAGACAAGAAAGAAGGAAAAGGTCAAAATGAATGTCAGAAGAGACACTGAAACTTGCTCTCCAATGTAGAGATGGTAAAGCAAATGGAAGAAATGAGGAGGTCCAAGAGATGAACAGAAAATTTCAAAGATCAGCTCGAAAAGATAAAGCCAAATATTACAACAAAATGTGCAAAGATCTGGAATCAGAAAACAAAAAAGGAAGAACACACTCAGCATTTCTCAAGCTGGGGGAACTGAAGAAAAAATTCAATCCTCGACTTTTGTTATTGAAAGATTCTCTGGGCAAATTACTGAATGATGCAGAAGCATCAAGAGAACATGGAAGGAATACACAGAGTCACTGTACCAAAAGGAAATGGTTAATGTGCAACAATTTCAAGAGGTAGCATATGATCAAGAGCCAGTGATACAGAAGGAGGAATTCCAAGGTGCACTGAAGGAATTGGCAAAGAACAAGGCACCAGGAATTGATGGAATAAAAATGGAAATCGTTCAAGACAATGAGGCGCACAGGAGGCACTCACTCATCTCTGACAAGATATTTGGAAGACAACCATCTAGCCGACTGATTGGAAGAGATCCATATTTGTGCCCATTCAAAAGAGAGGTGACCCAACAGAATGTGGAAATCATCGGACAATCTCTTTGATATCCATGCGAGTAAAGTTTTACTAAATATAAAACAGGAACAGCTACGAGCATACATTAACAGAGAACTTCCAGAGGTTCAAGCCAGATTCAGAAGAGGCTGTGGAACGAGGGATATCATTGCTGATGTCTGATGAATCTTGGATGAAAACAGAGAATATCAGAAAGATGTTTTTACCTCTACTTTCTTGGCTACACAAAGGCTTTCGATTGTGTGGATCATGACAAGCTATGGACAACATTGCGAAGTTTGAGTATTCTGGAACACTTAATTGTGCTCATGAGGAATCTGTACCTGGACCAAAAAGCAGTTGTTCGAACAGAACACAGAAACACTGAATGGTTTAAAATTTTAAAAGGTGTATGACAAGGTTGTATTCTTTCACCATACTTATTCAATCTGTATGCTGAGCAAATAATCCAAGGAGCTGGGTTATATGAAGAAAAACAGCATTAGGATTGGAGGCAGACTCATTAACAACCTGCGATATGCAGATGATACAACCTTGCTTGCTGAAAGTGAACATGAGAAAACATTTACTGATGAAGATCAAAGAGCACAGCCTTCAGTATGGATTATATCTCAATGTAAAGAAACAAAATTCCTCACCACTGGACCAATAAACAACAATTTTATCAATGGAGAAAAGATTGAAGTTGTCAAGGACTCCATTTTTCTTGTATCAACTATCAACACTCACAGAAGTAGCAGTCAAGAAATTAGGCGACATATTGCATTAATTAGGCAAATGTGCTGCACAAGACCTATTTAAAGTGTTGAAGAGCAAAGATGTCAGTTTGAAGACTAAGGTGCACCTGACCTAAGCCATGGTATTTTCAATAACTTCCTAAGTGAAAGGAAGACCGTAGAAAAATTTATGCTTTTGAGCTATAGTGTTGGAGGAGAATATTGAAAGTGCCATGGGCTGCCAAAAACACCAAGAGCTCCGGTTTGGACGAAGTGCATCCAGAGCGCTCCTGGGAGGCCAAGATGGCCAAACTTCGTCTCTCATACTTCGGACATATTGGCAGGAGGGACCAGTCACTGGAGAAGGATTATCAGGTTTGGTAAAGTGGAGGATCCGAGAAAAAGAGGAAAACCCCAAATGAGATGGATTGGCCAAGTGACAAAATCGATGGACTCAAGCGTGGCAACAGTAGTGAGGTTGGTCCAGGATTGGGCAGTGTTTCGTTCTGCTATGCATAAGGTCGCTATAGGTTGGTACGAACTCGATGGCACCTAACAACAACAGCAAAGGTTTACAGCCTCGGATCCCCTAAGCAGGGAGGCTATGAGCACACCACCACCATTACTACCAAAGTGTAAGTATGAGCTGTCTGTAAGTAGAGCCTTCACCCACCATTTATCAGTTTGTCTCAGTTTGTCATACTATGGAGGCTTGCCTGTTGCTGTCATGCTAGAAGCAATGCAGTCACCCATGGAGGACAGGTTTCAGCAGAGCTTCCTGACAAAGACATACTAGGCAGAAGGAAAGGTGGGCCTCTTCTGAAGGATTATCTGTAGAAAACCTTATGAATAGCAGTGGAACATTATCTAATATAGTACTGAAAGATGATTCCCATAGTTTGGAAAGCACTTAAAACACAACTGGGGAAGAACTGCCTCCTCAAAGTAAAGTCTACCTTAATGATGTGGATGGAGTAAAACTTGGAACATCTTCATTTGCTGATGGGGCAATCAGAATATGGAATGTACAAAAGTGTGAATCTCATTTCATAAACGGAGGTCTAAAGTCCTGGTGTAAGGAGTTCTGGTAGCGTAGTGGCTACGAATCGGGCTGCGAACCTTAAGGTCAGCGGTTCAAAACT